>NC_056739.1:1709568689-1709918689 GCF_019279795.1 Protopterus annectens | reverse complement strand
GAAGGAACCCTCACCTACTTCATCTTGCATTGCTCTAGTAAGTAACCAGGAAATAATAATTATTTAGATCAGTCAGAAAAATATAGTGAGAAAGTATGTTTTTTCTGTAACTGTGTGAACCTGTCCACGTGTGTTATTTTTAATAGTTCCTGTGACTGAAACTCTGGTGTTTATTGTAAATAGATATTTAATATTTTCTTGTTCTTTTATTATTTATTATTAAATATATTTAAACTTTTCATTGTGGCTGGTCCTTTAGATAATATTTTAAACTTTGAGAGGGCTTATATCTATTTGGTGACACTGTGGGCACTCCTGGAACCTTTACTGCATTGGCCAAACTCTATCATTCATATTAATATTAATTTCACTCAGTATAATTAAGTACCCTTGTAAGATCCTTAGAGTAACTGGCTTTGGGGTGTCTGGTGGCAGTGTAACTTCCTCATAGTCTGGGCAGAAGGGGGCATAGCTAAAACTGTGCCAGTCTTTCCCAGGTGTGTGTGTGTGTGTGTGTGTGTGTGTGTGTGTGTGTGTGTGTGTGTGTGTGTGTGTGTGTGTGTGTGTAAAAATCAAATCCCAGAGTATGTGCATGTCAACTACTTGGAGCAGGGACATGAAGAACTGGTTTCACAGAGAAGGTGCTGGAGGATTTGGCTTGGACACTTGGCTAGGGACTCAACCCTACAGCTGTGCCAGTGGGGAGTCTTATTGGGGATCTGGACAGAAGGGAAACTCAGACCCAAACTGAGTGCATTCTCTGTGTGAAATTGTGCTTGATACAGACAGCTGCATCTGGAAATACTAGGTATATCCATTTTTGTTCCAAGTGTATGTCCCTCTCAAATGCCAGTGGTGAGGATTCAGGCTCCTTGCTTACTGGCCTTGAGTGGGGATGTTATATATGCAAACCACATACATACTGACAACAAAAAGTGTCCAGTGAAAAAAGAGACAGTGAAATTCCTTTATTTTTTTCATATGTAAATATATAAACATTTTTAAAACAATGAAAACCACAAACCCTATGACAGTTTGCATTGTCCCCACGTACAGCTTATATAATCAGGTTAAATAAATTACCACTTTGAGATTCTAGCAAATAAACACTGTTGTGTTGATCAGAAATATATAATATAAAAATGACTTAAATATTATTGTAAATATAACAAAGAAAAACACCAGTAAAATAAAATATATATAGCCACCACTCTATATCCCTACAAAAGATATTCTGCAAAACATGCAAAGCTAAAATTCTAAAACAATATTTAAAAGCGTAAATCAATGAACCATATGACTCCATGAAGAAGAAATAGTACAAGCAATAAACATTTAGCTATCTATATATATATATATATATATATATATATATATATATATATATATATATATACATATATGTATATAGGAGCGCTACATAATCCTGAAAGCACAAAATCCTGAAGACCAAAATCTCACAGGATACCAACAACAAATAAAACACAAACCATGTTACTCTTCTCCAAGTATAAGCAGGGGGGCAATCTCCCATGCACCCCCCAGTCAATGTCACACAGTGCACTACCTACGTACTATTTTTTTAGACACTATCTACATCATGTATGGTGAGAGTGACAATTATTGTCTGTAATGTTTTAATTGTATAGAATTGTCTAGATGTGTAGTAATATGTCACAACAACTTGTAGCAGTTTGTTCTTTCAACTTTTTTTTTGTATAGTATTTCTAATGTAATTTTTATTGCATTGGATTATACTGTATTTGTATTGTACTGTATGTTGAGCTTTTCTCCCTGGGCCTCTGCTGAAAATGGGTCCTGTAGCCCCAGTCAGACCACCCCAGTAAACAAATGTCAAATAAATAATAAAATAAATAAATATACTGGTCTGCATTTTGTTTCTTAATCAGCACTAAAATCGAAAATTTACTTCTATGCACTACTAGTTCTACATAAGCAGAGCATCATTATTTCCACACAATTATGTCTGTTCATGAATTCCTGGTGTTCTACGCAGAGATATTTTTCATTCTGACATCTTCTCTAACATTTTCCATAATACCTGTACACAGTCCACATTTCTTACAATTCTAAACTAATAATTGTTATACTCTTGCATTTTATATAACACCACATTAATCATAATGTAATTATTGTATAGTTTGTTTTATATTACATAGTATATATATTCATGTATTATTGTACGAGTTGTAAAGGGCTCACATGGAGAGATGACAAAATCAGCAAGTAAAGGAGAGTGGTATTGCTGGAACTGAATTCATCCTCACATCTTGGTGAGTACTTCCATGGGGTCGACTCTGTTTTTACAAAATCTCACCAAGACAACACAGATATATAGAATTTATTTTATATAGCTCATATCATGGACACAAGTCGGTTAAAAAACAAAAAAGATAACTGGTTGCACAAGTCCCAAGCTAAAAAAGCGCCGAATCCTGGTATGTGCACTGGTGCCAAGACTGGAAAAATGACACTGTAGAATTCTCAAGACACGGAAACATTCCTACAGTGGGGTTAAGCCAGGCTCAGGTGAGGATGGTGCACCATGTTGTAGAAGGAAATAGTAGTCCACAAAAATCACAAAACCTGACAGGCACAACAGAGCCATAAAGATGATAGACTGGACTATGAAGGATAAAAAATAAATGATGTATTGGTATTGTTATGCAACAAGATCAGAATTTCCAGGCAACAAATATACAAAAAGGTCAACAGAGAAATTAGAGGAAAGAAAAATGCTTGCACAAGAAAAACTGTCAAAAATTTCTAATGTAAATCTGTGTTCATTAATACCACAGATTCATGAAAAACTATAGACCAAGAAACCTTGGGCTGTTTGGAAAAAGAAGTAACTAGGGAAGTGCAAAAGTATAAAGAACAAAATCTAGAGCTTTTTGTAATGTGTAAAAAAGAAATATAGACATGGGAAAGAAAAAGAGATCTGATATGGTGCAATATTTATGCAAAGGAGAAAGCCAAACCAATTAATAAAAACATATAGCTCCAAAGTTATTCAAAGAGAAATACAAGTAAAAGCACACAGGTATGGAACATTTTACAACACAAAAATAAGATCACAAAAGGGAACATAGGACAGAAGATTAGTAAAGCAGAAAATAATAGAAGATTAAGTTAAGGAATGCCTATGAAATTAAGGATGTAGTATAGAAAGTCTATCACAGGTTATGTCCTGCATGATGGAACAATGAGCCCCCCCCACCCCCCCACCTCCCAAGTAAGGAGAAACATGACTAGCAGGAGATATTTTGAAGAAGAAACAAGGACATGGGAGAGAAAAAGAGATTTAATATTGCACAATATTTACAAAGATATTTGAAGAGAAACACAGGCAAAGGCATCCAGATATGGAAAACTTTACAATACAAAAAATAAGAAGACAAAGAGGAGGGGGATTACAAAAGATAATTGGTAATGGAGACGTTAAAGAAATAGAAACTGAAGTTAAGGATTACTTATGAAGTGAAGGACTTAGTGTAGAAAATTTAACTCTGACAGCATCACAGCGTGATAGAATAATGAATCCCCAAATTAAGGAGAAACCAGTGGAGTGGGAAGCATCTGATCAGTTGCCATATGAAGATACTCTGGAGACTTCAGCAGAAAAACAGTACAAAGTTCAACTGGAGGTGCACAGCAAATGAAGGAACAGGCAACAGAGGCATCTCTGACACAGTCAGTGTTATGAAGTCATAGGCCAGTGAGTTCCCATATGAAAAAGCAATGGGATGACACAGGGTGAAGCTGAAGAGAATATGGCAAAGGAAGGCTTTCTGGAGCTTTTTGTAATATGCCCACAGAAAACAGAGAACAAATAATGTGTCGTTAGTTTGGAAGAAAATGTTCTAAGGGAAGAGTTGTTTAATTTAATAGAGATGGTTAGACATATTAAGATCAATGAAAGAAATAGGCTACAGAAAGTTAAAAAGTCCCAAAATGTTAGAAGTTTGATTAAACCAATGAACACAGTAATCAAGACTGTTCATAGAAATTCATGTGATACAACAGAAAGAAGTAGGATATATTACTGTGTAGCTAAATTAATAACAGATCAAGTCTTACCACAAAAATGCAGGGCAGTAAGGGAAAGGAAGGGGAGAAATTAAATGCTATCATGGAAGTGTCAAATAAAGAAAACTATAAAGCAATTAAGACAAGAAGTGTCACTGTTAGAATAGTACAGATGTGGGAACAGATCAACAAAAATACTCAGAAAGATGTGATAAAAGTATCAGAACAAATCAGGATCTCTCATATACTAATGCAAATAATAATTTAAAGATATCAGCACAGGCAGAAAAACTTAGAAGATAAGCAGATAAATATAAAGGAAAAGCACAAAATAAACAATTTATTGATGACTCAAAAAGGTTTATAGAGAATTGGGAAACAAGGCAAAAAGAATTGAAACACCACCAAAAAAAGAAGAAATAGACCCATTTTGGAGAAATATGTATGAAGATCCTGTGGAACATAACAAAGATGCTGAATGGCTAGAAGAAGCAAAGTTCAAATGTACAGGATATGAAATGGGATGAAATAATGTCCGAGAAATTGAAACAAAATTAAGAAAAACTCCTAATTGGAAAATTTCAGTCCTAGACGCAGTACCTAAATTCTGGCTACAAGTATTAACATCTTTACAAGAAGATTTAGCCATGAGTAAGAACTATTTATATGTGCACAAGACACCAACCTAGTTAACACCAGGAAGAATGATGCTCCTCCTTAAGAGTGAGCCTGCAAGATATCCTAAAAACTATACACCAATAACTTGGCTTCCAACAATGTATAAACTGTACAGTAGAATTGATGCCAACAAAGTTTATAGTCATTTAGAAGAAAACTCAATCATGGCAATAGAATAAAAGGGTAACAAAAGGAAGTAATATGTTATTAAATAAATTCATAATGGGGAAGTGTAAAAAAAGGAATAATCTAAGTATAGCATGAACAGATTATAAAAAAACAGTTGACCATATCCCACATGCATGGATAAAAGAGTGCTTAAAAATGTGTAAGATATACTCAGTACTAATTGTTTACATTACAAAGACCATGTAACAGTGGCAAACCACTTTACAGTTAAGCTATAATAAAGGACAAATTATTATACCAGGGATAAAAATCCAAAGGGGGATATTCCAGGGTGACTCTCTGTCACGGCTTTTATTTTGTCTTACCCTTAATTAATTCAGATGTCTACTTAAAAGATTAGGCCATGGCTACAATTTGGCTCCAAGAAAACAATAATGCTCATCTTCTTTTTGTAGATGATTTAAAACTGTATAGTTCATTGGATGAGGAACTGAAAGCACACTTGCAAGTGGTCAAAAAAATTTCAGATGATATAAGAATGTCATTTGGTCTTGATAAATGTGCAAAAACAAATTTTAAAGCAGGAAAGTTGCAGCAGCAAGAAAACATCAGTTTGGGACAGAAATGTGATATAAAAGAACTTGAGCAAGTGGGAGCATCTAAATATTTAGGAATCGATGAAGGATCAACAATAAAATGTGAAAAAAATCTAATAAAACTTAGAAAGGAATATTTTAGAAGACTTAAATTAATACTAAAATAGTGTTAACATCTAGGAACAAAGTCCAAGCTATAAACCAATTTGCTCTTCCTGTCCTAACTTACAGTTTTGGAGTGATTCACTGGCCCAAAAGGTGTTGGATAGGTTGGACAGGAAAACAAGAAGGATACTTCATGCTCATCAAATAATTAATCAAAATCAGTGCATACCAAGATTATATATTCCCCATTCTGAAGGAGGTATGGGCCTCCTTGAAATTGATTACATGTATAGATCTGCAATTGTGGGACTGCATACATATCTGCTGACCTCACAAGACCCAAACATAGTGAAAGTTTTGAAACATGAGGAGAATAAGTCTAAGATGACTTCCCTGCTTTGTTTAACTGAAGCATATCGGTGTCAAGTGGAAATGGAAATCAAACCAGAAGTAGATACAAATCAGGTAGCAACTGAATGTGTAAAAAAAAACAAAAGAAAGAATATAAGGTGAAGGATCAGATGAGAAAACAAGAAATGTAGAAAATGTATAAATATAGTTGCAAGTATAGAAAACTCTTGGAACAACGTCATGTTGATCAAGATCAAATGCAGAAATGCTTAAGGAGAGGTGAATTTAAACCAAAAGACAAAAACTTTACATTGATGGCCCTAAGACAGTGGACTATGTACATGTTGATTTATAAAGTCTATTGAACATGTGGAAGAAACAGACAAATATAGGTTTTGTAAAACAGAATTGGAAACAGTCACACATCTTGTTGCTGTTTGTGATACACGCATGGCAGAAGGACTGTATACGGAAAGGCATAATAATGTGTTGACTGTTGCAGTGTAGATTGTGCAAACATTATAATACTGAAGTAGCTAAAAAACACAGATATCATGAGCCACAAAGCATCATAGAAAATGATGAAGTGTATATCACATGGGATCACCCACTACCAAAAGTTCAAAAAATAGATACGAGAAAATCAAATATAGTAGTCCATGAAAAGAAGACAAAAGTAGCATTGGTTATTGAAATTACCACACCCAGTGACTACAGTGTCTTATGTACAAAGAGACACAAACTCATAAAATCCCATGATTTGCAGGCAGAAATGAGTGCAGTGTGACAGAATGATACCATAAAGTTCCAGTAGTAGTAGGAGCAATGGGTATTATAAAAAAGAATTTACAATCATACCTAGATATGTTGCTGATACATGTAACTCCATATGAATTGCAGAAGAAGTCACTGGGCACATTATAGGTGCTGTGAAGAGCAATTCTAGCTAACATCAAAAATTAAAACAATATTAATTTCATGAACTTTAATCATACTTTGAATTAGGAATGGGGTCCATTCCTGTCATGGTATTAGAAACCCAAAATACTTAGAGAAATTTAAAAAAGAGGAAGTGATATTACCATCACCATGTTTAAGCATTTTCCAAACATATCTGGATTTTGATAATTTTGCTGCCACCATGGTTGTTACATGCGTTAATTACTAATAATAAATAAAAACCAAAGCATGCTGCCAAAGGAGAAAGAAACCAAAAAGAATTTTCTTTTAGAAATGGGGGAAAACACCTTGAATGAGTGGGGAGTAAAATGTATTCTCCTATTGAGTTCTAGTGAAGGAATAGTTCAGCACAAGTACCAAAACCACAAAAATTTTCCTCATTATATGGTCATTAATTTCGATGGTAAAAATGATGTCTTGAAAGAGATTTTAACAAGAAACTGGACCATTTTTAGAGGTAACACAGAAAGTTATGAAAATGTTTTGAACAACTTGGGGAAAAAACAAAATTTGTCTTTAAGACAGGTAATTTAAAAAAACTTACTAGAACATCCAATTAAAAGGCATGCTGACAACAGCACTTTGGGGGGACTAAAAAGTGTGGTATGTGTAACTACTTGAAATACATTAATCAGGACAGTAGTATTGTTGTTGGAGCCCCCCCACGGAGAGTTTTTCTGAGTTCAGGGAATTGCCGTACACATTGTATTGTGTATATTGCGGTGTGTAAAACCTGTAACTTTTATGTGGGGAAAACAACTAGAAGTTTACGGAAATGCATCTATGAGCATTTATATGCAGTTAAAAATGGTGACAATAATAATGCACTATTTAGCCATAGTAATGGACATTGTCAAGGAAAACATTTAATTTAAAATTTGGTATTTTAGAAAGAATTATGAAGGATATAGGTTCATAGGTAGGTACTAGGCTATTGGCCCCAGGGCCTATATAAGCATAGCCAAAGGTACCCTTGCTTTCGCCACCCATGAAAATTATTTTCCTGTGCCACTGTCGAGCAGAGCCAGAGAAGTGATCCCCGGGGTGAATTTCCTATCTCCCATCCAATCATCAAGATTTTTCTTGAAGAGTGCTAATGAGGAGCTTTGTTTGATATAGATAGGTAGTTTGTTCCAGGGTATGGGAAGTCTCTGGGACAGGAATATATCCCTCCAGCATGTTCTGTTTATTGTGGTGACAAGGTTTAGGTCCCTAGAGCATGTAGCTCATAGGGATTGGGATTTCTTTAAGTGGAGCATGTCTAAAAGCTCTGGGTTTGACATAGCTTTGTGTGTTAGCAGAGATCACCTCTGAGTAGGCGATATGCCACAGAGTAATGCTGCAGTTTTTTTAGATGGTCTGCATAGGGCATCTGTTTGAGGTCGGTAATCCTCTTTGTGAGGTATTTCTGTGGCCTTTCCAGTTGTTGTAGATGTCTTGTGAGGTACATACCAAAACGGGCATTGTACTATACAATGGGTCTAATGAATGACGGGTAGAGGGGAACAATGACCTCTTTTTTCCTGGATGAGAAACCTTTTGTGATGACGTGTGCCACTTAGAAGGATTTCCTGACTACTGTGGCAATGTGATTATCAAAGGAGAGACTACAGTCCACCTGTGTCCCAAGGTCTCTTATCACACTTTCAGTGTTAAGTAGACTACTGCCTATGTGGTAGTTCATGGGTACAGAGTTTTTACCAAAAGGGATGACAATACACTTTTTGGCATTGAGCTTGAGGCCATGGCTTTGACACCAGACATCTGTTTCAGCGAGGCCCTTTTGTAGGATGTCCACATCTTTTAGAGTTTTGATTATGGCTCCTAGTTTGCAGTCATCTGTGAACTTCATTAGCCAAAGACCTTCTCTGTTGGCCTGTACTTCAGAGAAGTAGATACCAAACAGGAGAGGACCCAGGACTGAACCCTGTGGTACTCCACTTGTCACTGGTCTGAAGTCTGATTTGGAGTCTGCTACTTTCACAGTGTGGGTTCTGTCAGTGAGCCAGTTGGCAACCCATCTTGTGACATAGGGATTTATACCTAGTTTAGTGAGTTTATCTATAATTCCAGAGTGGGGGATGGTGTTGAAAGCCTTGGCGAGATCTAGATAGGCTGTTTGAACCACCTTACCCTCATCTACGGCTTTGGTGACTGCTTCAAAGAAGTCTATCAGGTTTAAGAGACATGATCTGCCTTTTACAAACCCGAACTGGGTGGGGTCCTGAGTTTGGAGATTACCAATGTCATTGTTTATAAGTTCCATGATGATACGTTCCATAGCCTTGCAGACCAGGCTTGTTAGGCTAATGGGGCGGTAGTTTCCAGGGTCTGTGGTGGCTCCTTCTTTGTGGAGTGGGATAACTGTCACTGTGTGCCATTCAGTGGGCACATAGCCTGAGGTGAGGCTATGATTGAACATGGTACTTAGGTGGGATGCCAGTTTGTTCTGTAGTTCATGTAGAACACAGCCTGGGATGTTGTCAGGTCCCATGGGTGCTGTGTTCTTGGCTTTGGATAGTGTGTTTTTTACCTGTGCAGCCATGATTACAGGAACTTTGCATTCTTCTGGTATAGAGATGGGCCCTTTAGGGGATGGCAGGGGGGTAAAGTTAGCACTGAACCTATCTGCCAGGATGTTGCCAATATCAGTTGGTTCTGTATACTTAGTGTCATTGTGCTGTAACTGAGAGCAGATCTGAGTGTTGCCATTGAGATTCTTGACATAGCTATAGAATGCTTTGTGGTTGTTTTTAAATTCAGTGGCGATTTTGTTTTCATAACTAGCTTTGGAGGATTTTATGAGGGATCTCAGCTTCTTACTGAGGCTGACCAGGCAGTTTCTCCAATCATGGGATTTTACTCTTTTTTGCAACAGTTTCTTTCTTCTGTTGTAGAGTTTGTTTATGGCAGGGGACCACCAGATTGGCTTCCATTTTTTGGAAGATAGCATCTTGGTTCTGTTAGGGATTGCATGATCCATGCACTCGTGTAAATGCTTATAAAGTACATTTGTGTAGGATTCAGCAGTCATACCTCTATTGTCCGTCAGCACGTGTGTCTGGAAGTTTGCCACTTCTGTCTTAAGAAGCGTGAAGCTGGCTTTGGAGAAATGTTTTACTGTGGCTTCCCTAATGGGGGATGGGGGAGGGATGTGGATGTCTAGGGTGATTAGCTTGTGGTCGGATCTGACCAACGAGGAATTGACCTCTGGTGTGGAGCACCAGTTGCCCATGTTCATAATAACCAGGTCTAGGATATTGCTGCCCCTGGTGGGGGTGTGGATAAGTTGATCCATGGCATTGGAATTTATGAATTCCAAAACACGTTGAGCACAAGAGTTGGTACATGAGTAGTTTTCCCAGTTAATGGTAGGGTAGTTGAAATCACCCATTATTAGGGTGTTAGGTTGTGCCCTAATACTTACCAGTGTATTAAGAAATGAGAAGTGAGAATCCTGGGGCATGGTGGGGGATCTGTAGCAAGCTACAGTTTGGATTGCGGTCTTGCCCAGAGTTAGTTGCACCTGGATAATCTCGGATGCATTATGCTGAGCAACTAGCCTGAAGGTGTGAATATCCTTAATGAATATGGACATGCCTCCACCTTTACTGTTTCGGTCCAGGTTAGGTGGCTGAAAGGTGTGGTTTAAATTATAGTCTGGTAATGAAGGGGTACTCTCTGGAGCCTTGAACCAGGTCTCTGTCACTGTACAGATGTCGATGTTCTCCATTTTAAGGAGTGCCTCGAGTGAGTGCATTTTGAGGTTTAGACTTCTAGCATTGAGTAGCAATACTCTCAGATTCTTCTTGCCCGTGCCTGTTAGGGTGGTGAATTTGTCATTTGAACCTTGGCTATAACCTTAAACAATTCTCTCTCACTGAAATGCCTGATGGCTTTGGCTAAACCAAGATGTCCCTGAATATGTGCTCAGACACGCAGCCTCCACAAACACTAGGCCCAAATACAAGCTTGAATATGGACAATGCTACAAATATCCACACTACTTAGAAACAAACTGCAGAAATGTTTCTCATGGCAGAAAAGCAGCAGTGAGCCTTTAAATTAAATTTTTAAACAGT
Source organism: Protopterus annectens (assembly GCF_019279795.1). Classification (NCBI taxonomy): domain Eukaryota; kingdom Metazoa; phylum Chordata; order Ceratodontiformes; family Protopteridae; genus Protopterus; species Protopterus annectens. Next base: position 1,709,907,738 of record NC_056739.1, on the reverse strand, counting down.
TAAAGGAGCCTCTAGAGAAAGTGTTTAACTGCAAACAAGTTATCAGAAACAAACAACCCAACAGATGCTTAATAAAAGTGGACAGTTTCCAGTTAATACCTCACACACAGTGAAACTAGCTAGAAAAATATACAGTGCACAAAGTGCTATAAATAACTTGAACAAAATAAGCAAAAAACAGGATACTTAATGTTATAAATTATAGATCCGAGTTTGCTCAGTGTCCTTCCTTTGATTAGCTCAGTGTGAAATGGCAGAAACACTTGCAACTTAACTTCTTAGGTAACAAAAAGTTGAAACCTAAGACAACTTTTAAGAAAAAAAAGCTCAAAAGAACCAATGAGGTGCTTAGTCTAAGCTGTAGTCCAGGTGACCTCAGTCAGCCAATGGCCTTAAACAATTCTCTCTCAATGAAATGCTTGATGGCTTTGGCTAAACCAAGATGTCCCTGAATATGTGCTCAGACACGTAGCCTCCATAAACACTAGGCCCAAATACAAGCCTGAATATGGACAATGCTACAAATATCCACACTACTTAGAAACAAACTACAGAAATGTTTTTCACAGCAGAAAAGCAGCAGTGAACCTTTAAATGAAAGTTTTAAACAGCTAAAGGAGCCTCTAGAGAAAGTGTTTAACTGCAAACAAGTTATCAGAAACAAACAACCCAACAGATGCTTAATAAAAGTGGACAATTTCCAATTAATACCTCACACACAGTGAAACTAGCCAGAAAAATAAACAGTACACAAAGTGCTATAAATAACTCAAACAAAATAAGGAAAAAAACAGGATACTTAATGTTATATATTATAGATCCGAGTTGGAGATTACTGGGAAAATAAAATTGAGGAGAGTGAGCTCAAATGGCAATTGAGACTAAATGCAACATCTGAGCCAGGGATAAATGATAGTACCTCTATTATGCCTGTGCTTAAGAGAAAAACCATGTGTGTCTAAAATGGGATAATACCCCTTTAAAAATTTATTTTTTATGTTATCATGTGACCTTGCATTTTAGATATTTAAGTGTTTGTTCTTTTTAATTCGTGGATCTGATGAAGTCAGTTTTGACGAAAGCGCTTAACCATCTTTTTATATTCGTTGAATAAATGTGTTTTATATTTTGACTCTGAGCCTTACTGGTCACACCACCTGTGGATTTGTATGAGGTAATTACTACTTATAATTGTAATTAAACTATTTCATTACAAAAAGATTCTCCTAATACTAAATGTTGAAGACAGAAAAAATAGAATTTAAATAACGTGTTCGTGAAACAACAGCTGAATCTTAACACTGCTATAAAAGTAAATAAAGTATTATTCTTCACTCAAACAGAAAATTGCAGTTTAGTGAAAAATGCTCATGGGACACACAGAATGAAAGGGAATTATATGCTAAACTGAAAATAAATTAAGGTGTCTTCCTTTCTTGGAGTATTAAATGCTTGCATAAGAGTTTCATATAATAGAAGAGAAGCATTGAGATAAATCTATTATATCCAAGCAAACTATGTATATATGTAAAATTATAGACATATTGCTTTCTAGTGTATAATTTTATACTTCAGAATTTGCAGTTTCAAAATATTTGTAGGTTTGTTTTAAACCAAGCAGAAACATGACTTTTGAAATAGCTGTTAATAAGATAAGCAAAGTTTTCTCAGGATGCAACTATGGTGGTCCTATTTAACCCCCACAGTAATGAATCAAAAAATATTTGTACAGCATTTAACATAATTATCTGTTTTATAATACATTCTAAGTCATGCCTTAGAGAACAATGTTACATGCATTTCAAATTAATGACTAAATGCAGCAATAAAAACCTTTTAGCATGAGTATTTTTACCTGATAATGTATCCCAATCAGGTTCTACAGTACAAGGATGGTGTTATAGTATTGTAGTGCACAATGTAAACATCAGTTAGAAAGTAAGTTCTGTGATTTCAATTGTTGCTTTTTGATACCCAGTGTATGTTAAGATTTAATTGCTGTAACATATTCATGGATTTCATTCAAACTAATTTTTCTTTCAATACTTGAGAGTTTTTACTGCTTAAAATGAAAGGACTAATTAAAGTATAAGATGAAAAGGAATTAGTACTGAATTAATGGGTGTATGGCAAGAAATGTTTGAAAATGTAATGGTCTTGTTGCCCACAGCTTGATCATTGTTAACCAGTAGGGTAAATTTCCTTATCCCTCGCTAGATTTGCTTTAAATACCTTCCATTCATTCTTGAATACTTGACATTTTCTTTTGCCTTCAGGTTCATTTATCTCCAAAAAATACAGTCTCAAGATGACATAATAGTATGCTACCACACTAAAGTAACATAAAAAACATAGAGAGCAGTGCAGCATACAGTAGGAAGTATGGAAAGGCCTGCATTTGCAGTGCAAACTCACTTTAAAATGTAAACAGTTTACAAATATTTATATGTATTAATGTCTTGTCAGATATGTTGACTCCTACATACTACCACCAAAATGTACCACTTAAAATGTTAGTATTTTAAAAAGTGCTCTAGAGATGCACACCTCAGACAGCCTTAGCAAACTGGAATACTTTAAAGGTATGTTATCAGTTATATGTACTCCTGAAAGCAATTTTACTTCCCCTGACTGAAAATTGGGGTCCTTAATGCCAGACCCCATATTATTCTATAATGAACACTGTGGTTATAGATTGCAGCAGTATTCAAAGAAAATAATGGTTTCTTATTCAAACTCAGACAGTGCCACAAAAATGAGCAAAAAGCATGCTTCCATTACATCATTTTTTCACAGGGGGCAAGCCCTTCTGTACCCCCTAATGCCTGAAGTTATATATAAAAACTCAAAGATCACACAGTCTCAGTGAATAGGCAACACTTATAGTCATCCTTCCTCCGTAAGATTGTGTGATCTCAGTGTTGTTACATTTAAGTCCAAGTGTGTAGTGATAAATACACACCCCTCATTGACTGGATACAGTGGAATGCTCCTGCAAAAATATGTCTTTATTCTGAACTCATTGGGGATTGGAATAATGGAATTACTTTCCTTTCCTTTCAGGGTTTAATCTATGTTATTTTAAGTCATGTAGCAAAGTTCCAGTGTGGTATGATTGAAGAGCTGAAACTCAATACCACCAGTTTCTGTCAGGTAAAACATATTAAGAAATAACAGCAAGCTGTGAAAGTTATGTTCTGCACTCTGATTCATGTTCCAAAATCAATTTTAATTGCAGGCTCTTTATTTGTTTAATAACAGCTTTATTAAGACTTTTTTTATTGAAAACAAGCAAATTGTTGAACATGTAAAATTCCAACATACTAATCCTGGAATTGGGTAACATTCAAACATTGGGCATTACATTTATTTTTAAATATTATTTACTCATCTATACTCAAACAATTCATGAGTCTCCTAAGCTGTAGTTAAATTAATTTTCAACATGGGATGCCCCTAAATAAAAAAAAATCCTTCAGAGTTGAGCATCATAAAAAACATTAGAGATCCAAAACAACCTACACAGCTAAGAACAAAAAAAAAGATAGCCTCTAGCTATACACAGTAAGCAAATAAACCATTATGTTCTACATAATAGTACTGCAGCACTGTTCTATTTCCTAGCATGACTTAAACACCTTTCAGAAATTATTACAATTCTTAGCAAACACACTCAGTGAAAGCAATCTTTGAAATCATATAAGCAGCCACATATGATTACTGACAATGCCTTGCAAGGGTCTATGTTAAATGTTCAAACATCCAAAATGTCGAACATTACATGGTCGAGACCAAATGTTCAACATTTGGATGTTCGAACATCAAATTAAAGAAAACTAAAAAAAGAAAAAATATTTTAACAGTGTAGGCAGGAGGGCAAGCCCCCCTGCACCCCCCACACTCCCCTACTTATATATACCAACTCCAAGACCGCAACTCAGTGCAGAAAAGGGAAATTATCCCTATCTGCACTGTATGGCGCAGTTGAAAGTCAATCTTCGAAAACGTAAAATTTTGAAAGTTTGGCCTCGACCATGTAACGTTCAAAATTTTGAGCATTCAAAGATTTGTCATGAACCCCTTTGCAAGGACCAATCAGTACTTGTGCTCAACACGAATTGCACCACTGACTTGAAGGGACTGATCAGCAGCTATTCTGTAGCACCTGTCATGCACCCTAACAGCTTCTGCCATGGGTAACAGCCCCCTTCTCACCACCCTAGCTTTGGTAAACTACTTACACCATATATAAAGTGTGTAACATTGTATTCATGTCAATGGATTGGCAGCAATCCAACTAAAGGCAAAAAATCTTAAACTAATTCAGCTAAAGTCCTTTCATTGAACCTCAAGAAAATCTTCTTTTTTTTTTTTTACAGGAGAGGCAAATCCCCACTGCCCCTTAAACTTATATAAACAACTCCAATGATGTATAATAGTGAAGAAAGAAAAAAATTCCACTATCATTGAATGTCGTTTTGTTAAATTTGACTTAGAATTTCAGCATCCACTTGAAATTCTACTTTTTTTTTAGAAAAAATGTATTGATTATATATATATATATATATATATATATATATATATATATATATATATATATATGTATATATGTGTGTGTGTGTGTGTGTGTGTCCGTGTGGAAAGGAGGAAATTCATACTGTTAGTCAATGTTAGGAATACGTTGAATCATCAAGGTAATCTTATACAATTTTAACACACTAAGAGTCTTGGTATTTCAATAACAACATTTCAAGGCTATCCCAACAGCTAAAAATCTTAGTATGATTTATAGGTCTTAATCTAATAATTTAATTTTCAGTTTTACATAGTTTTGCTGTTAAATTTAAACATCATTTGAACATAGGAACTGAGTTTGATTTCCAATTTTTTGTAATAACTTTTCTAGCTATTGCTAAAAAACTCCAAAACATTTTTTTTATTTCTGTTAGGCTTTTAGAGACAGAAGAAGTCGAACATTCATTAGTATTATTGATCTAGTTAAAAAAACAATTATCATACCATAACTCCTTAAAAAACATAATTATCTCCCCCCAATATACATTAATTTTACATAATCCATAACCATATGTGTCCATTCAGCTTTTACATCTTTACTACTTCTTCAACAAACTGAAGATGTAATTTTACTAAATGTAGAGATTTTATAGGGGGTAACAAATATTCTTTATATATATTTCCACATAACAAATTCCAATATAAACCTGAAGAAGTTTGACTGATTTAAGTAGCAAAGTTTTATTCTTACCATCTATTGAGTTACACAATCCACTACCATCTAAAAAGTTCCAGAATTTTGCATCAAAATGATTATTATTTATATTCAACTTATATAACTTAAACTAACTTTGTAAGTCAATTTACCTCCAAAGACACCACTCATATAGTCATAAGATGGGTGAATAGTGTTCTGTTCCTCTTCACTCATCTACAAATTCCAAACAATAAAAACCACTGAAGGCACAAAGAAGAACAACAGTCAAAATGTTCTTAGCACAGTTAATTGTAATAGTTACTTTCATCAGAAAAAAACTTCATCAGAAAAGGTTTCATCCAAAGAAATACAAAGCTAATATACTGTTTCAAAAGCATCTTACCCAATCATCATTGACAAACCATAAAACAATTAAAAAACAGTAAAATTCCCCCTGACTTGAATGAGACCATTAATATCCAATGTATTTTTAGGTTTTCAGAGGTATTTGTAGAATTTTACTGCTTTTTAATTGTTTTATATATGTGCCTACAGTGGTTTTTGTTGTTTGAAGTTTGGTTACTGTGCTGCCACAGGAATTTTTCTGGATTTCTTGGTTCATCTATAAATTCATTTAATTTCTTACTGACTGATAATGTTAAGTGGTTAACAGATTCATACAACTTATAATTTTTCAATCAATATTTTGATGACTTAGGTTTTCTTTTTTTTTAAAGCAAATAGGGCCATAATACTAATCCATTCCTTTTTAGTAAATTCATTTTAATATCATTCTGATTTTCCTTAAATCTAGATGTGTGTCCAATGGGAAAGCACAAAAAATACCATTTTGATATTAATGAGGTTTTAAAAACATATTTCTTAACTGTCATACTGCGGTGGTGGTGCTGCGGTAGCGTTGTCGCCTCACAGTTAGATGTTGCATGTTCGATTCTAAGTTAGAGCGTCTTCTGTGTGTCGACATGTGTGAATGGTCGTTCCTTCGTTGAAGGTTGGGTGTCAGGCCCGGCAAGCCAGCATGTAAAAATCTACTGACAATCATTAGCGGACCGGAGGTCCGCTGTGGTGACCCCTAACTGGGAAAAGCCGAAAGACAGTTTATAAGAATTGATTTCATATATGTACAGTATAAAGACTGAAATGAATTTCCTTCTAAGGTAAATTTGTCACATATTTCTAATTTATCATATTTGATAAACTTATGAAAATTTAGTATAATGTACTCCTGAATGGTTTTCTATTGACAAGTATAAGTTGAGTCTCTCCAAAATATAACAAACGTAAAATCTCCAGCAACAGAATAAGACTCTACATCTGGGAAGCTAATACCACCATACTCCCATAATCTTATAGGATTTCTAGAAGCAATTCTTGGGTTTTTAGAATACCATAAGAATGAATTTAATATTTTTTCCATTTTCTTTCATTTAATTTTTTCAGGTATTAAAACTATTGAGTCCAATGTATATAATCTTAGATACTGTAATTATTTTAATTAATAAGTACTAACTTATCCTCAAAAGTAAAAAAAAAGTTTATTCCATTTTAATAAGTAAAAATTCTTCAATTATTTTTCAAAATTATTATTAATAATCTTATTCACATCTTGATAGATTTTTATTCCTAAATATTTTAGTTCTTTTCCTTCCCAATTATATTCATATTTATATTTAAAGTTACTATCTAGCAATTGATTTAACACTAAAGTTTCAGTTTTATTGTTATTAAATTTCAGCAGCAGCAATACGTCTTGTAACTTTTCAATTTCCTCATCTATTTCTTCAACCGAATAATCTAAATACCTATAGTTAGTAAAATATCATCTGCTTTAAAAAGCTGTATTTTAGATTGACAATCCTTATTAATTGAGAATCCATCAATTGTTGCATTGCTTCTTATACTATTAGCTAAAGTCCAACAGCTAATGCAAATAGTAGAAGTGACAAGGGACTCCTTTGCTTTTTGCCTTTGTTTAAAGTAAATCTTTGAGAAATGTAAGATCAAATGTTAACATATGCTTTGGAGTCTCTATACAAGTTTTTTTTTTTTTTTTTTTAATATTCCAATGAATTGTTTGGGAATTGCAAACACTTCTAAACTTTTAAACAAAGAAGTTCCAATCTACAGAATCAAAAGTTTTCTCAATATCTAAGCTAATTACAGCCAATATTTGTTAATTCCTTTAGCTAAATATAAGATAGTCACTACCTTTTTATATTATCATACATTAATCTATTGATTATAAGTCCTGTTTGATTTGTAGTAATTAATTTATCTACTATATCTCTTAATTTTGTTAGCGAAGATGTAAGTAAATATTTTAGAGTCTACATGTAATAATGAAATAGGTCTATGTGAGGAAACTAACTTATTATCCTTTATTGCTTATGTTTAGGTGAGATCACAGTAAATTTTCATGAGGAATGAATTATTCTGTCACTCTGAATTATCCTGAAAATGTCACTCAGTATTTCTAATATATTTAAGGGAGACAAAATATATAATTCCATACTGAAACCATCTAACCCTGGAACTTTACCATTTCCCTTTTTTAAAGCTTCTTTAATTTCTATTAGGGTAATAGGCTTATTCAACAGAGAGATTTGTTGGCCATTAAATTTATTAGCAACATTTTTAAATGCTTATCAATTCTGCATTCGTCAGGATTATTATTTTTATTTTTATTAAGATCCTCATGGATTTTGTTAACATTAAGAATTTTCTCTATGTATGACATCTGGACAGAGGAAGGACAACAAGGAGACATGGTGGTGGAATGAGGAAGCACAGGAGAGTACACAGAGAAAGAGGTTGGCAAAGAAGAAGTGGGATTGTCAAAGAGATGAAGAAAGTAGATAGGAGTATAAGGAGATGAGGTGCATGGCAAAGAGAAAGGTGGCAAAGGCTAAGGATAAGGCATATGAAGAGTTGTATGAAAGGTTGGACAATAGGGAGGGAGAAAAGGACCTGTACCAATTGGCTAGACAGAGGGACAGAGCTGGGAAAAATGTGCAGCAGGTAAGGGTGATAAAGGACAGTGAGGGAAACATACTCACAAGTGAGGAGAGTGTGTTATGTAGATGGAAAGAGTACTTTGAGGGGTTGATGAATGAAGAAAATGAGAGGGAGAGAAGGTTGGATGATGTGGGGATAGTGAATCATGAAGTACAATGGATTAGCAAGGAGAAAGTAAGGATAGCTATGAAGAGGATGAAAAATGGAAAGGCTGTTGGTCCAGATGACATACCTGTGGAAGCATGGAGGTGTTTAGGTGAAATGGCATTAGAGTTTTTAACCAGATTGTTTAATGAAGTCTTGGAAAGTGAGATGATGCCTGAGTAATGGAGAAAAAGTGTTTTGGTACCGATTTTTAAGAATAAGGGTGATGTGCAGAGCTGCAGCAACTACAGAGGGATTAAATTGATCAGTCATAGCATAAAGTTATGGGAAAGAGTAGTGGAAGCTAAGTTAAGAAGGGACGTGATGATTAGTGATCAGCAGTATGGTTTCATGCTGGGAAAGGGCACTATAGATGCAATGTTTGCTCTGAGAGTGTTGATGGAGAAGTACAGAGAAGGTCAGAAGGAGTTGCATTGAGTTTTTGTAGACTTAGAGAAAGCATATGACAGGGTGCCAAGAGAGGAGTTGCGGTATTGTATGAGGAAGTTGGGAGTGTCAGAGAAGTATGTAAGAGTGGTACTGGATATGTACGAGGGTAGTGTGACAGTGGTGAGGTCTGCGGTGGGAGTGATGGATGCATTTAAGGTGGAGGTGGGATTACATCAAGGATCAGCTCTGAGCCCTTTCTTATTTGCAATGGTGATGGACAGGTTGACAGACGAGATCAGACAGGAGTCACCGTGGACTATGATGTTTGCAGATGACATTGTGATCTGTAGTGAGAGTAAGGAACAGGTAGAGGAGACCCTGGAGAGATGGAGATATGCTCTAAAGAGTAGAGGAATGAAAGTCAGCAGGACTAAGACAGAATATATTTGTGTGAATGAGAGGGAGGATAGAGGAATGGTGAGGATGCAAGGAGTAGAGGTGGCAAAGGAAGATGAGTTTAAATACTTGGGATCAATAGTTTAGAGTAATGGTAAGTGTGGAAGAGAGGTGAAGAAGAGAGTACAGGCAGGATGGAGTGGGTGGAGAAGAGTGTCAGGAGTGATTTTTGACAGACAAGTACCCGGAAGAGTGAATGGGAAGGTCTACAAGAGGGTAGTGAGACCAACTATATTATATGGGTTGAAGACAGTGACATTGACAAAAAGACAGGAGGTTGAGCTGGATGTGGCAGAGTTCAAGATGTTAAGATTTGCACTGGGTGTGACGAGGGTGGACAGGATTAGGAATAAGCATATTAGAGGGTCAGCCCAGGTTGGAAGGTTTGGAGACAAAGCCAGAGAGACAAGATTACGTTGGTTTGGACATGTACTGAGGAGGGTTGCTAAGTATATTGGGAAAAAAGATGCTAAGGATGAAGCTACCAGGTAACAGGAAAAGAGGAAAGCCTAAGATAAGGTTTATGGATGTGGTGAGAGAGGACATGCAGGTGGTTGGTGTGACAGAACAAGATGCAGAGGACAGGAAGAAATGGAAACAGATGATCCACTGTGGTGACCCCTAACGGGAACAGCCAAAAGAAGATGATGATGAAGTAAGCTTATAAGTGTAAGAATTTCAGATATTGATTCGTGTCTGTTTTCTTAACATATTGCTTCTATTGGCTGATCTATGTAGATTGGTTGAAGTCATGACATAACTGTGCTATCTTATTTTTTCTAAATCTATCTCCACTTTATGCATTAAAATTGTTAATTTTGTCATTATTTTTTAATGACTTCAGTATTATCTAATTTATTTATTTCGTCTTGTATTTCTAACAACTCTTTATTTCATTCTTTCATTTTATTACTAGCCCATCTTCACATTCCATCTTTAATATGCATTTTAAGGAGTCCCATAATATGGCTTTACTAACATGACCATTATCATTCAAAGATTACAAAAATCCTGATTTATTCCTTAAGGTAATTCTTACATTTTTTTAATTTTGTTGGCTATATTGGGATTCTATAAATAATTTGAAATTGCCTTATAACCATTAATATAGTAATACTTAATGCATTACAATCAGATAAAGGACAAGGGACAGTTCTAAAATAATTCAATTTATTGGTTAAATCTGTAGAGGCAGAAAACCTATCAGTTCTAGTTTGCAAATCATGAGCATAAGAATAATGAGAGAAGAACGATGACTTATCTTCTGCTTTTACTATTAAATCAGATAAATTATTACTAATTCATCTGTTTAGTGTTTTAGCTGATGCTAGAATTTTAGCTTTCGTCTGTTCACTCGTATCTTCTATATGAAATATGCAGCCAAAATCCCCTGCTAAAATTAAACTACCCTTCCAAAGACTTTGTAATAAGTTTAAGTGATCTTTAGCCAGTCTTGCACCTATTCCAGGGATCCAATAAAACAGCTAGTATATAGAGTGTGTCATTATATTTAATTATACAAATGTGTACAGTCCCTTGGGACCATTAGTGGATTCCATGACCCTAGGCATCACAGTAGATTTTCTCCAAAGTATAGTAGTTACTCTAGTCTTTTTGTTAAAAGAAGCAGATGATAACATTTCATTTGAATATTGTATATTTTTATCTATCAAGTGACTCTCTTGCAAGAATATAATGCCTGATCTATTTAATTTTAGATAGCTCAATAATAATAATGATTTCCTTTTGTGGCCATTATTTAATCCATTTACATTAATAGATAATATATTCAACTATCCATACTGTGCATTTGAAACAATTTTAAGAGATAATATGGCACATTTAACCAGCATATTAATGTATTTAGAAAACCAGAAACAAGTCTACAACTGCAACTGTAAATATTACTAATAAAATACAACCTAAAAAGAATATTAAAGATCCTAGCTTGCCTATCGAATAGACAAACTACTATATTATCTCTTTACCTATCAGAAACTAAAAATTCATCAAAAACTAACCAAAACATACCATGGCTTACAAATAATTTATATATATATATATATATATATATATATATATATATATATATATAAAATATATATATATATATATATATATATATATATATATATATATATAAAATATATATATATATATATATATATATATATATATATATGGGTTCACTATGAAATCTCAAAATACTGAAATCCCGAATTTCAGTATTTTGAAATTACATACCCGAAACCTTCAAATCCCGAAAACCTATAACTGCAAAACTCAAAATCCCGAATCTACACTGCACACAGGGCACACACATAAGCATACACACAACTTCCCCCACAAGCACACAAACAAACTTCGACCACATATAAGCAGGAGTGCAAGCACCCCTGCACCCCCACACCCCCCTACTTATATATACTAACTCCGAGATTGCGCAATCAGACACACAAAGGTAACTTACACCCACACATTTCACACACACACACATCACAGTCACAGCACACACACTGATATACACTAAAGCCCCTAACCAACACACTTACACATACATACATACCTGAACTAACACCTAACCATTTACACACCGCAACACCAGAAGCACTAATTCAAAATCTCTGTAATTCGGGATTTTGAATTTCATGTTCTGGTGTTTCGGGATTTCAAGGCTTCAGTGTTATAATTCCAAAATACTGAAATTTGGGATTTCAGTATTTTGAAATCATGAACAGAACCTATATATGTATATATATATATATATATATATATATATATATATATATATATATATATATATATATATACTAAAAATAATATGAGACTATTAACTTAGTTATATATTTTGCCATTTAAATCTACCCCATTGCTAAATAAAAGTTTAATAATCCGCTTCTATTAATCACAAATATTAAATAATACCAGAAATAGCGTAATATATATATATATATATATATATATATATATATATATATATATATATATTGCTGAAATATCGAATTTCAGCAATTCATGCCCATGAAGCCAAGTGCATAAGTGCGAATAGGACTATGTCAAATTTGTGCTTTTGCATTTACGTTATCTTATGGAAGTGTTTGGCTGGGATGGTGTCTGCAGTTTAAGGTGAATGTGCTTGACTGTTTTTGTAACTTGTATGAGTGGGTTAGGGTAGGGAGAGGGAGGTGGAGGTACGAGTGTGTATGCTGGCTGTGTGTGATTTTTTTTTTTTACTGGTTGTGCGATCTCGGAGTTAATAGATATAAGTAGGGGCCCCACGTGGGGGGCACAGGGAGGTTTGCCCCCTGCATTTGTGCACCGTAGGGGTGTGTGTTTGTGTGGTGTTTTGATGTATGCAATTGTTTTGTGGTGTGGGTGTTATGGTTTGTGTGTTGTGTGCTGCATGCTGTGTGTTTCATGTTGTGGTTTTGTGATTGTGAGGTGTCAGTGTTTTATGAAGTGAAACCATATATATATATATATATATATATATATATATATATATGTAATACTAGTATTATTATCCATTAAATATTCCAAAATTATTCAATATTTTATCACTAAATCTGAAAATATTAAGATATCTGTAAACTTAGATGTGACAGATAATCTTATCTTACTAAACTAATATACAAAAAGAAAATCAATGCATATATGCACTTATAATGCTAATATATATATATATATATATATATATATATATATATATATATATATATATATATATATATTAGAGCTTTAACAAAAGGTCTGAATTAATTTTAAAAGTACAAATATCTATATCTTTAACACTCTTTATGTGATAACTATCAAAATATTTAAAAATCCTTTAGCTTATTAAATTAATTCCTAAAAATATGTATATTACTAAAGTCAATGAGAATGTCTTGCTATTTCTAAGGAGAAAAAAAAACATTTGCAGTCTATATTGTATTCAAAAGTTACAATGTGCTTAATTCAAATCCCATTAACCCTTCCTAGGTTTAAACTCATTAAAAATGTACTTTGCTTTCTAGCAAAATGAATTTACTGATTCAGCAATATAAAACTCAAATTTCAGTTCTGACTTAAGAAATGAATTATTTCAGGTAGTCTTAGTGAATCTAATAACAAACAATTTGCAAAAAGCTTCAAAGTTCACATGACCAAGCTTCAAATGTCAGCTTTCAGGATCTTTTCAAATATTTTTATATGATTTTCTATGTAAATTATATGAGATCTTGCATATTCACATTTCTGCCATATGCATGTATATGCAATATATGTATTTTTCTTTCCTGTAAACAGTTTGTTAGTTTTATATATATATATATATATATATATATATATATATATATATATATATATATATATATATATATATATATTGCCTTATTTGTCCAGTGATATTCTACCTTATTTCATATAACTTATATTTCTAAAATCTCCCATCAAACAGCTAGTTAATCATCTGCTCTCTATTAGTAATTAGTATGTGTATATATTTCTTAATTACTGATCCTGCTGTTTTATTAATCGTACATAGCAGATGGTTCATTCCTTATACATTTGCATAGTATTCATAAGATGTTTATTTTCTTATTAATTCTAGTATTATAAGCAATATTGACTATATAAAATAATTCCTGCTTGTTTAATTTGAATGTGTTTTTAGCCATTATGAACTGCAATTCTCATCTAAGCTTCACATCCAGACATTAGAATTTGATTAGAGAATGTGAAAAAAGACAACTCACAACTCACATCTGCTAATTTTCTCTGTAAGTTTCTCATTACTCTTAGATCTTTTAAACATTTCTAATCAGTAACCAGCATCTAACTTTACTTCTTCCCATTAATGTGTACAATTAGAGTTAATAACACTAGAGCATAAGCAATTAACATTCACCAAATGCAAGCAAATTATATGTCAGCTACAACTCAATATAAAACATTATTATAGCTTATGTTTTATCAATTCTTCATGTCTAAATATTTTAAAAAATGTGTTATTTTGACTAGATTTCTCACATATATACTTGAAAAGAAATTCTATTTTTTCTACTTGTTGCATATGCGATTAAGGCATGTCCTGTTTTCACAGACATCAGTGAAAAACTTTGAACTCTTCTAGGATCGGGGCTTTCTTCAAAACAACTTGAGGTGCAGGCAGGAAGCAAGGCAAGCAAAAATCAAGTATTATCACACAATTGAAGCATTCTTTTCCTCTCAAGCTTTTTAAAGTGTTAATTGCTTCATAAGTGACTTGTAAAAGGAATTGTTACACAGGTACAAAGAAAACAAAATCACCAGCACTTTAACCCCGCTAATTAGCATATTATTTATATCTGGCATTCAGTTAACCCAGCAATACACATACTAAACAAAATTAAAACAAATAAAATAAAATTCTTAACTTATATAGTCTTAAACTTACTAATGTTATTGCTTATAATTTAATGGCATCCTCTAACAGAAAGCATTTGTTTAAAATTTAGAAATACATGTATAAGTTTAGTTAAATGTAATATATTTTGTCTTTCACGGTAACTATATTAAAACAGACTGACCATTTATATTCCTTATCATGAAAAATGTTTTAGTTTAAAATATAAATGCATACTTACACATGTTTTGAAGTTTAAAGTCCAGTATAAACATTTTACATTAAGGGTAAATTTATTGCCTCAGAAAATAAAAACCCTGCAATCAGGAACAAAAGTCACTTGTTTTAATCTTTATAATTTTAGAAGCAATTTCCAGGAATTCAGCTCACTCTGTCTCTTGAGGGATATGCCAGTCCATTTTTTCAGTATTATTAAATATTTTATTTTTGTTAACAAAAGTGAATGCCTTTGCTGGTGTGTCAAACATTTTAGTTCCTTCAGAAATAAATAATTTGATCCGTGCAAGAAACACTAGAGTTGCTTTAATATGGTTCATTTTGTTTTCTTTTATCAGTGGTAAGCATGATTTTCTTTTACTCATCACCTATTTTAGTAGCTGGGCTGGACCATGATTTTTTTTAAGCTGGACATAAACTCAATTATAATTGAAAATGGTGGTGAGTTTTCATTCTCTGAAGGAACTCTCAGGGATCTGTGTGCCGTTTCAATTTCAAAAGATAAGGTTTCAGGTAAATTAAATGTTTCATTTAGCCAGGTTGTTAAAACATTTATTATATTGTCTCCCTCATACTTTTCAGGTATACCATAAATTATGATCTAATTTCATCTCAGTCTATTTTCTAAATCAACTTTATCCATGAGCCAGTTATTTTGCTTTAAAAGAAATTCAGTATGAGATTAACCTTCACTTTTTCCTCCCTTCATGGTCATTTAAAGCTTCTTCCATACTGCTAATGTGTGCACTTTATTGTTTCATAAGAATTTCTAAATATTCCATCTTCTTTCTGGACTCTTCTTTGAAATGTTGTATTTTGATATTCAGATAATCTATTTTATTCAATACATCCTGCATACTACATATTAGTGACTGAATGCCTTTTTCAACAGAAGAATCCTGAGTGCCATTTTTTGAGTGGCCCATGTTGAAGTCTCTTCTCTCTTAATCAAGCAGTTAAAATTCTGAAAAGAAAATTGCAGCCTTTGAAGAACTTGAAGCTATAAATCTTTTTTGCTGACTACAAGTGAATAAAACTAGGTATCAAGTATCTCCAAATTTTATTTTTTGATATATTTTCTATCAGAGAATTTTTTTCAGCCACATAGCTTTTACCAGTTGTGGCTCTTAGACATCTTGGCCTGCTGCTCTTTCTTGATACTTTTTGTAGTATCTTTTGCATACATTCACAAATACAGATGTAACAATGTGAGTTATTGCCATCTGTGCCAAGGATAATAGGCAGTGTATGTGTAACACATACCAGCATAATTAGCTGGTGTTTTGTAAATAGTATTGTAAATAACTTTGGCTTGTGCAGATGCTTATGTTAAAATGTATCAGCAGTGTTATTATAACTGATTTAATGTTTATGTTTAAACAAAGAATTATATAGTTTTCAAATACTGCAATAGATCGTAGAAAAGATCTGAGGCTGTTCTCTACCAGGATCATGTGATCAAATGTGATGTCATTCTATAACCAGCACTGAGGGGATGGGAACTCACAGATCAGTTTGCTTTGTTTTGTTTTATTTGGAACCTGATATAAAAATATATGACAGTCATCTGGGTTGAGTGCAGTTCAGTTGTAGTCAGTTAGTTGGTAGATTGTCACCTTGCCATGTAGAAGTAAGCTTCTCAGCATCTCATCTTGCCTTGCTGAATTAATTAAATTAGCTAGGGAACAGTTCTTTAGAGAGTCAGGAATTACAGCGAGATTAGCTAAGTATTGTTTTCTACATCTGTTTGAATCTGTTCAACTGTGTTATTTTTTTTTCTCCTGTGATTGAAACGCTGATGTTAATTGCACTTAAATATTTAATATTCTCATGTTTTCCATTTTATTTATCTAATATTAAATATTAAATACCTTTTATTGTGGCTGGTCTTTTAGAGATTACTTTTAATATCTTGAAAGTACCTGTGCTTATTCTAGTGATCCCTTGGCCACTCCAAAAAGCCTTGCTGTTTGGGTTACACTCTACCATTTATGTTAGTATTGATTTTACTCAGTATAATTGAATACTCTTGTAAGAGCCTGACAGTGACTTGTTGGTGGCAGCATTGTTATCTTATTGTCTGGGCCTAATGGGTTACAGGTAATAAATTTGTGCCAGCCTTTCCCAGGAGTGAGTGAGTGAGAGTGTGTGTGTGTGTGTGTGTGTGTGTGTGTGTGTGTGTGTGTGTGTGTGTGTGTGTGTGTGTGTGTGTGTGTGTGTGTGTGTGTCTGTGAAAATCAGATACCCAGGTGTGGGTGTGTCAGTCACTTGGAACTGCTCTTGGGAGATATTGGGCTTGATGCAGAGAGCTGCATTTAAAAATACAGAGTAAATCCATCCCTGTTTTAGTGACTGTCTCTCACCAGTATCAGTGGTGAGAATTGAGGCTCCTTGATTACTGGCCCTGGGGTAAAGACAGGCCATGCAGAAAAAACTACCTTTACTGTGGCAAACTGCATCCAGTACAAACCACAAGACCAAACAAAGAAAAAAAGGATAGCAGAAGCGCTCAGTTAAATTCTCTTCACTTTATTTTCAATGACAGCAAAGTTTTCAGATTTCCCCTTCTTGCCATGTTAGCACTGAAGAAGAGGAAATCTGAAAGCTTTGCTGTTATTGAAAATTAAGTGAAGAGAATTTAACTGAGCACTTCTGCTATCCTTTTCTTCTTTGTTTGGTAAAGATAGGCCATCACATATTGGTGGCAGAGCAGTGGGATATTAATTGAACTTCAGTAGCCTGTGGGCAGTTGTCACTAAATGTGTGTGTACTCTCAATAGCCACAAGGTAAACATTAAGAGTTTCATTTTCACAACAGTTTTATTCATTTTTGTTAGTTTAGTTTAGTCAGGGAAAGCAGGCAAAGATGTCAGCAGAGGATTATGGTAATCTGACAAAGAATCAGTTGGCCAAGGTGTGCAAAGCCAAAGGACTGGTTCATGCTAACCAGACTAAAGAGGAAATCAGCTTTAATCACAGCTGCAGCACAGACCAGTGGCCAGGAAGACAACCAGCCTGGTGTTGATGATGTGCAGTTTTCAGAAACAGGACAGTTCACCTTTTCCTCAGTGGACTTAAAAATCCATCTAGAGTGTTAAAGAGACTTGAACTGGAGGCCAAATACTTTGAGACAAAAGAGAGACTGCGTGTGTGTGTGTCTTTCGGCTTTTCCCGGTTAGAGGTCGCCACAGCCGAACTCCAGTCTGCTAATGATTGGCAGTAGAGTTTTACGTGCTGGCTTGCCGGGCCTAACACACAACCTTCAACAAAGGAATGCCCATTCACGCATGTCACCACACAGAAGACGCTCTAACAGAGAATTGAACGGGCAACATCTAACTGTGAGGCGACAACGCTACCACAGCACCACCACCGCAGAGAGACTGCAGTGTTGAGAAACTGAAGAAAAGAAGAAGCAGCATCAGCATGAACTGGAGACCAAGGAGAGACTGTGACACTTGAAGGCTGAAGAAAAGGAAAAGCAACACTGGCTGACTAAACCTGAAGATGGTTGCAAATGAGGTGCAGTCAGAGAATCTATGACAGTAATGTTCTCCAGGAAGGACTGACACACACAAATAATTTGTGTCAGAGCTGTGGACTCAAAATAAATGCCAAGATATGCATAATAGTATCCTTTGGAAGTCATCCTCCTCTGGTAACTATAATCCTGAAAAACACTTCTAGGTGTCAACTCTGTAGTCAGGGACTTGGGGGGACACATATACAGTAATCTAGCCTTTGACGATCACATATTTACAGTAGTGAGGAAATCATTCCGTGCTGTGCATTTTATAAACAAAGGTATAACATCTAGGTCCAAGGAGATCTTTACTCAATTGTATTCAGCATTCATCAGACCTATCACTGAGTACAATACCCCCTTTGGTATATACCTAACCAGGCACATCCACCAACTGGAATGTCCACAGCGGCTCCTTAATAAAAGAATACAGAGCATAAGTAACGTTGTATGCAGACCATCTCAAAGCCCTATCCCTGCATTGTGTCTCCTACAGGCTGTTGAGGGGAGATCTATGCTTTGCAAACAAGGCATTGGCAGACTCCATCCTGATGAATCTCCTGTGTATCTGCAAAACAAACAGCAAAAGGATTACCCATTCTATAAATGTAAACTTTACTTGTGATATAAATAGGACCTGCTGTAGAGACAGGTATGTATCCTAGAAACTACCCATTCTCTGGAAAATGCCCCCCATCCGTGTGAAACAGAGTTCCTCCCTAACCCAATTCAAGTGTAACTTGGACAACTGGATGAGGAACAGGAAATTCATCCCTGGTTTGGCACCTATGTCTCTAATGCACAGAAGCAGCCTGTAAAAGGTTCATCTCCACTTTCCTGCGTGTAAATATTTCATCTCCCAGGCCCCTGCTCACACTTATCAAGGGTACCAAAACTTGATTTTGGATGTATGGACATGCTTAAAAAGACCCTTGTGGTTGTTTGCCATTGCCTAGTACACACCTGTGAACCTAAAAGAAAACTTTGTTAAACACAATTCTGTCATAATAAAGGTGCTTAAGTTTCTTAGGCACCTCTCAGAACTGTTAAACTCTAGTCTCATGGTAGAGAATAACAATGGCCAGTACCAGCCACAACAGACAGAAGTGAGAAGTTAAAACTGTTTTAAGAGCTGTTAAGCACTTCAGTGTCACATACAGTGGCAGACTAAAGGTTTTGAACAGCTTATAAAGTTGTTGATTCTTGAGAGAGACACTGTTTTGGCCTGCTGTCTATATGATAGTGCTATGTTTTACAACTTTCATATCTGTAAAACACTTCATGCTTCTAGCCTATTTTCTGTAACTGATAGTACATGAAGCACATAGAATTCTGTGCACTAGAGTGCATAAAAAGGTCTCTTCAGTCATAACTCAGTTGTTATATACCTCAACATGGATTTCAATAGTCACCTCCTAAGCTTAGCTTCACTCCACTCTCAAGGAGAATTTCTTGATATCTATGTCTCAAACACATAAAAACTTTGCTATGATTGGAAAGCTGATTATAATCCTCTCTATTTGTTGATTGGATAAGGTACTTTTTACTAGTTATGTATTACACTTTTAAGTTTGTAATTACTATCTACACTCATACACCATTGACTGTGCCTGTGCATCTGAAGCATGTAGAAGTAAGCATCTCCCAGCCACACAACACATACCATCCTAGGTTACTGTATCTGATGAACTCTGAGCCCTAGCCTACTGCCAAAATATATCTATTCAAAAACTTGCTAACACACTGTAGCAAACCTTCCCATTGTTCCTACTATGTTCTTCACCATAGTTTATTTTTCTACCCCATTTCATTATCCTTAGCTATGCAATATTCAATGACTACCATATTAGAAGGTCATAGCCTATTAATAGTTATACTATACATTTACCATAAGTTGCCTATTACTTGCATAAACATAATAAAAACTGTCATGATTGACAGATATGCCTAAGCTGCTGATCTTATAAACATTTTCTCCAAATATAATTCCACTGGATAACTATAGAACTACAGTTAAAGCTCCTATTACATATAGTTCAGCTACCACATACTACCCACAGCAATATACAGGGCCCTCACCTACTTGTACTTGTTGACATCCAGACTATATACCTCATTATATAAGCTTGTTACAATACCTACACTTATCAATAGCTTCAGTTAAAGGGTTATGGTGCTAATGCACACCTAACGACCTTTTTTAATGCCTGTACCTCTCAACTGTACAGATTTTTGCAGAATGTCCAGATTTGTGCCTCATATTTTTGGTGTGTTCCTCATAAAAGGTGCATTTTTATGGCAAATCAATAAGGACTTGAAGTCATTAAATAATAATAAACAATGAGAGATTTTTCAGTTTCAGACTTCATATACTTCAGAAAATACATAATAATGCAAAACCTGTTATTCTAGCAATGTTTTAAGTTTTTAAGAGCAATATTTAAAATGTGTCCCTATTTTTGGGCCTTTGTCCCCCCATTATTTTTGGCTTTGTCCAGATTTCTTGCATTGAGAGGCTGAGAGGTACTAAATATCTTATTATTATGTCTGCTTCTAACTTGGATCCCCTTGTGTATGTTTTCACTGGATAACCTCATTTAGAGTTCCCTCTTATTTACTGCTACAGTGACTCTGTCTATAAAATGTAGCCATTTTTGTGTAAGTTTAATGTCCACTTTTTTTTTTTTGCTGTTCAGTACTGCAGTCCTTTGATAGATTTTTTATGCCTGCCATATCTTTTCTTCTTATGCAAACTTGATCATTAGCCACTCACTAGCAAGCTTCACTGTTCCCTTTCTGCACTCATTTCAATTTTATTTGGCCTACCTCTCCCCCTGTATGTTATCTAGGTAGTGGGTGACAAGTCTGCTCATAGTTAAAGGCATTGGTCATGTATAACACAATGAGTTTGCTGCCACAGGCTCACTGACTTGCAGTTCTACAGTACAGGTGTATTTTATTTACTATTTGTCCCTATATTATTAGTAAAATATGACCCCATTATGTTCCTTACATAATGAAAATGAATTGTCTATGTATCTTATATGTAAACATGTTCAACTGCACTCAATATCTGTATGCATATTTGTTGCAATGTATACTGTATACTGATTGTTATTTTTTTGGAGCTTTTCTCCACAGGCTTCAACTGAAAATGGGCTTCCAATCTAGGTAGACTTTCTCAGTAAAAATGCAAATAAAATAAAAATAAATAACTAAATAATATAAACATGGTATAATTGTTTTAAAATAAGAACATACCAATACTTGTATTGGACAGAATTAAGTAATTTGGTCAGCTATCTTTTCATTAACACCAAACATATTGTATCTTAGCCATGGACAGGGAAAGCCATCAAAAACAATATCCAGGAGCAGGAATTTCCATCAATATTGAGTGTGACAGCCAGAAACAGTGGCACCATGACGTGCAAAGTGCACTGACATTTCAGACTGTAACAGACAGTGAATAAGTGAATGTTGCAAACTTACATCTGCAGGCTACACAATGACAAAGTAACATTCATATATCTAGAGAAGGTTTGTGTAGGTAAGGGTGAGGAGGCAGAATCTTTTACAGTGTGGTGGAGTTAAGTTTTATGCTTGGGTACATGGGCAACGTTAAGGCATCACAGTGTCTAATGATGCACTGTTGTCTTTTAAGAACTCAGCCATTTTCGGATATTCTTCACTTCACCCTTGTACACATTTGGGTGACTCTCACTCAGTACTACAACGTCTCATTCAAGTGTTACAGAAGCACAGATAAGCAAAGCCTCACACTTCTCACTGGTTATATTCTGTTCCCATTATAACGTTACCAGTAGCTCTGTAAATTTCACAATGATGTCCCAGCAACACTCTACACTAGCAATGCCACACCCTGAATAGATTTTTAATCCTGGCCATACTGAGTACTGCAAGATCCTATTCTCTTAATGAGGTCCCCTAAACCCACCCAACATCACAAGTCTATCCAGCTTAGTCCTGTAAAACAAAAAATATATATGTATTGATTAGCTACTCAGCGAGCCTAGTCATATGTAATGGCTAAATTCTGCAAATGTACTAGTAATGCAAATTTTCAATACCACTATGGCTATAGCTGTATTTTCAACTTTATTATGTAGATATATATATATACATATATATATATATATATATATATATATATATATATATATATATATACAGACAAGTGCACGCACACACACACACACACACACACACACACACACACACACACACACACACACACGCACACACACACGCACACACACACGCACACACACACACACACGCACACACACGCACACACACACACACACACACACACACACACACACACACACACACACACACACACACATACACACACACACACACACACACACAAAACATCTGGTACTTGATGCAGAGGGTTAAGGCTTTGAGCTATAGTTCCTATAGAACAGAGTTTGATTCCTTTAGTCTTCATTTACCCAAGGCCACTTCCACCAGAAGACTAGACATCAGTGGAGTATGCCAGGGCTCTGTTTTGGGCCCTCTCCTGTTTGGCATCTATTTCTCAGAAATCGAGGCTAATGTTGAAGGCCTCTGATTTACCATGTTGGCAGATGACTGTAAACAGGGAGCTATCATAGATTCTCCAACAACAAGAGGGTCTGACACAAACAAATAATTGGTGCCAGAGCCATAGACTAAAACTCAGTGCAAAGAAATGATTATAGTGCCCTTTGGGAAGTTGCCCACCCAAGCTAATTACGCCATTTATAAAACAACCCTAAGAGCTGACCCAGTAGTTAGGGATTTGGGAATATATATTACTAGTAATTTGGCCTTCGATCAACATGTAGGCAAGATAGTAAGAAAATCATTTAATTTTGCCCAACTCATAAGCAAGGGTACAACATATACAGGGTTACCACCTGTCCCACTTTGCGAGTTGTGTCCTGCAAAAAATTGTAAAAATGGCAAATGTCCTGAGATTTTAGGACAAAATTATTTCCTATATGTTATGTAATAGTTGCATAAAACAATTATTCTGTATCTGAAACACCTAAATGTGAAAAGAAACAGAATAAGCAACTAAAATGCTACAAAAATAAGCTTTTATTTAGGCAGAAAAAGTGAAATGATGTCCTTTGTACTGGCCATGGGTATGTTTTGTCCTGCAAAATCTTACGTTTGCACCAAAAATGTCCCACTTTGGGCATTTGAAAAGGTGGCAACCTTAAACATATAGGTCCAAGGAAGTTATAGTACCACTCTACTCAGCCCTTATCAGAGCCATCATTGAATACAATGCCCTCTTTGGCATGTACCTGACCAGGCATCTGCAACAGTTGGAATGCTCTCAAAGGTTTCTCACCAACAGAATCCAGGCTATGAATTCCCTGTCCTACACAGATTGCTTTAAGTCCCTGTCTCTTTACTCAGTCTCCTACAGGTTACTGAGAGGTGATCTATGCCTGGTATATAAGACATCCTCAGACTTAGCTCTGATGGACCTCTTGCACATCTGCTAAACAAACAACAGTGGGAGCACTAGATCCAACTACATGAACTTTGCCTGTGACATAAATAAAACATACTGCAGAAACTTATATGTGTCTCAAAGAATCTCTGCACTGTGGAACAGGCTCCTCAATCATGTGAAGTGTAGTTTATCCCTGACCTTTTTCAATTAAAGCCTTGATCATTGAATAGGAAATCATAAATTCACCCCCAGTCTCACCCCTGGGTCTCTGATGGACAAAGGTTGAGAGTAAGTTAACTAACATGCCATACTTCCACAAATATAACCCTTTCACTACCTCATTACTAACATACTCCCACAATATAAGCATCCAATGAACTCAAGGACAAGACTGGGCTGGGTTGCACTGCTAGTCTTATAAAGACCCTGGTGGTCAATAGCCTATTACAAACCTATATATGATGTAATCAGTGAAAACTGCTTACAAGGAGACACATCCACTGTTTATGTGATAGAATCAGTCCTGTAGATATATATATATATATATATATATATATATATATATATATATATATATATATATATATATGTATACAGGACTGATTCTATCACATAAACAGTGGATGTGTCTCCTTGTAAGCAGTTTTCATTGAATACATCTAAAATGCATGCACACACCCCTTGAGTAGCTCACTTAATTCCTTTCTCATTCTCTGCTGCTGTAGACAAAGACGGACCTTCTTCCACTTTCTAACTATTATACTTCCTGTCTTGCATTTGCAGGCCATACAGGTTCCTCTTCCACCAAATAACTTTATAATCCTATGTTCCTGTTTTACTTACTTTGTTCTGTTCTCAGCTGTTATCCGGTGGCAGTAAAAACTTACACCCAACCTATTTCCCTTTCTCATTTTACTAACAACCTACCTCTTACACTAGCCTTATATTCTTTTCCTGACTTATACATTTTGTCTGCTAATCTCCAGAGTCCCACACCATTGTTTCTCTGTTCTTTGGTGGCAAATCCTAAACTGGATTAAGCAGTTACTGGAGAATAAATGCTCTGAAAGCATCCTTCAAGTTACACGTTTCTTTTAAAAGGCATATTTAGCACTTGATTAATTATAAAGTTGTACCACACTATGAACTACAGCAATTTCTACTCATCCCTTTTTCCCAGTATATCTAATTCTGTAATAAGAATGAATGTCTGTGGGTTATGAACATTAAAGAACAGTAACATTGTTTCAGGCAGCAAACACTAAAAATTCATTAAGTACATAATTTTACCACAACTGGCAGACTGATGCTCCTTCAGGACTCTAATTTTACTTTTTACTTAGATTCATACCTTTATTAATCCAGCCATTAATTTCCATTTCTTTCAAAACAAGCCTATCTCAGTCACTCACTTGCATTAAATTCATTTTCGCATATCCAGTGTAAATTCTTTTTTAAGCTGCAAATTTCAGACAACTGCCTTATTCCAGCAGCGTCTTTGTGCAGGTCAGATACTCTGGCTTTTCTACGGGATGCAGCCTTTTACATCTGTTCCTTGATTTTTACTTTCTTACTCTGTTTTTCTTTTCAGTTTTTCACCCTATTAACAGTGCACTTATAAAACTTGGCCACTTGTTGGCAGAAAAGTATCACAATAAGTTTGCAGTCGACACTAGCTTGATAATTCTCTGCTTACCATGACCTACGAAATCCAAACATGTTCACATTCAATTTTTTATCACTAATTCAGTTCAATATTTCTCTACAAGTGTAAATTTTATGTGCATATCTAGTTACTTATTAATTGAGTAGGTGACATATTATTATTTTATTTTTATTTATTTTATTTGAGATTTGTTAACTGGGTAAGTCTGACTGGGCAAGAAGCCCTTTTTCAGCAGAAGCCCGAGAAGAAAATCTCCAAACATATAAAACATATACAAATATTGAGCTGAACTAATAATGATAACAAGGAACTTATATGATTTAAAAACAGCAATCAGACTTATTAACATACAAATTAAATAGTTGCACAAACAGTAAGACTGCAATTAACACTTGCGAAAAAGTTAAAATATGTAAAGTGATTTAGCTATATACATTTGACTGAGAGAAAACAGGTTATTTGTAGCCACAGATAGTTTTTGATTTGTAGGTAGATTGTCTGCAGGAAGAAAGAAAAGTAATAGGGGTATAGTTACTGTCACACTGTATTAACAGAGATAAAGGAGGAAGAAAGATGATGAGGAATAAGTCAGGCTGAAGTAAGGCAGGTGCAAATCCACTTTCTGCACATGTAATCTTTTCGCATTTTTTTGAATCTGAAACTGTTAGTGATAGCTCTTAGGTCTGGGGGAAGTTTATTCTAGGTGTTGGCAAATGAATGGCTATACAGAAATGTACCTATTTGTTTTATGGGCTTACAGACTTCCAGGAGGTGTTGGTCTGCAGTGTGGAGACAGCATTTGGGAGTATAGGGAGAGATTAGGGTAGAGAGAGCAAGGCAGAGGGAGGGATTAGCTAGTACAGAGTGTGTGAGGTGGAGCTGAGTTTACAACACCTTTCAGCTGACATAGAATGAAGGAAAAGATGTGAAACCATAAAAACTTGCTCAGTCATTTAAAACATGTATAATAGAAAAGGCAACACAGATATATGTATATATTGTGTTATCATACCATTTGGCAACTACATAGTCCCTACTGATTACCACATCAATGGCAACCCCCTAAGCACACAACATGTGGTGAGAGACCTGGGTACTCAGGTTGACAACAATCTCACATTCGACCATCATGTAGCGGCAGTAGTCAGAGAAGCCTTTTATTTGGTTCATCTTATAAGTAAAGGGATTGCATCCAGAAAAAAGGAGGTTATTACCTCTCTGTACTCCTCCCTCATTAGGCCTCTAATTAAGTATAACGCCCCATTTGGTATGTATCTCTCCAAACACCTGCACTAACTGGAAAGGCCACAGAAATACCTCACAAAGAGAATCCATGGAATCCAACACCTGTCCTATGAAGACAGGCTCAAATCACTATCGCTCGATTCGGTATCATACAGATTGCTCAGAGGTGATCTGTGTCTGACCTACAAGGCAATATCGGACCCTGTGCTACTACAGATGCTCCATATCTGTAAGTCTAACTCCTCACACATTACCCACTTGAAAGGCCTAAATCTAATATGCAACATCAACAAAACTTGCTGGACAGACAGGTTTCTCTCTCAGAGGCTGCCTTGCCTTTGGAATAGACTTCCCATTTATGTCAAACAGAGTATCTCGCTGACCCTCTTGAATCGCAACCTTGATGAGTGGATGGGAAACCACAAATTTGTCTCAGGAGTTCCACCTTTGTCCCTCATTGACAGGGGTGACAGGTGTTGACTGAGGTTTCTTTTTCAGGGATAAACTCTTGGCTAGGCTTGTGTGTGCGTGTGTGTGTGCGTGTGTGTGTGTGTGTGTGTGTGTGTGTGTGTGTGTATATATATATATATATATATATATATATATATATATATATATACACACACACACACACACACACACACACACGCGCACACACACAAATATGGATCCCTATCATATAATAGAAACCTCATTTGACTGAAAAGCATTTGACTGAAACCATAAGACTGAAATTTCAAAAGACTGAAAAGTCACTTGACTGAAACCCATAATACTGAATTTCAACATACTAAACTGCAAATTTGACCATATAAAACCGGACTAGGTAGGGAGCTATGCCCCCCACACACCCCAATGTGGGGGGCTTTGCCCCCACACCTCCCAACTATATATACTAACTCCAGGATTGCACTACAGTGGGGAAAAGGGCATATACTTTTCACATACATTACAGTAGTCTACATGCCACCTCTACTATGCCCTCTTCCACACTGTAGTGTGATCCTGGAGTTAGTATATATAGTTAGGGGGTGTGGTGGGCGTAGCCCCTCACCTAGTCTGGTTTTATATGGTCCAGTTTAAAATTTAGTATGCTGAAATTAAGTATTATGGGTTTCAGTCAAGTGACTTTTCAGTCTTGAAATTTTTTGAAATTTCAGTCTTATGGTCTCAGTCAAATGAGTTTCAGTCACATGAGGTTTCTGTCATATGATAGGGATCCGTGTGTGTGTATATATATATATATATATATATATATATATATATATATATAGGTCTACTTCATAACATTGAAATTTCATAACATTGAAATTTCATAATATTAAGACCATAACATCGAAATTTCAAAACACTGAAAACCCAAAACATTGAAAACTTAGAACACTGAAAGTGTGCTTCATAACATTGAAAACTACATTGCACAAGTAAATAAGATCCCCTCCACCTAAAACAACACATAACTAACAAACATGCTTTGTACTACATTTCTGCAGGGGGCAAGCCCACCTGCACCCCCCCCCAATGTGGGGCTCTGCCACCCACACCCCCCTTAAATGAAATATACCAACTCCAAGATAGCACTACAGTGGAAAAAAGTTAATTTCCTAACCTTAGTGTATGGTGATACACTGAGGATAGGAATTAACTTTTTTTTTCCACTGTAGAGCGATCTTGGAGTTGGAATATTTAATTTATGGGGTGTGGGGGGGTGCAGGGGGACTTGCTCCCCTGCAGAAACCTGGTAGAAAGTGTGTTTGTTAGTTAGATGGTGTTGTAGGTGGAGAGGATGTTATTTACATATGAATTGTAGTTTTCAGTGTTGTGAAGCACACTTGCAATGTTCTGAATTTTCAATGTTTTGAGTTTTCAGTGTTTTGGGATTTAGATATTTTGGTCTCAATGTTATGAAATTCAATGTTATGAAATTTTAATGTTATGAAGCAGACCCATATATATATATATATATATATATATATATATATATATATATATATATGGGTTCACTATACAATCTTGGCATTTTTGAAATACCAAATGTCAAAGTCTCGAGACTATATAGCCGAAACCACTAAATACCAAAAGACCAGAAGCGCAAAATTCAAATGTGTTAGTGTGTGTTGTGACTGTAATGTGTGTGTGTGAGAGACTGTAAAATGTGTGACTGTGAGTTTCCCTTGTGTGTCTGTGTGATCTCGGAATTAGTATATTTAAGTAGGGGGGTGCAGGCCCCCACATGGGGGGTGCAGGGGGGCTTGCCCCCCATCTTATCTGTAGGGTAGGATGATATGTTTGTTTGTGGGGGGAAATTCTGTGTATGTGTATGTGTGTGCTGTATGTGTGTTGTACGTTCGGGATTGAATTTCGTGTATCTAGTCTTTTGGTATTTAGAGGTTTCGGCTATATAGTCTCGAGATTTTGACATTTGGTATTTCAAGATTATGTAGTGAACCCATATATATATATATATATATATATATATATATATATATATATATATATATATATATATGTATATATATAGAGAGAGAGAGAAAGAAAGACAGAGAGAGAGATTAATTACAGAGAGAGAGTAGGTTAAAGTTTTAATATAAGTTTTATGTAATATGTACCAACAAGCAGATCTGGTGTTGTTGTTGCAGATTAATAGAGCATTACCTGACTCTTTGTTTTGATCTTAGCTGTACTGCCTTTTGTGTGACATACACATGGTCTCCTTGCATCCACATTGGGAGTCAACAAGGCCTCAAACTTTACCACATCTGAAAGACACACTGAAATGTGAAATCCTGAGCCTCTAAACTGTCCACAGTAACATGTGTCCTCATGCTTGCATATATGTACCTTAAGAAGATCTGGCAGTCTAGTCTTGACATCTTCTTTCTAGTCTTGACATCTTCTTTGCCTTATAACAAATGTATGTGGAGAGAGACTCCTGCTCCCCCTGACCCTGACCTGGATAATGCATGTATATCAAAATGAAATGATCCAGGTCACAGCAGTTTAATACACCTGCACTGAGCAATGAGAAATTTAAAAGGGGAACTGAGTAAGCCTTTACATGGCACACACTACAGCACAAGGACAAATGCATATTTATTAACATCCTGCCACTAGTTTTGTCCTCAGTGTCCAAGCAGTAAGTAAAATATACCATGAGACTGATTCCAAAAGACTTTATCTCTTTGTAAGCAACTTACATTGGTGTAGTACATCAGAGTGAAGTCATTTACACAGAGATTAGGTCGTATGGAACATGGGCCCCAGTGTAAGCCTGTTTAAAGATAAGCCTTATAATGGGAGTAAGTCTGGGCAGGTTTATTTACACTGACAGCAGCTCGTTTGGAATCTGGCCTACTGTTAATTCCATGAGAGCGGGGGTAAACATAACATGGAACAATGGAAGGGTTGGAGTAATGGAGTCTACTTCTTCTTCTTCTTTAGGCTTTTCCCAGTTAGGGGTCGCCACAGCGGATCACCTGTCCGCTCATGATTGGCAGTGGAGTTTGGATGTTATGTCAAGTTGCCAGCCCAACGCCCAACCTTCCACAGAAGGCACACATATGCACACACTCACACCTAAGGCCAATTTAGAGTGTCCAATCCACCTACAGCATGTCTTTGGGATGTGGGAGGAAACCGGAGCACCCGGAGGAAACCCATGAAACCACAGGGAGGACATCCAGACTCCACACAGAAGGCACCCCAGCGAGGATCGAACCGGAGAACCTCTTGCTGTGAGGTGGCAACGCTAACCGCTGCACCACCGTGGCCGCCCAAGTTGGAGTAATGGAGTAACACAAAGAAATAGTAACTAGATAAGGAAAAGAAAGAGTGCACAGATGTAGAACAGTAGCCATGATATCATTAAATGCTGCTCCTATAAACATTACTGGATTGCAGGTTGAATGTTGGAACCTTTTATGCCATATACAAACATACAGTGAAGCATTTTTATTTTACTTGAAAACTTCACAGTTATGTAAACTAACTTAGTTTCTTTACTTTTTTATCTTTGAACTTCTCTGCTCGTTTTGCTGCTTCCTACCAAAGATGCAATTTCATTTGGACCACTTTGGGCTAGTCGTTTGCAACTCTTCTGCAGAATTTTACATCATTTATGTAACAGTGCTTTTGATTTATTTACATTTTTCATATATATTATCATGTTCTAAAACCTGAAAATGTGTTTCTGTATATGTACAGACAGCAGAGCTGAATACATACATTAATGATCTTCCCAAAAAATAAATCAGCCTAAAACTACTTTTTCATTTACGCCATAACACCTTTATTTTCACATTATTCTTAGAGTATTAGTTGGATAATTACTGAAGCAGGCAAACTTCACCAGAAGCATGAGACCAATAACAGAAGTGAAATGAAATGACTAAGTGATTAAATGACTCCTCTTTGTAAAAGCCTTGTGTGTAGGAAAACCACCTTCCAAAAGTAAACATAACTATACAAAAACTAGGATCTCAGATTGTATTTAGTTGTGCTATGGGGCTCCCAGGTACTTCCCATCCAGTTCAGTTTCAGTGGTTAACATGATTTGCTGAATCACTGTTCAGGCAGCTTGACTTTATTCTTCCAACAGGGCACCAGGACCATATTATACTCAAAATACAGACTTGCAATTTTATTCATATTTCTGAGATTCTCCCTCTTCATCTTAATGTTATATCATATCATTTCCTTTTAAGAATGCACTGGAAACCATTTTAGAAAATGAATAGTCAAGTTTGTATAATCAATGGAACAGAAAAACAAAAATATCCACACGTAGATGTATTCTTTTTGAAAAAATATATGGTAACCTATCATTTTCATATCATCTTTTACTTTATTTTTAAGGACTTTACAAAAAGCAATAGGATTATAATGAATATTTTCTATTCCTGTCTTTAAAGGCTGTATATCATTATCAAACCTGCCCCTTCAGCATTCTGTTCAAGCACAAAGGTTGGCAGAAATCCTCTTTTTTCCATGATTTATTGTATGTAGTATAAATGCTATCCATTCTTCCAGTCTGTATATCTGTGACTGCATCTGCCTTAACCCTGTCCAAGACATTCTCCTGACAAAAACTGCATTATTTTCCATTTCTTCTTAGCTTGACATAATTTGTGATTACAACTGCTGTGTATTTTGTGTAAAACAGTTTAGCTTAACTGCTCTGAAATATTCAGCGTACAATGTTCTATGTCCATACTTTTAAGGGCGAGCCCTTTAATAGAACATATTAACTATACACTGTACACAACATAATGGCGGCACTTCTTTAATCTTTTCTTTTTATTTTACTTTTCTATCTATAGCCTACTTGGCCTGTCTTCTGTCATAGTTCATCATCAGTTACTTATTTACCATTTGTGCAGCTATTTACTCCCCAAACTAATATTTTACAAATCATTCTCTTTCCATCTTATGCCACGCTGTCTTATTTCCGCATTACAGTATTTAAATCCTTCTTTTCATAGTTTACATTGTTATTTTTCCATTTATTTATTTTTATGTCACCCTTGGTTATTTATCTCACATGTCATCCCCAGGAACGTTTGTCAACAATAACAGTCTCAGGATATTTAGCATGTATATGGTAGCCCTGCTCATCCATCTTGCACAGTTCGCTAGTGCTTCATTTCTCCTGACAGATGACTATCAGCTGCTCCAGGTGTATCTCCCTTAAATGCCTGATCCGAACCTGAATAATGAAAATAAAGGACTTCAGCTAGTCACAGAGTGTCCTTGATGAAGTGAACATCATGGTCAATGTTAGAAAAATATGTATTTGAACATGTATAAAGTGCTAGTTGAAAAGCAAATAGTATATAATGCATTTTATTCTATTTACAATATGGCAATAAGAATGATTTTACATGTAATTGCTTGAAGCTTTGGAGCTGCAGTGTATTTGAACTCTGACCCTGGTAGTAGCCAGCTCAGCAAGCTTATGTTTTTCACTAATGATTATCTGCTGGGTCAGGAAAATTAAATGTATAAAGCATTGAAAATCCTTCTTCCTTCCTCTGAGATAATTGGCCTTGTGAATATTATCAGAGATAAAACACAGCTGCTAAAGTAATGTTGCAAGAAGAACAAAGAAGTATATTACAAGACTGAACCAACTATTGTATTCGAGCAGGCCTGAGACCTTGAAAGAGTAACATTTTACAGAAAGACATTATAACTAACCAGGTGCTTTGCAAGGCTGTATTATTCCCATGGGAAAACTTTTAAAATGTATAACATCAGCTTTTTCTTATGAATAGAATATTGTAGACCATAGTGATGTAGGTGCCCTGTGACTAACCACGTCAGTAAAGTGGGCACAGCTTGAATGTAAGACTATATAAAATTGTGTATTTCCTGCATCATGTCAGACAAAATTCTATACTTGTATTGTATGGTCTTTTGCCTCCTGGTGCACACTAGTAAACTTTTTCATCTGAACCTCCTGTGTTGGTGACTGTCATTTTAAAAAGCCTAATGATTTTACAGTCTGATTTTTAATAATTTATTTGACAGTTTGGTCCTTTCGAGACGGAATTCCCTTGGTAAGCTACAGGTCAGAGTGTATGGGTGGTAATAAATCTGAGCAGGACAAGTTGCCAAAATGGTTCTTCTTGAGTGAAAAGACCTCCGACTGAATTGTTGTGTGTAAAGAGGCTGTCCACTTTCTGATCTGTGGCCGAAGAGAGGAATTTGAACACTTTCATCACCAGGAGGCTCAGGTAGGAAGAATTTGCCTTTTTTTCTGTTTTAGATCAGGGACTAGGTTACAGTATAATTGTCAAGATTTGTTTTGCAGATCAGGGACAAAAGGAAGTACTGTACATTTTGTCATAGATCAGGGTAACAGAATAAGGTAGACAGTTATTCTAGATAAACTGTAAACAGGAACTAAGGAATTGACATCACGTGATAAAAAGGGTTACGTAACATTTTCTTTGACATGGGTAATCAGTGCACTAAAACCTTGCAAGATCCGCTAACCAAAGAGGCAAAATACATGCAATTACAGCATGCTGATATGTTAGGTATTATACAAGATGGGTTAACAAATATGAATTTGATGGTAAACTAGATAAACTTTCACTAGTTAAACTCCTTAAACAGCTTAAATCTGATGCAGGAGGTCAGGCAAAAAAGCAGCACCAACTAGGCATACCTCAAGCACACAGGTGGATTGAGGAAGCAAATCGTAGAAAAACAGAAGCTTAGAAATTCAAAAACATTTTTAGACAACAGAGTGAAAGGTCTGACAGACAGAATCTTTGAGAAATGGAAACCTAGAGAAGACTGGACTTGCATTAATCAATGCATACAACAGGAAAATGAGACAATAGATGGATATTATGCTAGATTATTAGAATGCTTTAATAATCATAGCGGTATATGATTCCCCATATGAACAACAATTAAAAAATGCATTTTTGAAAGGTTGCATTGCACCTATTAGTAGCTTCATTATGAAGCATATGATAGATCATCGAACAGGGAGGCTACAAGCCTTACTCGAATATGCTAGACATGCTGAAAGACATTTTAATAGTAAAAAGAAAAAGAAGGCGCAAGTCTTCACTGCTGAAGACGGAGCTGAAGTATTTGTATTACAGTCAGGTAAAAAGGGCAAGAAAAAGAATGCCCAGGGAAACAAACAGTCTGACAAACGATCAGAAGATTTTGAGGAAAGGAAAAAGAGAGGTGAGTGCTTCAAGTGTGAAAAGAAAGGCCATCTAGCTAGGGACTGTAAACAAAATAAGAAAGCAATGACAGAAGATAAAGGAGATGAGGACTGACTATATGATAGTGAGGATACATCATATGAAAGTCAGGAATCACCAGTAACAGCTAGAATAGAAAAGACAAATACCAATGTAGTAGAAGGAGTAGAGGAAGTACAAATTGACTTAAATGGAAATGAAATTTTAGATTTAGCATTGTTGAGCCTGGAGCTCTACCTAGCAGATACAAAACCAGAAGTGACACTTCTGGTGGAGGGAAGGGAAGTCAAATTCCTGTGTGACTCAGGAGCGTCATGGACTTTGATACACCCCTCCAAGTTACCAGAACATTCTGAATCACCTGATTATGTATTGGTAAAAGCAGCAAATGGAGAGCTATACAGGGAACCACTCTCCCATGATATAGCAACAACTGACCCTGTTTCAGGTATGACCCAGAGAAGTAAAATAGTGGTTTCTGCAAAGTGTCCAGTAAACCTATTGGGCAGCGACCTTATGCAGATATTTGGCATAGCAGTAGTTCCAACTGCACAAGGTATGGAGGCACAGAGACAAATGGATACTTTTGTAGTGCGATCAGAGGGTGAAACCTTTTATTGGTACAGCCAGGACCTAGTCACGACTGGTCCAGGGGCAGTGACCAAGGAGCTGATGAACGTAGCCATCAGTAAAACCCCCTCCCTTGACACTGATCAACAGCATTTGTTACACTGTATTCTATATTACTGTACCACACCAGGACCTGATAGAGAGTATGAGCAAAAACTGTTTAGAAATCGTGCAACTAGATTGGTTTTGCGTACTTTGTACTGGGATACTGAGGGGAACAGTGTAGTTAGCTGTTCATTACCTCAAGAATTTCTTGCATTGTATAGATCAAATCGGTTGCCACATGTTAGCTTTACAAAGAATAAAAGTGTTAAATGGGCAGACTTAGGAAAAAAAGTAACAAGATGGGAGAAACAGACTGATTTAGAGCTGTCAGAACAAGGGATACAAAAACAAAAACTGAATTGGTTGACACAGACACATACAGCTGTACACTTGCAATCTAGCGAGGACAGCTGATTAGCATTTTTATTAGAAGAAGAAGAAAAGGCCTTGTGTGAAATTCCAACAACTCTGTGGTCAACAGGCAAGTCAGATGTAGGGCTTATTCGAACAGCAGGACCAGTTACAATTACCCCAAAGTCAGCTTTTAGACCACAGAAAAGACAATACCTTTTGAGAAAGGATGCAGAAGTAGGAATTAAGCCTATAATAGCAGCATTACTCAAAGAAGGAGTACTGGTAGAATCTCCTGATTCACCATGTGATACACCCCTATTTCCTGTTAAAAAAGCAAACGGGGAATGGCGGATGGTACAAGATTTACAAGCTGTAAATAATGCAGTAATACCTAGAGCACCTACGGTGCCAGACCCACATACTTTGTTGAATGATTTGGAACCGCAACATAAGTATTTCTCTGTGGTAGATATTAGCAATGCTTTCTTTTCAATACCTATACATCCTGATAGTCAATATTGGTTTGCATTTACATTTCAGGGTAAAAGGTATACATATACTCGACTACCACAGGGATATTGTGAGAGCCCGACAATATTTGCACAAGAAATGGCTAGCAACCTGGCAGGATTTACCCCACCGGGAGGTAGTCAAATTCTACTTTATGTAGATGACATCTTGCTAGCAGCCCCCACCCAGCAGCAGTGCAGGGCAGATACTGTAGCATTATTAAAATTTTTAGCAATACAAGGACACAAAGTAAACAAAAGTAAGTTACAACTTTGGAGAAAACAAGTTAGATACTTGGGATATGTGATATCCAATGAAGGTAGAATATTAGATGAAGAAAGAAAAACAGCAATTTTGCAAGCACCCAAACCAACAACTAAGAAAGAAATAATGTCTTTCTTAGGTACAACTAATTTTTGTTGGAGCTGGGTACCAAATTATACTTTGGAATCTGCTCCACTGACTGATTTGATATATAAGACACCAATGGCAGTACAAGATATTTTACAATGGACAACAGAAGCAGAAATGGCTTTCTGCAGGTTGAAGCAGTTGATAGCTTCTTCATTAGTTTTAGGACTTCCAAATTATCACAAATGGTTCTTTCAGACCATAGATTGTAAGCAAGGGTACATGACATCAGTACTGACGCAACAACATGGGGATAAGCAATGCCCCATAGCTTACTATTCATCACAGTTATACCCAGTGGCGCAATCTTTGCCTCACTGTGTACAAGCAGTAGTTGCAGCAGCAATGGCAGTGCAGGCTTCGGCCTCAGTGGTGTTATTCCACCCTCTCACATTGAGAGTGCCTCATGCAGTTGCAATAATTTTACTGCAAGAGAAAATGGCATACCTTTCTCCTGCTAGACATCTTTCATGTATAACTATACTGCTGAGCCAACCTCATATGACAATTGAACGATGTACGACATTACTTCCAACTCCTGCGGTGGGCACACCACACAGCTGCCTGCAGGAAATTGAACAGTTAGCTTTACCTAGACAAGATCTTACAGATATGCCCTTGGATAATGCTGAGGTGACATATTACGTGGACGGCTCATGCAGAAGGGGTCCTACAGGGAAGAATCTGGTGGGATATGCAGTAGTTACAGACACTGAAATTTTAGAAGCTCAATCCTTACCACACAACTTATCTGCACAAGCAGCAGAGTTGATAGCTTTGACAAGAGCATGTACTTTAGCAAAAAACAAGTGTGTAAACATATATACTGACAGTCAGTATGCTTTTTCTACAGTACATGTATTTGCACAACAATGGAAAAATAGAGGAATGATTACATCCAGTGAAAAACCTATTAATCATGCGCAATTTATTTTAGAGCTATTAGAATCTATTCAGTTACCTACCAAAGTAGCTATTTGTAAATGTGTAGCTCATACAAAACAACAGGATAAGATTTCAAAAGGTAATGCACGAGCTGATGCAGCTGCATAGCAAGCAGCCTCAGACTCAGAAACTTTACTTTTAAATGAGGAATTACAACCCTCTGAGATTTTAGATTTAGACATGTTAAAAACAATGCAGACGCTTACTACAAAAGCAGAAAAACAAAAATGGGTAAAACGAGGTGCAATTTTTGAGAATGGACTGTGCATTTCCAAGGAAAGAAAACCGATATTGCCGTCTAATTTATTTAGATATGCAGCTTTGTTGAGCCATGGGCAGTGCCATGTCTCAACAGGGGGGATGGTACAGTTAGTAAATCGAATATTCCAAACATATGGATACATAAATTATACAAAAAAATTTTGTGCAGCTTGTCATACTTGTAACAAGCACCATGCACAAGGAGCATTTAAAACCAAGCAAGGAAGTTTTCCTATACCACCATACCCATTCCACACTATTTGCATGGATTTCATAGAATTAAATAAATGTAAAGGGTTTGACTCCCTCTAAAATGTTTTTTGGGAGAGCATATTATGTGCCTCAGTGGAAAGCTCTCATGCCTGCAGAGCAGGAGGCTGACAGTTCATTAGCTAATTATATAAAGAAACTGTTAAGGAATAAATCTGTTTTGCAGTTTAACTCTTTTTCAGATAAAAGACAGACCAAACCGGTAGAAGCAGTTTTCTGGAACCATGTACCTGGATCTGGTTGAAGGTGACGAAAAGGGTGAATCCAAAGTGGGAAGGTCCGTACCAGGTCCTGTTGGCAACGCCTACTGCAGTCAGAGTAGCTGAGAGGACGTCCTGGGTTAATTTGACGCATTGTAAACCGGTAAAGAACTTTCAACTTGATAAGAACTTTGTGACTGATACACAAGGGCAAAATGGCCAAGAGTAAAGCAAACAGAAAAGCAGAGCAACCCCAGAACTATTGCATAAAGCTGTGCATTTGTTGACTATAAGTGTGACAATTTTTCTCTTATTGTGGTTTTTCCTGCACTCAACCACACGAGTGAAAGTGAGAAGACGTGATGAACTGTCTATAGACTGGCATCCAAATTTTAACACATACCTGGCCATGAAACGTGTGTATGCAGAGACTATGAACATTTCAAATTGCTGGGTTTGTACAGCTATACCAACAGCATATGGAGGACTGTTAATGTCCGCTGTCCCTCTGGGGATAAATGAGACTTGGGAAAATTTGCTTTTTGATACAGGAACTGTGAGATCACAGGGCAAAATAGCTTTATTTTTACCTGTCACACAAAAAAGGAGTTGTATGTTTCTACAAAAGTGATACCCTCCAGGTGGGCTGGAGTAATTGTAATATAACAATGTCTTATAAATGTTACATTAAAGTCAGAAGTGGGGTACTGTTTGTAATACTAACTATGATTCATATCTGAGTTCAATGAAAACTACATTAAATGCAGTACGTGACAATCCAGTCTTAACTAAACAATTGTCTATTAAAGATAGGAAAATGTTTCATGCAGGGATAACACGTATTAGTACCAAAGTAAAAAACTGTTATTTTATTTGTGGGAAAAAGGCATATAAATGGTTACCTGAGAATTGGTCCGGCAGTTGTTTTTTGGGTTATCTGGTTCCAGCAATAAGACATACTGCAGAATTACCTTTGGGTAAGATACGAAATGTAAGGGAAACAGCTCGAAAATCTGAAGGTCCAGTTAAGAAACCTGTGAATCCAGTTGGGAAGATCGAAGCTGGTTGGAAAGACCTTAATTCAGTAAAAGACAAAAGTGAATTGACTCATATGGACTTGGGTAACAGTGTTATATCCTGGGCAGGAATACTATCAGCCTATGGAGCAGTCAAATCGATCTGGGAGCTGAGGAAGCTGTCGAGACTTCTTGAAGTAATGAGTAATGCAACTTTTTCCGCCCTAGAATTGGTGACTGATGAACTGAATGCAATGAGAACTGTTGTGCTACAAAATCGAATGGCTCTTTACTTCACCCTAGCAGCAAGAGGTGGTACACGAAGAAGAATGCTGTGCTTTTATCCCTGACAATCGTCACGAGATAAATAATCACCTAGAGGTAATTCAGCAAGTATCAGCCATGACTAAACCAGGCCCAAACCCACTGACGGACTTTTTCCAGAATCTGTTTGGGGGGTGGGGTTCCATCCTAATGAACATTTTAATTGCTATTTGCGTGGGTATACTCCTAATAGGAGCATGTGTTTGCTGTGGAATTCCCTGCATGAAAAGATTAATCAAAGATTTTGTTGATATATCTGTTACTGGAACTTTTTACCAAGATATTGAAATTGAAAGATTGATTTCAGATGATGCTTTTTCTGAAGTATATATTAGATGCCTCACCTACCTGTAAATCCTGAGCGGGAAAGGCTAGGAGATGAAATGACACTAATGCATACTTCAGAATAGAATAAAAAGTATTAATAGGAGGGAAATGTTAGAAAAATATGTATTTGAACATGTATAAACTGCTAGTTGAAAAGCAAATAGTATATAATGCATTTTATTCTATTTACAATATGGCAATAAGAATGATTTTACATGTAATTGCTTGAAGCTTTGGAGCTGCAGTGTATTTGAACTCTGACCCTGGCAGTAGCCAGCTCAGCAAGCTTATGTTTTTCACTAATGATTATCTGCTGGGTCAGGAAAATTAAATGTATAAAGCATTGAAAATCCTTCTTCCTTCCTCTGAGATAATTGGCCTTGTGAATATTATCAGAGATAAAACACAGCTGCTAAAGTAATGTTGCAAGAAGAACAAAGAAGTATATTACAAGACTGAACCAACTATTGTATTCGAGCAGGCCTGAGACCTTGAAAGAGTAACATTTTACAGAAAGACATTATAACTAACCAGGTGCTTTGCAAAGCTGTATTATTCCCATGGGAAAACTTTTAAAATGTATAACATCAGCTTTTTCTTATGAATAGAATATTGTAGACCATAGTGATGTAGGTGCCCTGTGACTAACCACGTCAGTAAAGTGGGCACAGCTTGAATGTAAGACTATATAAAATTGTGTATTTCCTGCATCATGTCAGACAAAATTCTATACTTGTATTGTATGGTCTTTTGCCTCCTGGTGTACACTAGTAAACTTTTTCATCTGAACCTCCTGTGTTGGTGACTGTCATTTTAAAAAGCCTAATGATTTTACAGTCTGATTTTTAATAATTTATTTGACAGTCAAACACAAGGTTGGTGAGTAGTACAGCTGATATCAAACTACCTTGGGTCAAAGATTGACAAGTGCCTGTAGTGATGTCAACAGACCTCAGTCCATGTATCCTTGGGAAATTCAGATAAAGAGAGGTGCTCAGTCAACTGATCACTATTTGATGATGAATGTATCAGACACTAGGGGCAATAGTTGGATAGACTTGAGAAACCCAAACATGTATTGAGGGAAGTCTGGGAAAGACTATCTGATGCTTCTGAGTGAGATGATTTCAACAGTACCTCCAAAATGGATTCTCTTATATATTGGCCTCAAATGACTGTAGGTGGAATCCAAATCAACCATGTTCAGGACCTCAATAGTTAACAAACAGGTAATCCTAAGTCTCCCCCTGATGGGTACTATTGGGTAGGGAAGACATCCAGTTAAAGAGGTCTTCTATGTAATCTTACTGGTGCAGGGGAGGAAGTGGTCTCTGGATTTGCTTGACAAACACTGATAGACCAGGAAGCCAGAAGTTGTGGTAGTTGTCAAAGAAAAAGCCTGGGTGAGAGAAAAGTTTGGTGAGACCATAAAGAAAGATGTACTGGTATGCCATTTGGCAGTTCAGGAGTGTAAGGAGAAGGCTGTTGTAAGAAAAGGACAAATGTTGACCTTGTCTGGGGATATTATTGAGAGACAGAAGAGACAGTCTCTAAAAATGTCTAATCTTCTCAGCCTGCCCTCCTCTAAAGAGTTGGTAAAAAAAAGGAGCTGGTGGGACTGGAGCTATTTCTGTAGAATGTAGTAAATAATTTTGTGTCTGTACAGAGTCTATTCTGGCTACAGAACAATGGATCAACTATTTCTCCTTGTACAGATTTTGGAGGGTTGGTGGCGGTTGCCAGTGCTGCTGAGAAACCAGGAGAGCATATATGACTGGATGACACAGAATGACCTGGGGGGGTTACACCAGCACAGGCTCCGAGGACTGCTGCTGCTGCTGATGATGATAATGATGATGATGCAATTTGGTCCTTGAATAACAGGAATGACAGTTGTGTCTGCATTGCCTGTGTCATGCTCAAAACATTCCAGGTGAGTACACAACTCTGCCAAGGCTATAGCATTTCTCCTGACCTGTGTGTGATTTCAACAGACAGAATATCAAGGCACAACCTAGGTTGGGAGAATACCTGTTTTGGAAAGGTGATGAGTAACTCTTTGATGATGCTGTCTCTAGGCCCCAAATGACTATAATATCCAATGTACAAAACAATGATTCGGTGTATGTAAAGCATCTGGGAAGAAAATCAGCACCTTGTATCAGAGGTTATGGCTCTCTCAGATAAGAGTGGATTGCTCTTTCTGTATGATGGCAGAGTAGCTATTTCATATGGAGGAGTTTGAGTATATTGGAGTCTTGGTCAGAACGGGTGGCCATGGTGGTGCAGCGGTTAGCATTGCTGCCTCACAGCAAGAGGTTCTCCGGTTCGATTCTCAGCTGGGGTGCCTTCTGTGTGGAGTCTGCATGTCCTCCCTGTGGTCACGTGGGTTTCCTCCGGGTGCTCCGGTTTCTTCCCACATCCCAAAGACATGGTGTAGGTAGATTGGACACTCTAAATTGGCCCTAGGTGTGAGTGTGTGCATGTGTGCGCCTTCTGTGGAAGGTTGGGCGCCGGGCTGGCAACTCGACACTGTAAAACTCCACTGCCAATCATGAGAGGACAGGTGATCTGCTGTGGCGACCCCTAACTGGGAAAAGCCGAAAGTAGATGGAAATCTCACTTACCTGACTTTCATATTGCCGAGACGACAATGCTGACAATCCATAACACTGATGACCCACAGCACTGACTTCCTACTCCATGCAAGTAACCGCTTGGCCACCATGTTGAACTTTACCCCCCGACACCAACGATAGTGTGATCTCAGAGTTGGTATATTTAGTTAGGGGGATGTGGGGGTGAAGTCCCCCATATGGGTCATTTTACTTTGTTTCAGTTTAAGTTGTTTGTCAGGTTGGCCAAGTGGTTACTTACCTGGAGTGGAAAGTTGGTGTTCCAGGTCATTGGCTTTATGGATTTTCAGCGTTGTTGTCTCGGGATTATGAAAGTTGGGTAAGTGGGATTTCAATCTACTAAAATTGACCCATATATACATACATGGGTGTCCTAAAAGTAGATAAAACACCCAAATGTTAGCATCACTAACACTGACAAAAAAGGTTGAAACAAACAATGACACATCAGTCTTCAAGCTCTGAGAGAGAACCTCAGAAAATGCAAGTAAAAAAAAAAGTTAAAAACAGTGCACCCTCCTGCTACTTCTATA
Source organism: Protopterus annectens (assembly GCF_019279795.1). Lineage (NCBI taxonomy): Eukaryota > Metazoa > Chordata > Ceratodontiformes > Protopteridae > Protopterus > Protopterus annectens. The sequence continues at coordinate 1,709,864,796 of NC_056739.1, read as the reverse complement.
TTCCAACTTCAAGATTGTACAATAACATAGAACGGGCACATTTTTCAACCTGATACTGCAGCAATTTTGCCCTATGGTCGATCATCTGTTTGGGTGACAAAATGTATGTCAACTTTAAGCAGATTTAACTTAATTTATGTCTTATCTATATATCTATATTGTGTACATATATATCTATATATATATATATATATATATATATATATATATATATATATATATATATGTGTGTGTGTGTGTGTATGTATGTATATGGTTGTGGTCCCTTAGAGTCAACTTTCTTAACAGCGAATGTTCTTAAAAGTTTTATTTCAGCCTTTTGCCTGCTTTCTGTGCAATATATCGGAACAGCAGGATATGGAAATGTGTTATTTGTTCTTACCCTGCTGTTCTGTAGTCTTGGAGTTAGTATACATAATTAGCAAGGAGTGTGGGAAAGATTGCCCCTGTAAAAAATATTGTTTTTTAATATTTTTTGTTTCAATCTTTTTAAATTGCTCTTTTTTATATTCGATTAAGTGGCAGTGCCTCATCAAACACTGAATGCTTATAAGAGTGAACATAGAAGAACAATTATTTTAGATCTAATCTAAAATTATAAAAATCAACAAAGACTAAAAGTAATTATTTTGCATGGGCCAAGACCACTTCACCCCTCACATGCCCTGCCAATTAAATATACCAAGTCCGAGATAGCACAAAAGTGGGGTAATGGGAAAGTCCCTGACTCTGCTGCCCCACAATCTCATATAAAAGACTGCCAGCAAACATTCCATACAAAAAATGTTCGCTTATATGAGCATTTGCACTTATTTAAAGGTACAAAATGAGTTCACGCATATGAGTGTTCTCTATTTATATAGACTGTATTGTGATGCTTAGTCTTAACTAAGGAAGACAAAAAACTCAAATGAACCATATAAACTATAAAAACACTAAGGTTGCTAGGAACCAAGACTACCAATGTAAACAAGAAACTGAGTACATAAAAACAACCTGCGATATATTCACAAGCAAAAAATAAATAAGTGAAATTGGATAAAATAAATAAACATAAGTGCTTTTGTCCGGTATTACCTTAGTGTTTTTAACTAAGGAAAAACAAATTGAGAAGAGTCTTACTTATATAGCATGATAAAATGTTGCCTTTTCTGTAGGCATGAAGATGAACTGAGTGTCTGATGTATTAGTCAACTGCATGCTGGCATGAAAGCTAAGATGGACATACAGACATCAGGGCAATGTTGAAAAAGTCTGTGAAAAATAAAAAACGAAATCATCAAATTTCTAAATCATTGCTGTAGTGTGACAGAAAGATTTCCTTGCCTGAAGATGTGAGGGAGAAGGTCAAGCAGGAGGTCCTACATGATATCAATGCCAAAAGTCTTAAATTGTAAATCAAAAACAGTGAGATCTGTAGTCAAAATCTTTAGCTGTATATAGTATAAAAACTGTTGATCCAAGTATCAAGGTAAGGCAATGAAATGCATGCAGTTCATTATAGAGACAGAAAGGAAAAATATAAAAAAATAATTTACTCCATCGCAATAGTATGCACCGGAAACATGTATAGAAACATAGTACAAGGGCAAGCCTTAAGCATATCTAGGCTGACCAGTGCTGATGATAGATGTGATTCAGCCATCAATAGTCGAAAGCATGAATTTATAGAAAGGCTATAAGGATAAGGAATGTATGAGGCTACCGGATCAAAGGTTTACTGATAGGAAGAACAAAGGTAAACCCTATTTTAGAGACAGAAAGGAACATAGTGGAAGGTAGATAGTAACCACTGCAACAAAGGCTAATAAATGTAAGTTAGTTATACCCATCTCCACGAATAATTATGGCATTAGAGATATTATAGTAAGAAACTGGGTACATTTTGAAAAGTGATGAAAAGATTATTAGCTTAGTGGGTAATAGACCTAGTTACTCACATAAAAATAATAAATCACTGAAAAGACTACTTCGTTATGAAAAGGAAGTTAATAAAAGGATAGTCTATGAGAATGGGAACCTGTGGGTGCAGGAAATGCAACTATTGCGTATACATGGCAAATGACAACAGCTTTATACACCCCAGCACTGCTAGGAAATATGAATTCAAACATTATGCAGATTGTAGCTCCAGCGACTTGATGTATTTAGTGAAATACACCAAATGTTCAGTATTCTGCGTAGGTAAAACTAGCCATATCTTTAGAGAACGGGTAAGAGAACATTTGTACGCCATCAACAAAGAGGATGAAAGCAAGGCCCTAGCGAAACATGTATTGAGTCATGACCTAGCACATACGTTTAGGTTCTTAGCAACAGAACTGATAAATAAAAGTATGAGACTAGGCAGTAACAAAAATCATACAGAGAAATGTGAGATGGAATGGGTCATTACAATGCAAGCAGATATGCAGGTTAAATGATAGGGTTAGTTTGAAGCCATTTCTGATAGACAGACCTCTTAAACATTGAGAGATAAAGATTTATATTGATAGAGAGCATCATACATGTTATTGATATATACATATTTCTATGATTGCTTTATCTGGTTTTTATGCATCATTGTTTTTATGCAACATATGTTTTTCACGTGGTTTATTGCACCATATATATGTATGTAGGAAGGATGTATGTTTTAGAATTTTTGTAAGATATATATATATATATATATATATATATATATATATATATATATATAAATGACTGAATGAATGAATGTGTCTTTCGGCTTATCCTGGTAGGGGTCGCCACAGCGGAACTCCGGTCCACTAATGTTTGTTAGTGGATTTTTACGTGCCGAGTTACCAGCCCTGATGCACAACCTTCAACGAAGGTATGCTCATTCACACATGCCTCCACACAGAAGACGCTCTAGCTGAGAATGGAACGGGGCAACGTCTTGCTGTGAGGCGACAACGCTACCGCAGCACCACTACCGCGGGTTATATATATATACATATATATATATATATATATATATATATATATATATATATATATATATATATTTATATATTTATATTACTTTGGGAAAATTAGGCTTATAGTGACATCTTGTGGCCACTTTAGAAATGTATATTTTACGAAGCATTTGATATGTGCATTAGAAACAATTAAAAAAAATTGTATATTATGTATGTTTTTATTAAATACCCACATAAGGGATTTGTTTTTAAACATATATAAAGGCACTTTATGGTTTTGACAGAATGTTTGTTGCATTATTAATATTGGATTTACAGAAGAATATACTGTGTTTTTAAATTTTTAATTTTTGTGGAGAAGCTAGGGATTGGTTAGATGATGGATGATTTAAGTATTTAAATTCAATAATACTGACAGTTTTTATATGTCTGATGAAGTGTCCATGCAGGACACTAAAGCGCTTACATTAAAGAAGTTTTTTGCTCTCAAGTGGCCGTGGTGTGTTCGCTCTGTATTGTTATACTACAGAAAAGAAAAACTAACGGATCAGTTATGAAACTAGGGAAAACAAAACTCATGAGATCATTTGTATTGGCTTATTACAACACATACATAGTTTTGTTGATATATGTGACACGTTTCTTAAAAGAAGAGAGAGTTTATTCCATTATTAGAGAAGAAACATGTTCAGAGCCTTATCGCCATATTACTATGGACTTTTGGGATATGAAAGAGATTTTGGTTTGTAGATCTTAATTCTCTGAGTCCTGTGATATGAAAGCAGGTTGGACAGGTAATTTCCATATAGCCATCTGAAAATGAAAACATACTGGTCATCTAAAGCCTTGTCTACATTCATGCAGTTTATTCTTTTAAGTGTATTACAATTATAACCAGATTAATGAGGGTTAACAGCAAACTCTGTAACTCCATTGTAATTAACAGTGCTAAAGTATAGAAGTATATAACTTTAGGAAATAGTCTCATGAAAGCCACCATTCTTGTTTCTGCTATTAGAAAAGCAATTGTTTTCTTTCATTCTATTCTCATCCTATCCTTTGCAGTAGAGATTTCTGTCCATTGGAATCATGACATTCTTCCATGAATCCACTTATTTTTTGTTTGTTTGTTTTACTATAATAAACATTTTAGTTTTTTTCTTTAAATGTAAGCCTGTTACTACTAATACAGGTCCTGGCAGAGCTGAAACACACTTGCAGTTTGGTTACTAATTTGTTGCGGGTACTGGCACTATGGAGGATGGTTGAGTCATCAGTGTACTGTATTAGCTAAAGCCCTACAATAGCCAGATACATCTCATTGGTATATTGAAAAAAGTAGTAGATTTAAGACAGAACCCAACAAAATTACTAGAACTAAATGAAAGACCCTAGTCATATGGCCTTCTTTCTCCTGATTAAGAAGCTGAAAACCAGGTTAGAAGCCTGGGAGAAAACCAGGAAGAGAGCTGCAATATGTCCTTCATTATCTTAGCTAATGGCTTTTTGTGAGTCACTTTTATTATGGCAGTACGAGTGTCATCTGCTCCCTATCGTGTTAGGTACGGGACAGTTTGCTTTGCTCTTCGAGAGCTTTTGCTGAGTTTCTGTGCACAACTTTCTCAAGGACTTTTGCATTTTATTGGTCCATCTATGTCTCCATTTTCACCTTTGCTTCTAGGCTTTGGAGGTCACTGAAAGAATGAAAATGGAGCTAAAAGCAGCAGGAACAAGTTTCCTTTGCAGGGACAATGCATTCACACTCCGCAGCACAGTAGAGAGTTCAACAATGCAGTAGAATTCTGGGGTACAGGCACAGGTTCACTGAGGTACTGTGAGCAGCTCCCCATCAGGGGTGTAAGACTCAGTTCTGCGAGTTCTGGCACTTTGAAAACTAATCCGTGTTTTGAAAAAAATAACAGCAAATTCTTTACACACTTGTGAACACCCCCCGCCCCCACTCCCACCCCACTCTGTAACTCCAAAATTATTGTACATCAGAGTAGGGAGGAATACAAGGTACCAAAACTTCAGTCACACGTTCAGCTTTTCTGTTCTGAGGATCTAATTATTGCCCTTGGAATTTTAACAGACAGATATCCATTACAAGTACTTTGTGGTAAGGACATCAAATGGTTCCACTTATTCAGATCCTGAAGCCTAGCTCACAAATGAACTCAGCTCAGATTTCATTTAGCCCACACATTCTGCTATTCCACTCTCTGCCCTTCATTGTTCCCCTCACCCCAAAAATCATACTGCAGCAGGATCTATCTGCACTGCATAAAGCTAAGGAAACAATCTCCATGGGTTCCAATAATATTCCCAGCTGTCTTCTACTAAGCACAAGGTATATCTTAGCCCAACTCCTTCTAAACCTATTCATTCTAAGCTTCACCTCAGTTATGTTCATGGTACTTGAACATTGGTCATTGTAGTAGCATTACATAAGAGTGGTCTGACTGCATACCTTTACAATTAAAGCCCCATAAGTTTCACTAGTTTCACCCGCAGGGTTATGGACACATCATTACTGAACCAATAAATAATTGCACAGGCAGCCTTCAGTTCCCTTGATCCAATTCAGTTTGGTCTTGTGACAAATAGATCATGTCTTCTTAGCCATACTGATTTCTTCAAAAGGGTTACTATGGCCATACATGAGTGTCAGACTGTTCCCACTACATATCTGGATCCTGACAAGGCGTTTGATACCATTCGTGATGTGAGTATTATTGGAAAACTCACCCATCTAAGTATCAACCCATATGTTATCTGCCAGCTAGCTAACTTGCTCTCCAGTAGAACTTGCATCTTCTCTCACGAGTCAAAGAAATGTCACTGGTAGGGTCCTACAGGGCTCTGTCCTGGGCCCATTCCTCTATGACATCTATCTGTCTGAGGTGAATAATAGAAGCCAAAGTACTTTGGTTGACCAACGTTGCAGATATGTATGTTGTGATCTCTTCTTCTAATAAACTGATTAAACCCCTGTTGAATTAGGGTAACACTGGACATAGCCATGGGTCATCCCCAATGCCAAAAAGTTTGGTGTAGTTAGTTTTGGGAAATCAACCCCCCCCCCCCCCCTAGTTCTTATCATATACAGAATACTGCCCTGAAAACAAACAGTAATTAAGTTTGTACATTTGCTTCTTTTGACCATCATATTTTTCCTCCATATATTTTTCCACTCTGGCCCTAATGGTTTGGCACTATCCTCTGAAAACTGTTAGTTGGACAAAATGCATCTGTCTCTGTTAAACAGAGGTGTGCCTTCCAAACGCATTGCAAACCACTACTCCCTCTTCTGACCAGCGTCACTGTTCCCCATATTCATGTTGGACTCCTACAAGTTATCTTTCATCACCTGCTGCATTTTGTTACCACACCATACCATGCTCCTGCATTCTCCTGTTCTAACTCATACTATGTGCTGCAACACATTTTATAATTTACTAATAAACAGACATGTTTGCCACAACTTTGCTGCCATCTACATTCAATGCCGTATGTCACATGAAGGATCACACTAACTACAGTCATGATCCTGTTCATGTTTCTGTTAGGAAATCATAACCTCGTGTTCTTTCTATCTTTTCATTGACTTCTTTCAGCCCTAACTGTATTATATATAACTTAAAACATTCTGTAAACACAAATGCAGGATCCATATTACCAAGCTACTATAAATCATAACACGGTGCCTTGAATTTTTAGATATATGCTGCAGCAGATTGTTTGATTCCTGAAACTTCTACATTTATAGTCTACCAAGCAACAAATTTCTTACCAGCTCACTGCTCCCTGATCAGCTTTCCTAGCATTGGTAAGCGTATCTAATTATCAGGCAAATACAGAAAAAATAATAATGATAACTTTACGGTACAGCTACCATGATTTGACACTGGGCAAAATGCTAACCACTGCATGGTAGAAATAACATTTGCATGCATCCAACTTTCTCTGTGATCATCCCAGTTTATATACAGAATGAAACTGGACAAGTCTGAATATCTAAACCATCCACAGATGTAGCAGAAAAAAAGGCAAGCACATTTTATGTCTGCTGGCCAGTACTGCAGCATCCTGTGTATGGATACATCCATAGATGTAACAAACACCATTCTGCAATACTCAGGTTACATCATGTAGGTGAGTCGGGTAAACTTGAAGGTCACAGAAACTGGATACGCAAGACAGGCCTGATGTGCAGGGCCTTTATTTTGATGCATCACATGGCCATGCTCTGGATTTTTGTCACAATATATGACATGGGCCATATTATAAGGCTTCTTCTATGACTGATTAAAAGATAATCAACCAAGAAGCAATCATTTTGCCATAACTGATCAAGAAAATGACTTACTGTAAGACAAACTGAACAGGTTAAAAACAGTCCTTTTGCAGCGGAACAAGTCTATTCTCCTGCAACCCCCATTTGAGAGCTTCACACCCACCCCCTAATTCCACAGTCACATAACAATAAAAATGCACAAAAGCAGCCTTATGTAGTACAGCAATGTGACAAAAATCACATAGTAGTAAACGTTTTGGGGAAACTTAAAGGAAAGTATAATACAGAAAATCTAATCTAGAAATTATAATCAGATCAACTTTCTCTCAGTGACTCATAAGAAATCCTGCTCTGGGTCTTTTCCATGATACAACACATGAACTATGCTCATGTACTTCGCTGAGATATATCAGATGGGGCATGCTCAGGGTCTTTATCATGATACATCACATGGTCATGAATAGGGTCTTTGTCATAATATACTGCATGGATCATTTTCAGTGTTTTTGTCATGCTAGAATATATGAGACACACTCAGGGGATTTGTCATGATATACCATATGGGGAATGCTAAGGATCATTGTCACAATATATCATGGAAGCCATGCTGGGAGTCTTTTTCATGATATATCACAAGCCCTTCTGAGGGTGTTTGTCATGAAAAACCACATGGCTCATGCTGAGGGTCTATATCTTGATACACCACAAAGCGGCCAGGTAACCTTATGCTCCTCCTCTCCTTCTAGCATAAATAAACATCCTAGCCAGGGCACAAGTGCTCTGTTTACACAATGCATACATGGATGGAAGGTTTGCATATGCAGTTTGCGTGTGGGTATGGTCTGGTCTGGCCACACAGTTAGGGACATGAAGCCTTTACTTCTGATGTACAGGTAGGTACCCTTTAGTATCTTCTACAGTGCAAAATTATGGTATCTACACCATGCAAGAATTTTATTCTGTCATCATTTTCCACTTGAGCCTTGTGCCAGTCTATGTTCCTGTTTTTTTTTATATCATAATGTAAAACATCCAAACATACACACTCACAGGGTCCCATTATATAAACTCAAAGGAGAACCACGGCCAATATTGCTGAATGAAAAAAAAACTGTTTATTTTACAGATCTTCATCACCAAAAAACTCCAGAAAGGGTGACACCAGTTTGCAGTTGGTCGAATGACTAACTATGTTGATATCTATTTCTTTATAGGTTTAAGACATTGTGGCACAATGGATAGTGTTGTTGCCTCTCAGCAAGAGGTTCCCTGGTTCAGTTCTCATCTGTTGTGTCTTCTGTGCAGAGACTGCATGTCTTCCCTGTGTTTGCATGGGTTTCCTCCCACATTCCAAAGACATGCAGTAGGTGGACTGGATATTCCAAATTGGCCATAGATGTGAGTGTGCATGCAAGTATGTGGTGTGGAAGTACTAGCACAGAAGGGCTAGACACCTGGTGATGTAAACCTTGGCTCTAGATGGCAGTCACTGTTGAAGTGACATTCCAACCACGTGTGCAAAAATGGGAAAAGGGGTTGTGGATGGATGAACAGATGAGACATTGCTATATTTCATAGATAAGTATTAGGCTAGTTAAAATTGTGCCTTTTCTTTCATATGGTGTACAATTAAGTAAAGGAGTGAAGCAAGGCTGTCCTTTATCATCCTTTTTATTTGAACTAGTAATAGAACCCTTTATTAACTTTATTAGAATTAGTGATAGCATTAAAAGCTTTAATATTTCTCCCAGTTATTCCACTAACATTTTACTGTTTACAGATGACATACTATTGACAATTGCAGATGCTGATAATTCCTTAATAGAAGTATATGAAGCAATGAATGAATTTTGAAAAGATTTTTAAATTAAAAGTTAATGATAAGACAAACAATTTAACTATTAACCATAAATTAAATGAAAATACTTTTGGAAATGTAGAAACTAGTTTGGTTAAAAGTATATTTAAGTATTTATTATTCCTTATTTATTTATTTGTTTATTTATTTATTTATTATTACATATTTTAAAAGATAACTATAACATAATTATTGATTAAATTACTTCAATTACAGCTAAGTGGAATATTCTTTTTCATTTGAAGAAAGATTATCCCTCATTAGGATGGTCCTTCTTCCTAAAATTTTATACATCATAAAAATATATCACACTAATGCCAATGAAAAACAATTGAAAAAGTAAATATTTTATTATTTCAATTTTTGTGGAACTCATTGATGCCATTGTGATGTCCCCTGTCTGGGCCAGTAATCAAGGAGCCTGAATCCTCACCACTGATACTGGAGAGGGAAATTCACTTGGAACAAAAATAGATACACACAGTATTTCCAGATGCATCTCTTTGTATCAAGCACACAGGAAACACACTCAGTCTGGGGTCTGGATTTCTCTCTCTCCCTCTCAATACACACTCTTTGAGATTTGATTTGCACACACACACACACACACACACACACACACACACACACACACACACACACACACACACACACACACACACCTGGGAAAGGCTGGCACAGCTTTACTAGCTATGCCCCCTTCTGGGACTGTTCTGGTCATCTGACTTCTGGTTCCCATGCATATGTGTCAATAATGCCCACACATAGAGCTTGCTAAGATCTATTGCAGCTTCTAGAAGTCATAAAACAGTCATAAAATAATTTCAAACCTCCATCCTTCTAGAGAAGCAATTACTTCACCCCAAAGACAATACAGAAAGTTTCATAATACAGACTTTTCATCATTGGCTGCAATAAGAACTGTAAGATACAATCTTTATGGCCTAAACCAGGTAATAATTTCAGAACTTTTTCAAAGTTAGCTGCAGATGGACTGTGATTATCCTCTTTTCTTCCAGTATCCTCTGTTAATATATTCATTTCAACAGTTACAATGCATACATTTAATCAGTTACTACATGCATGTATATTTCTTTTCTGTCTGGCAGACCACATTGTTGATACATTTTCAACACAAGCAAACCTCACAAATACATTTTCAGCACAAGCATCTATACAAATCAGTTTGAAATACAAATGACATATAATTATTTACAAAAGTCCAGCCTGCTGTGTTGGCATATGTTACACATCCACTGCCCCACTTCTCCTGGCATAGCTGGCAATACCTTGCATCATCACAGCCACGATCAGCTTATGTAAACCTTATTAGAACTTGAAAAATGAGGCTTTAGGCTTTCCTATTACTAATACAAGTACACATACCTCATTTTTAAAAACATCTTTATGTTATTTGGATAATCCGCATGGTGTCCACTGGAAATGATTTCATTCTAATACATGTAATAGCTTATTGATTAAGTTTAATGCTATAACTTTAGAGATTATACTTGATGAAAACAAAAATTTGATGTCAACTTCAATAAAGTCACAGTAATCTAAGTCAAAGGAGTACTTCTCTTTTATTATAAATTGTAATGAAGAAACAAAACCATTCTTATTCTGGAATTATAATCAACAACAGATTGAAATTTTGGAACTTTACTGATCAATATAATTTTAAATGAAATTAATGATGATTATAAGCAATTAATATTAGGTTCAGTAGGATTAATTACAACTAGTATTACTTAGAAAATATTTGCATGGAAATATTTGAAAAGAGTCTTTCTTACAACTCGTAAAATATATCAAGTCTAGAAAAATAATGATGAAATTTGTTAGAGGTATTTAAATTTATTAGTAGCAGACTGATATATATTTTATGCATGTAAAAACAATAAACGTTATTGGAATGAGATTAAAGACTTTTAAAGCCCTTTGGATGGATAACTGCATTATCTCTGACCCTGTTTATTACTGATACTCCAGTTCCAAAATGTATTAACTCCTGACCAGCAGGAGGCCAATTTATATGTCTGCATCCTGAGATTATCTAAGTCATGAAACCACTTGCATCCCAGCAGCTTTTCTCTAAAATCCTAAACTGAAAACACACTTCATCGAATGTATATCCGATAAATGCTGTGAGTTACAAAAAATGTAAAATATTTAGATAGCAATTATTAGTGGCAACACTGTGTACCTTAATGTTTTGTGTATGATAGCAACATTTGTTCGGCTATAGCTCACACAGCTTTTATGAAATCAGTAGTTATGAAAACACAGGTACTAGTTATAACTGCTCTAGTGAAAGAGCACATGTCTCTCAAGAAGTGCTCATAATACCCACCATGTTTTAATGTCATGTTTACTAACAGCCACTGCTTGCATGCACAACATGATAATATCAAATAATCTTTTAGATGCTGCCTTACTTTCATGTATGTACCTTTACCATGACTTCAGAGATTAGACTATGAAAAAAAGTGACAAGTATACTCATTTCATTACAGGGAAGCCTCCAGTAAAGATGAGTATACTCTTACAGGATAGACAGGAACTCTGCTTCTCTAAGGAGTATAGTCATTAGGAAGTGATTTGTCTCAATGGACATTATTTCTCGTAAATTCTCAGATTTTATAAAAATTGTCACTATTGTGCTATTATGACATGCATACTATTAAATTAAGATCTTTAAAAAATAGCAAATTTTAAATTCTGGTTAAAACTTAAAACTTTACTAAATAACAAAAAAAACTTTACTAAATAAATATAATATCATCTGGAGCTATTTAAAATTGTATATTGAAAATTTAGTATGTGTTTTGAATTTTTACCACTTTTTCGTATTTCATTTTAAATACTTTCTTTTATTTGTGAAAAATAAAATACAGGGGAAAAACAGGACTATTTTTGCCACCTAGTGGACAGATCTAAAATCACTTTAATTACTAAGTGTATTTTTGTCAAGAAAAATAAACGTTCATCCAAATCAGGGATTCATTAAGCGACATTCTAAACACGGGACCTCTGAGTTACTATATTAATAATCTGCATACATTTGCCCTATAGTACTTACCTCTTGCATAAAATGGTTCATAGTCACAGCCATATACTTAATAAAGTTTATATGTGTATTTGACAAAAAAGAAAAACAGTTGCTTTCAAATACGTGTGTGTGTGTGTGTGTGTGTGTGTGTGTGTGTGTGTGTGTGTGTGTGTGTGTGTGTGTGTGTGTGTGTGTGTATATATATATATATATATATATATATATATATATATATATATATATATGAAATAATAATAAAATAAAAAGTATTCATTAAGCACTTCCATCCCCTCGAAACGGGGATTCGTCAGAAAGCGAAAGTGAAAGATGAAAGTGCTTAATGAATACTTTTTAAACATTTTTATGTCTTAAAAAAATGTTTGATACCTTTGGAAGGTTGTGGAAAGCTCTGGCTGCAACACAGTGATTTTATTATTTTATTTTCGTTTCTGCTTGTCACTGGGGTCATTGTTTAAACAGTTTTGATATATATATATATATATATATATATATATATATATATATATATATATATAAATGTATGTAATTGCCTCAGCACAGCTCCTCGTGTTGTCCTGCATAGTTCTACAAGCAGCAGCGAGTGCAAGAGTGACTGTCCATTGATTTTAAGTATTTTTTCTGCCTCCTTATTTGCGGCTGCTTTTTCTCACCGAAAAGTGAGTTTTTTTAACTAACTAAGCTCTGCAAAGTTGTTTTATCTCATACTGCCTGTATTTTTTGTGTTGTTGCACTTTTAAAGTTTGTTTTTCACCTAGTTTAACTGGTAGGCTACACACTCAAGTGCGCTAGCTGAATTAAAGCATTTACTGTGTTTCTGTACCTAATCTCTGTTACTATTTAAAAAAAGAAAAAAACAATAAAAATCCTTGTTTCCCGCCTTTTCTGAAATAGAATAGTCCAGTCTTCAGGTATTGCTGATTTCTGGGCTGTGTCATAGTTCCTGTGTTGCCCATATCCTTATTTGGATAGCAGGAAGCTTCTTTGTTCACCAGTGAGAGTGGGGAGCTCTGAGCAGCCTATCTGTCCCTTGAGGAGTGGTTTCAGCCCAGTAACTTGTAGCCTATTGGCCATTTTGGGCCATTTCCTATCTCTTTCTAACTCCCTACCTTAAAGACCACTTTAGCACGGTTTTGCGCTAGTAATTGACTCAGCACAGCTCCACGTGGTGTCTGCAGAGTTCTACAAGCAGCAGCGAGTGGAAGAGTGACTTTCCATTGATTTTAAGTATTTTTTCTACCTGCTTATTTGCGACTGCTTTTTCTCGCTGAAAATCAAGTTTTTTTTAACTAACTAAGCTCTGCAAAGTTGTTTTATGTCATCCTGCCTGTATGTTTTGTGTTGTTGCACTTTTAAAGTTTGTTTTTCACCTAGTTTAACTGGTAGGCTACACACTCAAGTGCGCTAGCCAAATTAAAGCATTTAATGTGTTTTTGTACTTGATCTCTGTTACTATTTAAAAAAGAAAATAACAAAAAAATTCATTCTTTCCTGCATTTTATGAACTAGAATAGTCCAGTCTTCAGGTATTGCTGATTTCTGGGCTGTGTCATAGTTCCTGTGTTGCCCATATAACTTATTTGGATAGGAGGAAGCTTCTTTGTTTACCAGCGAAAATGGGGAGCTCTGAGCAGCCTACTTGTTCTTTGAGGAGTGGTTTAAGCCCAATAATTTGTAGCTTATTGGCTGTTTTGGGCCATTTCCTATCTCTCTCTAACTCCCTGCTTTAAAGCCCGCTTTAGCGCGGTTTTGAGCTTGTAACTGACTCAGCACAGCCCCTCGTGGTGTCCTGCAAAGTTCTACAAGCAGCCGCGAGTGGAAGAGTGACTTTCCATTGATTTTAAGTATTTTTTTCTGCCTCCTTATTTGTGGCTGCTTTTTCTCACCGAAAAGCGAGTTTTTTTAACTAACTAAGCTCTGCAAAGTTGTTTTATGTCATCCTGCCTGTATTTTTTGTGTTGTTACACTTTTAAAGTTTGTTTTTTGCCTAGTTTAACTGGTAGGCTACACACTCAAGTGCGCTAGCCGAATTAAAGCATTTACTGTGTTTCTGTACCTAATCTCTGTTACTATTTCAAAAAAGAAAAAAACAAAAAAATCCTTGTTTCCTGCCTTTTCTGAACTAGAATACTCCAGTCTTCAGGTATTGCTGATTTCTGGGAGGTGTCATAGTTCTTATGTTGCCCACATCCTTATTACGATGGGAGGAAGTTTCTTTGTTCACCAGTGAGAGTGGGGAGCTCTGAGCAGCCTATCTGTCCCTTGAGGAGTGGTTTCAGCCCAATAACTTGTAACTTATTGGCCGTTTGGGGCCATTTCCTATCTCTTTCTAACTCCCTGCTTTAAAGCCCGCTTTAGCATGGTTTTGCCCTTTTAACTGACTCAGCACAGCCCCTCGTGGTGTCCTGCAGACTTCTACAAGCAGCAGCGAGTGGAAGAGTGACTGTCCATTGATTTTAATTATTTTTTCTGCCTCCTTATTTGCAACTGCTTTTTCTCGCCGAACACCAAGTTTTTTTTAACTAACTAAGCTCTGCAAAGTTGTTTTATCTCATCCTGCCTGTATGTTTTCTGTTGTTGCACTTTTAAAGTTTGTTTTTTGCCTAGTTTAACTGGTAGGCTACACACTCAAGTGCGCTAGCCGAATTAAAGCATTTACTGTGTTTCTGTACCTAATCTCTGTTACTATTTAAAAAAATAAAAAAATAAAAAAAATCCTTGTTTCCCACCTTTTCTGAAATAGAATAGTCCAGTCTTCAGGTATTGCTGATTTCTGGGCTGTGTCATAGTTCCTGTGTTGCCCATATCCTTAGTTGGATAGGAGAAAGCTTCTTTGTTCACCAGTGAGAGTGGGGATCTCTGAGCAGCCTATCTGTCCCTTGAGGAGTGGTTTCAGCCCAGTAACTTGTAGCTTATTGGCCGTTTTGAGCCATTTCCTATATCTATCTAGCTCCCTGCTTTAAAGTCCGCTTTAGCTCGGTTTTGCACTTGTTATTGACTCAGCACAGCTCCTCGTGGTGTCCTGCAGAGTTCTACAAGCAGCAGCGAGTGGAAGAGTGACATTCCATTGATTTTAAGTATTTTTTCTGCCTCCTTATTTGCGACTGCTTTTTCTCGCAAAAAAGTGAGTTTTTTTTAACTAACTAAGCTCTGCAAATTTGTTTTATCGCATCCTGCCTGTATGTTTTGTGTTGTTGCACTTTAAAAGTTTGTTTTTTACCTAGTTTAACTGATAGGCTACACACTCAAGTGCGCTAGCTGAATTAAAGCATTTACTGTGTTTCTGTACCTAATCTCTGTTACTATTTAAAAAAAAAAAAAAAAAACAATCCTTCTTTCCTGCCTTTTCTGAACTAGAATAGTCCAGTCTTCAGGTATTGCTGATTTCTAGGCTGTGTCATAGTTCCTGTGTTGCCCATATCCTTATTTGGATAGGAGGAAGCGTCTTTGTTTACCAGTGAGAGTGGGGAGCTCTAAGCAGCCTATCTGTCCCTTGAGGAGTGGTTTCAGCCCAGTAACTTGTAGCTTCTTGGCCGTTTTGGGCCATTTCCTATCTGTTTCTAACTCCCTGCTTTAAAGCCCACTATAGCACAGTTTTGCGCTTGTAATTGACTCAGCACAGCTCCTCATGGTGTCCTGCAGAGTTCTACAAGCAGCAGCGAGTGGAAGAGTGACTTTCCATTGATTTTAAGCATTTTTTCTGCCTCCTTATTTGCGACTGCTTTTTCTCACCGAAAAGCGAGTTTTTTTTTAACTAAGCTCTGCAAAGTTGTTTTATCTCATCCTGCCTGCATTTTTTGTGTTGTTGCACTTTTAAACTTTGTTTATCACCTAGTTTAACTGGTAGGCTACACACTCAAGTGTGCTAGCCGAATTAAAGCATTTACTGTGTTTCTGTACTTAATCTCTGTTACTATTTAAAAAAAGAAAAAAAACAAAAAATATCCTTGTTTCCCGCCTTTTCAGAAATAGAATAGTCCAGTCTTAAGGTATTGCTGATTTCTGGGCTGTGTCATAGTTCCTGTGTTGCCCATATCCTTATTTGGACACGAGGAAGCTTCTTTGTTCACCAGTGAGAGTGGGGAGCTCTGAGCAGCCTGTCTGTCCCTTGAGGAGTGGTTTCAGCCCAGTAACTTGTAGCTTATTGGCCGTTTTGGGCCATTTCCTATCTCTTTCTAACTCCCTGCTTTAAAGCCCACTTTAACGCAGTTTTGCACTTGTAACTGAGTCAGCACAGCTCCTCGTGGTGTCCTGCAGAGTTCTACAAGCAGCAGTGAGTGGAAGAGTGACTTTCCATTGATTTTAAGTATTTTTTCTGCCTCCATATTTGCAACTGCTTTTTCTCGCCGAAAAGCGAGTTTTTTTTAAATAACTTAGCTCTGCAAAGTTGTTTTATCTCATCCAGCCTGTATTTTTTGTGTTGTTGAAGTTTCAAAGTTTGTTTTTCACCTAGTTTAACTGGTAGGCTACACACTCAAGTGCACTAGCCGAATTAAAGCATTTACTGTGTTTCTGTACCTAATCTCTGTTACTATTTAAAAAAAGAAACAAACAAAAAAATATCCTTGTTTCCCACCTTTTCTGAACTAGAATAGTCCATTCTTCAGGTATTTTTGATTTCTGGGCTGTGTCATAGTTCCTGTGTTGCACATATCCTTATTTGGATAGGTGGAAGGTTTCTTGTTCACCAGTGAGAGTGGGGAGCTCTGAGCAGCCTATCTGTCCCTTGAGGAGTGGTTTCAGCCCAGTAACTTGTAGCTTATTGGCCATTTTGGGTAATTTCCTATCTCTTTCTAACTCCCTGCTTTAAAACCCGCTTTAGCGCGGTTTTGAGCTTGTAATTGACTCAGCACAGGTCCTCATGGTGTCCTGCAGAGTTCTACAAGCAGCAGTGAGTGGAAGAGTGACTTTCCATTGATTTTAAGTATTTTTTCTGCATCCTTATTTGCGACTGCTTTTTCTTGCCGAAAAGCGAGTTTTTATTAACTTAGCTCTGCAAAGAGTTTTTATCTCATCCTGCCAGTATGTTTTGTGTTGTTGCACTTTTCAAGTTTGTTTTTTGCTTAGTTTAACTGGTAGGCTTCGCACTCAAGTCCGCTAGCCAAATTAAAGCATTTACTGTGTTTTTGTACCTAATCTCTGTTACTAATTAAAAAAAGAAAAAAAGAAAAAAATATCCTTGTTTCCCACCGTTTCTGAAATACAATAGTCCAGTCTTCAGGTATTGCTGATTTCTGGGCTGTGTCATAGTTCCAGTGTTGCCCATATCCTTATTTGGATAGGAGAAAGCTTCTTTGTTCACCAGTGAGAGTGAGGATCTCTGAGCAGCCTATCTGTCCCTTGAGGAGTGGTTTCAGCCCAGTAACTTGTAGCTTATTGGCTGTTTGGGCCATTTCCTATCTCTTTCTAACTCCCTGCTTTAAAGCCTGCTTTAGCTTGGTTTTGCGCTTGTAATTGACTCAGCACAGCTCCTCGTGGTGTCCTGCAGAGTTCTACAAGCAGCAGCGAGTCTTAGAGTGACGTTCCATTGAGATTAAGTATTTTTTCTGCCTCCTTATTTGCGACTGATTGTTCTCGCCAAAAAGCGAGTTTGTTTTACCTTAACTAAGCTCTGCAAAGTTGTTTTATGTCATCCTGCCTGTATTTTTTGTATTGTTGCACTTTTAAAGTTTGTTTTTTGCCTAGTTTAACTGGTAGGCTACACACTCAAGTGCGCTAGCCGAATTAAAGCATTTACTGTGTTTCTGTACCTAATCTTTGTTACTATTTCAAAAAACAAAAAAACTAAAAAATCCTTGTTTCCTGCCTTTTCTGAACTAGAATACTCCAGTCTTCAGGTATTGCTGATTTCTGGGAGGTGTCATAGTTCCTGTGTTGCCCATATCCTTATTTGGATAGGAGGAAGCTTCTTTGTTCACCAGTGAGAGTGGGGAGCTCTGAGCAGCCTATCTGCCCCTTGAGGAGTGGTTTCAGCCCAGTAACTTGTAGCTTATTGGCTGTTTTGGGCCATTTCCTATCTCTTTCTAACTCCCTGCTTTAAAGCCCGCTTTAGCGCGGTTTTGCACTTGTAACTGACTCAGCACAGCCCCTCGTGGTGTCCTGCAGAGTTCTACAAGCAGCAGCAAGTGGAAGAGTGACTTTCCATTGATTTTAAGTATTTTTTCTGCCTCCTTATTTGCGACTGCTTTTTCTCGCCGAACAGCGAGTTTTTTTAACTAACTAAGCTCTGCAAAGTTGTTTTATCTCATCCTGCCTGTATGTTTTGTGTTGTTGCACTTTTAAAGTTTGTTTTTCACCTAGTTTAACTGGTAGGCTACACACTCAAGTGCGCTAGCCAAATTAAAGCATTTACTGTGTTTCTGTACCTAATCTCTGTTACTATTTAAAAAAAGAAAAAACAAAAAAATATCCTTGTTTCCCACCTTTTCTGAAATAGAATAGTCCAGTCTTCTGGTATTGCTGATTTCTGGGCTGTGTCATAGTTCCTGTGTTGCCCATATCCTTAGTTGGATAGGAGAAAGCTTCTTTGTTCACCAGTGAGAGTGGGGAGCTCTGAGTAGCCTATCTGTCCCATGAGGAGTGGTTTCAGCCCAGTAACTTGTAGCTTAATGGCCGTTTTGGGCCATTTCCTATCTCTTTCTAACTCCCTGCTTTAAAGCCCGCTTTAGCCCAGTTTTGCGCTTGTAATTGACTCAGCACAGCTCCTCGTGGTGTCCTGCAGAGTTCTACAAGCAGCAGCGAGTGGAAGAGTGACTTTCCATTGATTTTAAGTAGTTCTTCTGCTTCCTTATTTGCGACTGATTTTTTTCACCGAAACGCGAGTTTGTTTTAACTAACTAAGCTCTGCAAAGTTGTTTTATCTCATCCTGCCTGTATTTTTTGTGTTGTTGCACTTTTAAAGTTTGTTTTTCGCCTAGTTTCACTGGTAGGCTACACACTCAAGTGTGCTAGCTGAATTAAAGCATTTACTGTATTTCTGTACCTAATCTCTGTTACTATTTCAAAAAAGAAAAAAAAACAAAAAAAAAATCCTTGTTTCCCGCCTTTTCCAAACTAGAATACTTCAGTCTTCAGGTATTGCTGATTTCTGGGTGGTGTCATAGTTCCTGTGTTGCCCATATCCTTATTTGGATAGGAGAAAGCTTCTTTGCTCACCAGTGAGAGTGGGGAGCTCTGAGTAGCCTATCTGTCCCGTGAGGAGTGGTTTCAGCCCAGTAACTTGTAGCTTAATGGCCGTTTTGGGCCATTTCTTATCTCTTTCTAACTCCCTGCTTTAAAGCCCGCTTTAGCCCAGTTTTGCGCTTGTAATTGACTCAGCACAGCTCCTCGTGGTGTCCTGCAGAGTTCTACAAGCAGCAGCGAGTGGAAGAGTGGCTTTCCATTGATTTTAAGTATTTTTTCTGCCTCCTTATTTGCGACTGCTTTTTCTCGACGAAAAGCGAGTTTTTTTAACTAAGCTCTGCAAAGTTGTTTTATCTCATCCTGCCTGTATTTTTTGTGTTGTTGCACTTTTAAAGTTTGTTTTTCACCTAGTTTAACTGGTAGGCTACACACTCAAGTGCACCAGCTGAATTAAAGCGTTTACTGTGTTTCTGTACCAAATCTCTGTTACTATTTAAAAAAAGAAAAAAATGAAAACAATCCTTGTTTTCCCCCTTTTCTGAACTAGAATTGTCCAGTCTTCAGGTATTGCAGATTTCTGGGCTGTGTCATAGTACCTGTGTTGCCCATATCCTTATTTGGATAGGAGGAAGCTTCTTTGTTCACCAGTGAGAGTGGGGAGCTCAGAGTAGCCTATCTGTCCCTTGAGGAGTGGTTTCAGCCCAGTAACTTGTAGCTTATTGGCCGTTTTGGGCCATTTCCTATCTGTTTCTAACTCCCTGCTTTAAAGCCCACTTTAGCATGATTTTGCACTTGTAATTGACTCAGCACAGCTCCTCGTGGTGTCCCGCAGAGTTCTACAAGCAGCAGCGAGTGGAAGAGTGACTTTCCATTGATTTTAAGTATTTTTTTCTGCCTCCATATTTGCGACTGCTTTTTATCGCCGAAAAGCGAGTTTTTTTTAACTAACTTAGCTCTGCAAAGTTGTTTTATCTCATCCTGCCTGTATGTTTTGTGTTGTTGTACTTTTAAAGTTTGTTTTTTGCCTAGTTTAACTGGTAGGCTACACACTCAAGTGTGCTAGCCGAATTAAAGCATTTACTGTGTTTCTGTACCTAATCTCTGTTACTATTTAAAAAAACAAAAAAAAAACAAAAAAAATCCTTGTTTCCTACCTTTTCTGAACTAGAATAGTCCAGTCTTCAGGTTTTGCTGATTTCTGGGCTGTGTCATAGTTCCTGTGTTGCCCATATCCTTATTTGGATAGGAGGAAGCTTCTTTGTTCACCAGTGAGAGTGGGGAGCTCTGAGCAGCCTATCTGTCCCTTGAGGAGTGGTTTCAGCCCAGTAACTTGTAGCTTATTGGCCGTTTTGGGCCATTTCCTATCTCTTTCTAACTCCCTGCTTTAAAGCCCACTTTAGTGCGGTTTTGTGCTTGTAATTGACTCAGCACAGCTCCTCGCAGTGTCCTGCAGAGTTCTACAAGCAGCAGTGAGTGGAAGAGTGACTTTCCATTGATTTTAAGTATTTTTTCTGCCTCCTTATTTGCGACTGCTTTTTCTCGCCGAAAAGCGAGTTTTTTTCAACTAAGCTCTGCAAAGTTGTTTTATCTCATCCTGCCTGTATTTTTTGTGTTGTTGCATTTTGTTTCTGTACCTAATCTCTGTTACTATTTAAAAAAAGAAAAAAAACATCCTTGTTTCCCGCCTTTTCTGAACTAGAATAGTCCAGTCTTCAGGTATTGCTGATTTCTGGGCTGTGTCATAGTTCTTGTGTTGCCCATATCCTTATTTGGATAGGAGGAAGCTTCTTTGTTCACCAGTGAGAGTGGGGAGCTCTGAGCAGTCTATCTGTCCCTTGAGGAGTGGTTTCAGCCCAGTAACTTGTAGCTTATTGGCCGTTTTGGCCATTTCCTATCTCTTTCTAACTCCCTGCTTTAAAGCCCGCTTTTGTGTGGTTTTGCACTTGTAATTGACTCAGCACAGCTCCTCGTGGTGTCCTGCAGAGTTCTACAAGCAGCAGCAAGTGGAAGAGTGACTTTCCATTGATTTTAAGTATTTTTTCTGCCTCCTTATTTGTGATTGCTTTTTCTCACCGAAAAGAGAGTTTTTTTTTAACTAAGCTCTGCAAAGTTTTTTTATCTCATCCTGCCTGTATTTTTTGTGTTGTTGCACTTTTAAAGTTTGTTTTTCACCTAGTTTAACTGGTAGGCTACACACTCAAGTGCACTAGCCGAATTAAAGCATTTACTGTGTTTCTGTACCTAATCTCTGTTATTATTTAAAAAAAGAAAAAAACAAAAAAAATTCTTGTTTCCTGCCTTTTCTGAACTAGAATATTCCAGTCTTCAGGTATTGCTGATTTCTGGGCTCTGTCACAGTTCATGTCTTGCCCATATCCTTATTTGGATAGGAGGAAGCTTCTTTGTTCACCAGTGAGAGTGGGGAGCTCTGAGCAGCCTATCTAACCCTTGAGGAGTGGTTTCAGCCCAGTAGCTTGTAGCTTATTGGTCTTTTTGGGCCATTTCCTATCTCTTTCTAATTCCCTGCTTTAAAGCCCACTTTAGCGTGGTTTTGCGTGATTTTTCGCATAGCGCAGCATCAGGCAGCGCCACTTAATCGGGTTTAAACCATTCTCGGCTCATTAATCGGGTTTAAACCATTCCCGGCTTCACTAAGTCTACTCTTCACTTTTTCCCTTAGAACTGCTCTGTCTCTCAAACTAAATACCCTATTCTCAATATAAGGCCCAGCACTTTCCCATAAAAGCAATTTTACAAGTCAGCACTTGTAAACTTAAAGCACTACACCCTCATATATCCCCTTCGAGTACCTGGTCCCCTATTTGAATCAGAAATAAAGGAATTTCCTATTCTATTCTAGCATGTCCAAAGGTCAGTTTATGGTTTCCTCTCCAGTCCAGCTGGTGAATCTGGGAATCTTGAGGCAATGTTACAACAGCCTCATGTACACAGACAACCCTCTCCTCCTCCCAACAAGTTCAAATATATGTGAGAGATGCAACCATATAGCCAAACTGGAAGCAGAGCTCTCTCAACCAAGAACTGGTACAACCAGTCAGGAGGAGAAGGTAACCTCACATACCACAAATCCAGTCTCACATAGTCGTACCACAACAGCAAACCAAACACATAAACACACAAAAACATACTCAGAGACTCTAAAACAAAATATGCCTAAGCAACAGAGACTTCCAAAGCAGACATCCAAGCAAGCACCACCCCATAACAAAACACGTGAAACACATAGTTCACAAAGTCAGTGTGCCAAACAGTCTCAGCCCCTAAGGCAAAATAACACACCTAATAAACTTGTAATAGGTGACTCTATAGTCAGACACACTGATGTCCCGCTCACCAGGCTGAATAAGGAGAAGGTCACAGTGAGCTGCCTGTCAGGCGCTTTGATCCGCCACATAACACAAGCACTCAGGTCTCTCCAAAGCAAGTACAAATATGACTCAGTCATTGTCCATGCTGGTGTGAATGACCTGAGACGTACCTCCATGGACTACATGAAAAGAGACATAGAGTAGCTCTCCGATCATGTAGCCCAGGCCGGTATGACCCTGACCTTGAGCAGTATCCTACCCTCACCTAGAATGATGACACAGTATAAAGACAAAATGATCAATTTTAATAATTGGCTAAAATTTTGGTGTCTTTCAAAGGGGATCCAGTGCCTGTCAGCCTGGAAGGACATGCTCGACAAGCCACGCTGCTTCGCTAGGGACGGCTTGCACCTGTCACCCCTGGGCTTTCGGACATTGGCAAAGGCTCTTGCCACCCCCATTGTGCCTTTTTTAGGCAAGGCTCAAAAAACAAACCCTCCACCATAGAAAACACAATGAAAAAGAAACTAAGGGTAATGCTGCTCAATGCCAGAAGTCTAAACCTCAAGATACACGCACCCGAAACTGTCCTCAGTATGGAGAACATTGATATCTGTGCAGTAACAGAAACCTGGTTCAAGGCTTCAGAGAGCACCCCAGCATTACCAGGTTATACCTCATATCATGCTTTTCGGCCCCAAAACTCGGACCGAACCACAAAAGGAGGGGGAGTATCCATATTCATAAAAGATACCCACACTTCCAGGTTAGTGGAGTTGCACAAAGCATCGGAAACCATCCATGTGCAACTAACAGTGGGCAAAACTGCCTTTCAGTTTGTAGCATGCTACAGACCACCCCCTCAAAATCAGGAATCCCACTTGGCCTTCCTGAGAACACTGGATAATATGAAGTTCTCTCCAAACACCATTATATTGGGTGACTTCAACTACCCAAACATAGACTGGGAGCACTACTCAAGCCCTAACACCTTAGCCCAAAGATTCCTGGAATTTATAAACTCTAATGCTATGGAACAACTAGTCACCACCCCCACAAAAAGTGAAAACATACTAGACCTGGTCATCACCAATATGGGGACTCTATGCTCCACACCAGAGGTATACCCCTCATTGGTAAGATTGGACCAGAAGTTAATTTCACTGGATATCCACATCCCTACCCCACCCCCAGCCCATAAAACCACAGTGAAGAACTTCTCAAAAGCAAACTTCACACTTCTCAAATCCGAGGTGGAATCCTTCAAGGCCCCCGGGCCAGTGGAAACTGCAGCCCAAACTGCAGACTCCATTATAAACGCATTCTATGGACACCTCCAAGAATGCATGGATCATGCTATCCCAAACAAAACCAAGACCCAATCTTCCAAAGGCAGGCATCCAGTCTGGTGGACCCCAGCCATAAATAAGCTGTACAACAAAAGGAGGAAGCTACTACATGACAGAACAAAATCCCTAAAAGGGAAGGCATCTCTGATCAGTACTAGCAAAAAACTACGATCCCTCATAAAATCCTCCAAGGCCAACTTCGAGAGAATAATTGCACAGGACACTAAAGATAATCACAAGGCTTACTTTAGTTATGTCAGGAACCTGGTTGGCAACTCCCAGATATGCTCAGAGTTGATCCAAAATGACACAAAATACACTGAACCCACAGACATTGCCAACATACTGGCAGACAGGTTCAGTGCAAACTTCTCCTCCCCAAAACAGCAAATATCTATTCCAGTAGAGTGCTGCCTCCTGAACATCTTAGATGCTCCGGTGAAAGCAGCCCTCTCCAAAGTAAAAAACACAGCATCAATGGGACCAGAACGTGTCCCTGGTTGCATCCTGCATGAACTCCAAGAAGAGCTAAAACCTCACGTAAAGCTGCTGTTCAGTCTCAGCCTTACCACAGGATATGTACCCAAAGAATGGCTTACAGCAACAGTGGTCCCACTCCACAAGGATGGTGCCTCTATGGATCCTGGAAACTATTGCCCCATAAACTTGACTAGTCTGGTCTGCAAAGCTATGGAGAGGATCATCATGGAACTCATAAACAAAGACATTGGGGACCTACAGACATTGGATCCTACCCAATTCGGCTTTGTTAAGGGCAGATCCTGCCTCTTGAACCTGGTAGACTACTTTGAAACAGTCACAAAGGCCATTGATGAAGGGAAGGTAGTCCACACAGCCTACCTGGACCTCGCAAAAGCCTTCGACACAGTACCCCACTCGGGCATCATAGATAAGCTCTCCAGCTTAAATATAAATCCCTGTGTCATAAGATGGGTTGCAAACTGGCTCAAAGACAGATCCCACATGGTCAGAATTGCTGGTGTCATGTCAGACTTGAAACCAGTTACAAGTGGTGTCCCACAAGGCGCAGTCCTAGGACCTCACTTGTTCGGTATATACTTTTCTGAGGTACAGGCTAACACGGGAGGACTGTGGCTGACAAAGTTCACAGATGACTGCAAACTGGGCACCATAATCGACTCCCCAGCTGACATAAGCATCCTCCAAAAGGGTCTCACAGAGACGGATAACTGGTGCCAGCGCCATGGCCTAAAGCTAAACACCAAAAAGTGTATAGTCATACCCTTTGGCAAAAACAAAGTGCCCACAAATTACCACATAGGCGGTAATCTATTAAGCATGGAAGTAATTAGGGACCTGGGGACCCAAGTTGATAGTAATCTCTCCTTCGACAACCACATTGCCAAAGTGGTTAGAAAGACCTTCTACATAGCCCACCTTATCATGAAAGGATTCACATCTAGATCAAAGGAGGTCATCGTGCCCCTTTATTCATCCCTCATCAGGCCCATAATAGAATACAATGCCCCATTTGGGATGTACCTTACCTGGCACCTGCAGCAACTGGAAAGACCCCAAAAGTACCTCACAAAGAGGATCAAGGGACTCAAATAGATGCCATATGCTGCTCGGCTAAAGAAACTCCAGCTCTACTCAGTTGCATACTGCCTACTTAGAGGCGATCTATGCCTGACATATAAAGCTATGTCCAACCCAGAATTAATGGACATGCTCTACCTCAGAAAATCCAAATCCCTTAGAGCTACGAGATCGAAGGACCTGAACATCAGCACAGAAATAAACAGGAAATGCTGGGGGGACAGATTCATAACCCAGAGGCTCCCCTCCCTCTGGAATAAAATCCCGGTCCATGTTAGGCAGAGCCCCTCACTGACTCTCTTCAAGAGGAATCATGATAGGTGGATGGGAGATCATAGGTTTACCCCAGGGATTAGTTCTGTGTCTCTACTAGACAGAGGCACAGTAAACAAACCTTAAAAAGGGCACAGTAAACTCAATTCAAGGGTGGCAAAAGCCAAACACACACTGGCTAGGCTTACAAATTCCCTAGGGCAGATAGCCTAGTATGAACCTATGAACCTATATATATATATATATATATATATATATATATATATATATATATATATATATACACACCTGGTGTGTGTGTGTGTGTGTGTGTGTGTGTGTGTGTGTGTGTGTGTGTGTGTGTGTGTGTGTGTGTGTGTGTGTAAGTAAAACAAAGGAACTTATATATCATCATTCAAGATTGAGGAAAAGCAGTGCCCTTTACCCATATTAATGATGTGCATTTATTTATTTATTTATTTGATATTTGATAACCGGGTTGGTCCAGCTGAGCCAGAGGCCCATTTTCAGTGGAGACCCAAGGAGAAAAGCTCCAGTGATTAATGTTCATAAAAACATACAGATTTATAATAAGCAATACATTCAGAGTTTTACATACTAATCCATAGTGAAAAACATGCAGTAAGAAAGTTACAGTAGTATAATTATATACAGAAACTAAAAGTAGGTTGTTCATGAATCATCCAAGAAAAAAAAAGAAAGATTTTATGCTTATGGCAAAAAAAGACATTTTTAGAATAGTAAGTTTTAGATATTTGCAGTACTTGTGAAAAAAATGACATTTAGGTAGTTTGTGATAGATATTTACAAATAAGTCAAAGTAAGTATTAGTGATAAATATTTACAAATAAGTCAAAGCAAGTATTAGTAAGGGGTGAAGAGAGATTAAAGTTAATATACTGCGGTGGTGGTGCTGCAGTAGCATTGTCACCTTACAGTAAGACATTGACCTGTTCGATTCTCAGCTAGAATGTCTTCTGTGTGGAGACATGCATGAATGGGCGTACCTTCGTTGAAGGTTGTGCATCAGGGCCGGCAACTCGGCATGTAAAAATATACTGCCAATCATTAGCGGACCGTAGTTCCGCTGTGGCGACCCCTAACCGGGAAAAGCTGAAAGAAGAAAATGAATTCAACCCTGTAGTGGTGTTAGGGTTGTGGGTGGCCACGGTGGTGCAGCAGTTAGCATTGCCACCTCACAGCAAGAGGTTCTCCAGTTTGATTCTCAGCTGGGGTGCCTTCTGTGTGGGAGTTTGCATGTCCTCTCTGTGGTCGTGTGGGTTTCCTCTGGGTGCTCCAGTTTCCTCCCACATCCCAAGGACATATGCTGTAGGTGGAGTGGACACTCTAACTTGGCCCTAGGCATGAGTGCATGTGTGTGTGTGCCTTCTGTGGAAGGTTGGGTGCCGGGCTGGCAACTCGACACCGTAAAACTCCACTGCCACTCATGAGCGGACAGGTGATCTGTTGTGGCGACCCCTAACCGGGAAAAGCCGAAAGAAGAAGAAGAAGGTGGTGTTATGGTTGTATTATTATATCTTTGAATAGCATTGTGTGCTTCTTATAGTTAGTACCGTAGTTTCTTGTAGTCTAGAGTTAGACCCTGTTTTTATTGGGGCTTTTATTGTTATTGTTGATACAAAGTAGAGATAGGATATTGTACAAGAGTAGTGTAGGGAGAAATTACTGGAGGAAAGGAAAAAATCACGCAAAAAGAAATGGATAATGGTAAGTGTAGTGAATTAGTATATGAGATACATATAGTATAAAGGGAGGTAATGTGAACAGAAGTAGAAAGATGGTGGGACTATGTAGGTGAGTGAGGTGTTTGGGGAGAGATGTAAGGTAGGGTTGAAGGGGTGAGAGGGTTTAAGTAAGATCAGGGCAAGGGCAAATCCAAGAGCTTAAGAAGAATTGTTTTAATTGCTTTTTGAATTGAGTAGTGTTTGGGGTATTTCTGATATATTGAGATAGTTTATTCCAGGCTAGGGACACATTGTGGTTATAAGATAGTTTGCCTATGTTTCTGTTTGGTTTACATATGACAAGGAGTTGTTATTCTGAGCTTCTAAGTGGTCGGGTGGGGGTGTAGAAAGATACAAGAGAAGAGAGGGAGGGACAGGCAGTAGGTTTGTATAGGATGGAGTGGGTGATTTAGAATTGTGATATGAGAAGTTGATGGGTAAGTTCTGGCCATTCTAGTTGTTTTAAAGCTATGCAATGGTGGGTTTTATACGGTTTATTAGTTGCAAATTTAGCAATTTTGTTGTAGGTTTGTTCAAGTTGTGAGATTGTGAGGATTGTAGGTTAGAAAGGATGGGTGAAGCATAGAGAAGGTCAGGCAGTACGAATGCTCTAGCTAGAGATAGTCTGGCCTCAGGAGTAAGATATTTTTGTTGCAGTACAATAGCCCAAGTTTTTGGTGTGTCTTTTTGATACACAGATGAATGTGCTGGTCAAATTTAAGCTAATCGCCGATAGTGGTAACGAGGAGTTTAGTATGAGGGTCGGCTTTGATGATGGTGTTGTCTAGTGAGTAGATAGAAAAGGAGGATTTATGGTGAGAGAATGGGTTGGGTAGGAAGAGTAAGAGTTTAGTTTTCTTAGGGTTTAGCATTAGCAATGGAATAGAAAGAATGTTGTGTAAGGGAAAGAAGGTCAGATATGGTATTGGAGGTTCTGATGAGGGTTGAGTCATCTGCATATTGGACAAGGGTAGAGTGGTAGCAAGAAGAGTGAAGATTGTTGCTGAAAATATTAAAAAGAAGGGGGTCTAGGATCGAGCCCTGGGGGACTCCAGTTTTTATAGGCAAGAAAGGGGAGCAGGACATGAGCCACTGGACAGATTGAAGTCCATTTAAGAGATAGCTGGAGAACCACTGTACAGTAGATGAAGAGAGGTTAAGTTCAGTTAGTTTAGTTAGTAGTTTATGATGTAACACTGTATCAAATGTTTTGGATAGATCAAGGAAGAGACAGGATACAAGTAGGTTTTTGTCCCTGGCCTCAGCAACTGTATGAGTAAAGGATAGGAGAGCAGTGGCAGTGCTGTGGTTAGGCTGAAAACCATGTTGATTGGGGGTTAGAAGGTTTTCTTGTATTAGGTATTTAAGGAGTTGGGAGTGGACACACTTTTATAGGATTTTAGAGAGAGGAGATAGGATGGCTATTGGTCGAAAATTAGAGGGGTCAGTTGAGTTACCTCCTTTGTGCAATGATACAGTGTAGAAGGATTTCCAGATGTTAGGAAGAGTGCTTTCTAGAATAGATCTATTTATTGGTATGCAGATGGGAAATGCTATGGAGTTGGCAGCAAGTTTGAAAAAGAGGGGAGGTTGTTTATCAGCAGATGGGGAGCCGGGTTTAAGTTTATGTAGAAGATATTTGATATAGGAGATGGAGACTGGTTTAAGAGAGAATGGAGTTTTATTAGTGTTGGTAGAAAGGGGAGGAGAGTCCGGTGAACTGGTATGGTCTGAGGGAGTTAGTTTGCGAATGGTGTCGATGAAGTAGTATTGAGCAGGGTGGCAGTTTCTAGTGGAGACTTATCGGGGAATGGGTTTGGGGTAGAGAGATTACCGGGGTGAAGGATATTGTTGATGGTGGACCAGAAATTTTTAGGGTTGGAGAGGTGATTGACTTGAGCTGTGTTGTAAAAATTTTTCTTGTCAAGTTGAACACATTTTTTGGTATAGTTCCTAGTTTCTTTATAGCTTAGTAGTAGGGAAGAAGATATATTTTTTGCCAGACTTTCCAGATACTATCCCTTTTGTGCATAAGTGTCCATGTCTCCTTTGTTAACCAAGGAGCATGGTTGGCTTTAATCCTGATTTTTCTTTGGGGTGCGAGTGAGTCTAAGATGTTGAGGAATGTCTGGTTAAAGGTCTCCTCTGCTTCATTTAGTGGAAGGTGATAAAGGAAGGATCAGTTAATAGATGCAAGTTTATGATTAAAGGAATTGTTATGGAATGATGATAGTTTACGACAGTCGTGGTATAGATGAGCATTTGGTGAAGGAAGAGAGTATCTTTGGATGTGGATGGGGAGGTGGTCATTGAGGGAGTCAGGCAGGGTACAGGGGTTATGGTAGAGGTCAGGATCAGAAGTTAGTATCCAGTCCAGAATAGTAGTGGTACCAGTGGTTTTATTAATATGAGTGGGGAATGTGATAAGTTCTTTGAAGCCATGCAGGTTTATGCACATACTGGGGAGTTGGACATGTGTGTGGTCCAGTCTATGTTAACATCACCCAGAATGATGGTTTCATAGGTGATATTGTCAGTCAGCCATGAAAGTATGTTTTCTAGAATGGCGATATTATTACCTGGGGGGATATAGAGTGTGGCTATGGTGATTTGTTTGTGGGAGTTAAGATGACAGTTTAATGCAAGTAGCTCAGCGGGATGGAAGTCAGGTAATGTTATGTGTAAGGGGGAGAGGTTGAGTAGTTCAGAATATAGGATTGCTACGCCGCCACCTTTTCTAGTTTGTCTATCTAATCTGAAGATATTGTAACCAAGGGGTAATATTTCATTATTTGCTATGTGTGTTTTAACCAGATCTCAGTTAGGGTTAAAATATGAGGGGAGTGTTGAGCTATCCAGAATTGTAAATCTGTGGTTTTGTTGATGAGACTTTGGATATTAATTGAGTATAAGTCTTAGGTTTTATGTGGGGTGTGGTGAGAAGAAAGGGGGGAGTGATGGCAGGAGGCATGGATGAGGAAAGGTGTGTGACAGTGATGAGAAGGGCCAGGGTTGGGGTAAATGTCTCTGCTTAAGAGTATAGTAGACTTGACAAAGGCAGTGTGATGTGGGTGGTGAGGTTTGGGACTGTAGAGGAGTAGTTTTAATTTGTTTGTGTTGTAGGTGGATGAGAGAGTTTTTACTTTATAGTGATGAAAGTGGGTAGAAGTGAAGAGAGAAGGGGAAATGTAAAAGGAGTAGGTTGTTGTAAGTTTGAATGAGGAATAGGATAGAGTAGAGGAGGTAGTTATATAGTGTAGCATGGTGTGATATGAAGAGAGGTAGGTGACCAGAATAAGTAATGGGATACTTAGGTAGAAGCAGGCCACAGAGGATGTCTTGTGGAATTGCAATGGTGTGTGATTACCAGGTGGTATGCAGCTGATTAATGTGTGATGGGAAAATATAGGGGGTGTGGAAGAAGGGAAATAGGGAGCAGTTATGTAATTGGTGGGAAGTGCTGGTGGGGGATGGTGTTGCTAATGAGGATAGAGTATAAATCAAATGATGTCAGGGGTGGGTGGGAATGGGGGTAGGGTAAGGGAGCAGAGTGAGCCTGAGCGTAACAAGGGCAAATGGAGTGGGTTGGGCCAGAAGCAACTCAGTGTGCCTTTCAGAAACAATCAGCAAGCTGAGCAGTTCAGATAAGGAAAGAAATGGTGTAGTGTTGGGGAGGTGAGGATCACAATGAGAAAGTTGAGGTTTAGCTGTAAGTTCTTTTCAAATTAACAGGACAGAGTGAAAGAGGGGGAGAGGGGATAGGTGAGGTGAAAAGATGCTAGGGGACAATGGTTAATAAGAGCAAAATGAAGAGGGTGTGTGTGTGTGAGTTGTAGTAACACCAAGAGTAGAGGTGGACTAGATGCAGGTAAGAGAGTATAAAGTAATAAAAGGTCGTTGTTGTCAGAGTTGAGGAAATATGGAGATAAGACTAAAGTAAAGAGCAATTGAGGGAGATACCAAGAGGAAGGGGGGAGTTAAGAAGTACAGCAGGTACCTCACTGGGAAGCTAGTACAGCCTGGTGATGTGCTGCAGAGAAATGAAGGCAAGGCAATTAACAATTTCTTTTACAAAAAGAAAAAAAAATTAAATATTTCACTTAGAAATATACATTGTTGCTAATTAATGAGTATGGATGAAGCTGGCCATTGGACAGATTGCCAATTTAATATTGCAGTGGAAGGGTGGCAAGGTAGGAAGGCCCAGGACACAGATCTAAAAAGGGGGGGAGATAAAAAAAAAAGATGGAGGGTTAGAAGAAGGCAGCTGCTGGTTGTGAACAAGGATAACAGATACAAGAAAACAGCATTTGAGCGTACCAAAGTGAAATGTTTGAGTGTGTGTAACAGCACTGGAATCTGCACTAAATACAACTTTAAATAAGCATTACAGTACAGTGTGTTACCAAAAAGTTTTGTGGGGCCAGGAAAACAAGCAAAAAACAACAGTATTTATGTAAAAGCAGGCAGGTGTATAGGAAAATGAAATTACAAACAATGTAGAAAAACACTAACATAGCATGTGAACTGTTCCAAGCAAGATAGAATTTCAGCAAAACATGATACAGTACAGGAAAACAACTAGCTAATGCAATTGAATGCAGTCTGTGAGTAGGCACTTGATTAACACAGGTAGCAGCTTTTGGGTTATCGTTTGTAATACACTACTTTTGAAAAGAATACGCCAATTAGGGCTGGAAAAATAACCAGTCTGCAAGGCACTGTAATATAATTAGCAAGGCAACAAAATCGATGTGAACAAAGACCTACAGCACTATTGAGAAAAAAGATGCCATTTAGGGTACTAGAAAAATGACCAGTCTTCAGGCACTATAGAATAATTAACAAGGCAATAGAATCAGTGTAAGCTAAGACCTAGAGAGTTAGTGTTGGTTACTTGCTAGCAAAGACAAGTTGCAGATTAATACAATAATGCCGATTCAGCCGGTTTTGCTGGTTGCAGACGACATTCAGCAATATACTATGCAATAGACATACCATATGGAAAATCTAACAGTAATATGGTCTCATTCAGTACAAACAGTTAAGAATGTTGCAGGTAACTATGCTGAGTAGTAGTCGCTTAGCAAGGCAGTAACAATTCAATACATATAGCTACAAATGCAGTGATACAGTTGCCTTTGATAATGATAATAGCTTTAAACAACTGATATTCAGATTAAATGCAGTAATATTTGTCAACTTAAGACTCATAAACGGCCTTAAAATTCAGATGATCCTGAAGCTTGCATGCATCGCCAGGAAGTCAGACACTGCCAGTGAGGAGAGGGGCAGGATGAGAAAGATGGAGCGAGACGCTAACAGGTTTTAAGCACACAATGCATTACAGGAAAAAAATAGATCGGAAAGTATGGCAAAAGCAGGAAAAAGTAGAAACAGCTAGCGTGATTGGCCTGGAAGGACCAGGAGCAATTCAGTGCGCCTTTCAGAAACAACAGGCAAGGTGAGCGGTTCAGATAAGGAAAGAAATAGTGTAGTGTTGAGGGGCGGTGAGGATTACAATGAGAAATTTGAGGTTTAGCTGTAAGTTATTTTCAAATTAACAGGACAGAGTGGAAGAGGGGGACAGGGGATAGGTGAGGTGAAAAGGGGCTAGGGGACAGTGGTTAATAAAAGTGAGATGAAGACGGACGGGGTGGGGGTGTAGGTTATAGTAACAGTAGGAGTATAGGTGAACTAGATGCAGGTAAGAGAGTATAAGGTAATAAAAAGTCATTGTTGTCAAGGTTGAGGAAATATTCAGATAAGACTAAAGTGAAGAGCTACTGAGGGAAATACCAAGAGGAAGGGGGGGGGTTAATAAGTAATTTTGCAGCAGGTAACTCACTGGGGAGCTAGTACAGCCAGGCGATGTGCTGCAGAGAAATGAGGGCAAGGCAATTAACATTTTATT
This sequence comes from Protopterus annectens, assembly GCF_019279795.1. NCBI lineage: Eukaryota > Metazoa > Chordata > Ceratodontiformes > Protopteridae > Protopterus > Protopterus annectens. The sequence goes on along the minus strand of NC_056739.1, from coordinate 1,709,831,334 downwards.
TTACAAAAAGAAAAAAATTGAAATATTTCACTTAGAAACATACATTGTTGGTAATTAATGAGTACGGATGAAGCTGGCCATTGGGCAGATTGCGGATTTAATGCAGAAGTTGAAGAGTGGCAGAGTAGGAAGGCCCAGGACACAGATATTGTTGGTAATTAATGAGTACGGATGAAGCTGGCCATTGGGCATATTGATGGTTTAATGCAGGAGTGGAAGGGTGGCAGAGTAGGAAGGTCCAGGACACAGATATTGTTGGTAATTAATGAGTACAGATGAAGCTGGCCCCATTGGGCAGATTGCCAGTTTAATGCAAGAGTGGAAGGGTGGCAGAGTAGGAAGGCCCAGGACACAGATATTGTTAGTAATTAATGAGTATGGATGAAGCTGGACATTGGGCAGATTGCTGGCTTAATGTAGGAGTGGAAGGGTGGCAGGGTAGGAAGGCCCAGGACACAGATCAGCTTAAAACTCATAAACGAGCTTAAAAGTCAGATGGTCCCATAGTTTGCACACATCGCCAGGAGGTCAGATGCCACCATTGAGGAGTGAGGGGCATGCATTTATTTTACTGTAGTATTTAATCCTTTGAAGCTGTAGCATTTACTCCTTTGAGGGGTCCAGGGAAGTAAATATTGTGGGAAGGAATAGCCAGGGAATTGTTATGACTAGGCTTGTATAAGCCCTAGGACCGATAGCCTAGTACCAACCTATGAATAGATGTGACTGACCATTAATATTTTAAGTGATTTTAGATGCATCCACTGGATGACAGAAGCATACCATTTTTTCCTGTATTCTTGCATAACTTTTTTTCTTTCTCTTTTATAAACAGATTATATATATATATATATATATATATATATATATATATAGTCTGTTAATACCAAACTATAAAGTACAGCTATTGTTTGCATAATTTAAGGCACTATAAATCAAATATGATTACTTTGATTCCTTTTGATTAATAGAAAACTCAAATACTTAAAGGCAAAACGAAGCACAACGAGCATGTAAAAATGAACCAAGTCGTAGTTTATTCAGGTAAGCACTTTCACCACACTAATGTGGCTTCTTCAGAGCATAATAAACATTCACTCTAGGTTGCATTTATATAGAAATTTAAATTAAAACATCCAATAAAAATGTATCCCCCCTCTCCCTGATGACATCATCATAAAGAAGTTCTAGTTATTGCTATAAGAACTGTCAATCTATGACCAGAATGTTATGCTATCCATATAAGTCTAAATGTAATAGGAAGGGAAGTGATGGAGCACATCCATGTGGGAAATGTAGGTACTGTGAGCATATTGATATGCATTCTTGTGAATTCATATATCCTGATATGGGTAAGCAGTATAAATTTAATGTGAGGGCTGATTGTAATACTAGACACATAGTCTATATGGCTAGATGTTTGTGCTGCCTGAAATTTTATAGAGGAAAAATGGACCGTACCTTGAGGGAACGTATAAGAGAACACTTATAAAGTGTGAGAAATGGTAATAGAAATAATGCTATAGCTAAATACGTTCTCAGCTCGAGGTCTGAACATAATTTTAAATTTAGAGAGATTGGGGTAAATATCAGGGAAGTTCTACAAAATTAGGGACACAGATCTATCAAGGTAGAGATTTGTATGTATACAGCATGTACCTGGTTCTTTGATGGATGTGAAGCAACACTAAGCCCAGGGGTAATTGTCATTATCACTGTCCAGAATCCCCAAGTATAGTGATTGATGAATGGAACTTCAGAGACCTCCTCATGTTTGAGAAAAGTAGTTTTTGATTTGTGAACAGCATACATCTTACTAATCACAGGTGTGCCCTTTCAGGGTCTACATTACAGCACTTGGTCTGCTTAAAAGAATTGACTATATTCCTAGAATGTTAAAATGGGAATCGAAGGACTCTAACCCAGGACTATAGGAAGAAGCAAATCAGTACTTTATTGCCCCAGTGCTCTTTTTAGTAAGAACAGACTACAAAGACCTAAGAAACAACACTTTGTAAAAATTGCCGGATAGGGGCAACAACCCAAATTACATATTCATCAAACAACGTGAATGTTTTGTATGTTCTGTTCACTATCCTTAAATGCTGGACGATATTTCTAAAATGAATGCCACAATTGTTACTTTGAAGGTTCCTTTGTGACTTAAACAAGCTGCTTCAGGTTTCAGTAATTAAAATGTTTTTATTATATTTTCTAGCTCAGCAACTTCTGGACAGTTTCATTTGCACTCTGCATCTGAAATAAAAATCACACTCACTCTTTGCCTCATTTCCTAACTACCACTGCAAAGTGCTTTGTGAAGCAGTTTATTTGTTTGATGGATGATTATAAAGTTACACTTGTTTTCCTGTTTGATCATTAAGGCAGTGAAAACTATAACCTGGAAAACATCCTTGAAAACACACCATTGAAATCTAACATGAACGAAGCTGAATGTAAATGGTTTCGTTGTTATAAATGTTCTGCCAGTTAATTCTCTGGGGAAAATTTTCTCATTTCCAGTTCAGATGAAGAAGCCTAACAATGTAGTCTCTGCTGAAGGAGTACAATACTGGTTAGCAGCAGACGATGAAATTATCATGCTGGTAAATTGTTATTATTTGTATATTTTAATTGCAAATATTGTAACAAAGCAAGCTTTTTGGGCCAAGCACTGAGTATTAGTACTGAGAGTGTGTGTGTGTGTGTGTGTGTGTGTGTGTGTGTGTGTGGGTGGGTGGGTGGGTGTGTGTGTGGGTGGGTGGGTGGGTGGGTGTATGGGTGGGTGGGTGTGTTGTGTGTGTCAGGACCAGGACACATTGTACTAGATCTTTGCATTTTCTTGAAAAAGTGTTTAATTACAGGTGCCCATAATAACTGCTGCATTATGTAAAACCTTCCCCACTGCTTACTGAGTTTGTCATGCTCATCAGTTTGAGAGGAATAGCACAGAATGTAATTCATTAGGGAATTTCTCACTGGACAAAGTCATGATTGTTAAACTCAGTAAAAAAGAAACTGTGCTTAGCTGTATAATGGGACATACTGCACAAGGCACAGGCAGCCAGAATGGAGCATGTTTACAAAGAAATAAATGACTTCAGTACTGGTTGCTACTACATTTCACCAGTATTATGTACATCACAGAGTCAATTATCTGAACTAATTGGGATTTAGGGTAGTTTGGATAATCAAACTGTTCAGATAATCAAACATATAATCGAACCAGATAAAAAAAACTACTAAAATCTTGTTTCTTTTCTGCATGCAGTAACACACTTTTCAACCGTTCAGTGATTCCAGTGGACAATAAAGAATATTTTTCACACATGAGCTAGCTACAACCGCAAAACACATGCTCATGTGAATATGTATAATGTTTACAGATTCAGACTTCATTATGATTTTTTCTACCCAAAAACTTTATAACACTGGTTCTGATAATTGACATTTCAGATAATCGACTCTACTGTATGTGGCCCCAATCAACTTTTGGTAATAACAGACTAATTTTAAATGAATGCACTTAATGGTCTTCATGTAGCTTGCCATTGGACTCCTCTTCTCCAGCACACGTTTGTTTGATGTGGTCATTCTGTACTTCATTGTTATCCATTGGCTGAGTGTAATCTGTAATCTAACCTGATGTCTGCTTTTTTTTCTCACATCAGTACAGGAGCACATACACGTATGATTATTCTCTTGTTAAAGTGAAGCAGTTGACAGTTGCTATCACATTGTGCTCCTATGTTGCCTTTATGCTCATAGCAATTTCTTGCCTCTCACCTTCCCACCCCAAGTTTTTATATTTGCATTGATAGCTAATTTTATTTATTGTTTTGTGTGTGTGTGTGTGTGTGTGTGTGTGTGTGTGTGTGTGTGTGTGTGTGTGTGTGTGTGTGTGTGTGTGTCAAGAGATTCATCTGCTCAGAAAGCTGCTTAAATAAATCTGTTTTGTTATACATTTTTACCAGTGCTGTAATTTTAATACTCAGTATTATTGTACATGCATTTAATCCTTTCTCTTCAGCCATTTTCACAGTTTGTATGAGAAATTATTTATAGGCATACATGCTGTGGTGGATTCTTTCCCTCCCTCACTTCTTTCTGGCCTTTTCAGTGTCTGAGAAAAGGCAAATTTAACTGGAATGGATCCTCAAGTACTAATCAGTTGCCAGGCGACAAAGGATGATACACTTGGGAGTCATCTGTGTATTGAATTAGTGGGGTTTGCAGCTCAGGGCAGGAAGCTGGAGTAATTCCACCTATAGCAAGGTCCTTTTACCCACTGAAGATATACATTACAGAAAAATCTTCTTAAAATATGAATGATGTCTACTGTCCTCTGTATTGGAAATGATCCCCCCTTTGCTTACTTCTTAAACACTACTGCTAAAGGCCACTTGAGTTATGAAAGTATTGGTGCACCAGGGCTTCTATTTACACAATTAAGACTGTAGTGCTCATGTCTGTGGCAAAGACTTGTACGTGTCTTTCCAGCACACAAGATTAACTCACAAAATAATATTTATGAGGGGATATAAACATTTTTCTTCTTTTCAAGAAGGGAAATTTGATTAAGTATGATACAGTACCTAAAGCTCTATTAATTCCTACAAAACATTTCTTCACAACGGGGTAAGTGAGATCATTTACTTCTTCCTCTGAGATGAGAGAAATTGTTAGCATTTATTTTCAGTTGTTAGCACTTATTTACACAGCTATATATTTAAATTTCGGCTTCCCTTCATTCTTCTGTCTTGATAGCCCTGGTTTTACATCTTCTCTGGATAATTGTTCACAGTTTTAACCCACGAGTCTTTAGAATGTTGACAACCAACACTCCTGCAACAAATGACCCATTTCATCCTTGGTCCCTGCTTACACAGTACCATTGATCACATAGTGGGGAAATTATCCATTTTAGAGGAAATACTTTATTATTAGCCACATCTTAATTATCAGGCAATGGAAAGTGGGAGAGGTTTACCAGGTGATCATTACATGTGGCTAAAGAGAAAGGTTTTGTAGTATCTAATGCCCCGCATCTCATGAGCTTTGCCTGTAGCATGCAGTGCTGGTCTTTACATGCATCATGTACATCTGATTATATGTACACGTGGGTCTACTTCAAAACATTGAATTACTATAACATTGATCCACAAAACATAACACTGAAAACATAGAACAAGGAAACCACATAACACTGCAAATTTAAATCATCGCATCCCATCATATCGAATGTTACAATGCACAAATTAGTAATCCCCCTCCACCTCAATCATAACTGAACCAACAGACACACTTGTTTCAATGTTTACAGAGGGGGGCAAGCCCCCCTGCATCCCCCACACCCCATGCAAATTAAATAGACCAACTCCAAGATCGCACCACAGTGAAGACAAAGTAAATTTCCCATTCCTCATTGTATTGCAATCTCCTCTATTTTCCTGACAACATGTATATGCAGCCAAAATAAAAACTTACTCCCCTACTCACTTATCCCATTGCTTTCCACAACACTAACACAACTTCTTTCAAAATAATAAATCCATCACTCAAACTTAATGCTTAACCTTTATCTGATAAACTTTTACTATACAACTTAAGAACTTCTCTTAAACTGCAAAACATACCATCTTCCATGTTTGTTTACTACATACTACAACTTCTTTAAGTGATACCACAGCATTAATACTTTAAACCATAACCAGGTAACACTTTCGATGATATAAGACAATGATTTAAATTTTCATTGTTATGTAATTTCTATGTTCTAACTTTTCAGTGTTCTAAATTTTTGATGTTATGGTCTCAATGTTTTACGGTTCAATGTTATAGTAATTCAGTGGTTAGAAGTATTCCTGTACATGTACGTGATGTGTGTGCATGCGATCGCATGTTGAACATCTGTTCAGCCTGCTGTTGAGCCATGCTGAGCTCAGATCCTTATCTCCAAACGCATGTTTCCCAGCTTTTCCTGCATGTAATTTCAATACAGTCCCCCCCCACCAACAACAAAGATGGATAAGCTGGCAATGGCCAGTCCCTGCCCCCCAAAAGCTATGGAGCTGAAGGAAGACCTTGGGATACCATGAGTCATTATGCATTATAAGCATTTTAATTTGGGGGAACACAACTGAATGTGCTATAGCAGTTGCCAGACTCTTAATACAGGACTGACAAGCTAGTTCCTAAAAACTGTGGGTGGGCTCATTACGGAAACCCATGTCACTAGCATCCTGGTCAGAACTCCATCACTCCAGCCCATAAAACTAGCATACTTACAGCCATGTTTGCTACTACTTGCAGTAACAATAGGCCAAGCATGGTCATAAACACAGCTTGGATATGCACAGTATTTGCCCAACAAAGAGGAGAGTTTACAGAATGGACAGGTGAAAGGCAGATAGACTGTATATGATGAGAGATCACACTCCCAGATGTTGCATATTCAGTCAACAGCTGGACATGAAAATGTGTATGGGTTGTGGTTTATTGAATATCTGTGGACTAAAACCAATTGCTAAAGGTCTGAGTTTCATTAAATGAAATTAGAAGTTATGTACCTACCATAACGTTCCATGTTAGTTGTCTTCTCTCGCCTTCTTTCTTGCTGGATGGGTTCGGAGCCGATCCTCGGCTCCGACTCGGCACTTGCTTAGCTTGAGAACTCCTTTTACCAGCTTGAGGCAACCCTATATCCCATGATGCAAGGCGGGACTACCTCAGATCTCGTTTGGTAGCTAACATACCCTGCTAAGGACTAACCTAGTAGAACTAGGAACACAAAAATTCCTAACAAAGGACTCTTCTATTGAAGACTCAGGAGGGAACAACCTGAGAAGAGGAAACTCTTCAAGATCTGTCCAGGCCAGGGAGAACGAGGGAGGACGAAGAAAGAAGGCAGAGAAGACAACTAACATGGAACGTTATGGTAGGTACATAACTTCTAAATGTTAAGTTGTCAATCTCGCCTTCATTCTTGCTGGATGGGACCGCGTCCCTAGCACCTGTATCCCAGGTGGCTCAATGGAACAGACTCTTGAGAACTGTGGAACCAAAACTGGCCCTGTCTCTGGAGGCCAAATCTAACTTGTAATGAGAGACAAAGGTATGAGGAGTGGCCCAAGTAGCTGCTGCACAAATGGTATCAATGGGTAGTCTATCCTGAAAGGCTGTAGAAGTGGATAGACTCCTGGTTGAGTGTGCTTTCGGTTTAGAAGGTAGTTGCTTGCCTCTGAGTGAATACACATAAGAAATGGTGGAAGACAACCATCTGGATAAGGTCACTTTAGAAACTGGGAGACCTTTCCTGTTTTCTGCATAGGAGACAAACAATTGGTCCGATTTCCTGAATTGTTTCGTTCTATGCAAATAGTACCTGAGCTGACGATGGACATCCAAAAAATGAAGCTTTTGTTCAGCTCTGTCAGAATAATTTGGGAAAAAGACTGGTAGATTGATGGATTGATTAATATTAGTTTGAGAAACAACTTTGGGGAGAAAGGACGGGTTCGTTCTTAAGGATACCCTGTCCTTGTGAAAAACCAAGTAAGGGGAACGGATGCAGAGAGCTTGAATTTCGGAACCCTTCTTGCTGCAGTGACAGCCAGTAAGCATATACTTTTCCAGGTCAATACCTTCAAGGAACATGATGCAGACGGTTCAAGGGTGGTAAAATCAAGGATGCTAACATTAAATTCAGATCCCATTGTGGAGGAGGATGTTTTATTGGCGGCTTCAGAAGAAAAACTCCTCTCAGAAAGGCTTTGCATAGCCTATGTGACATAATGTTATGATCTTGTAATCCAACATGATATTTGGAAATAGCCGCCAGTTGAACTTTGACTGTTGATGAAGAGGATCCTGACTGAAAACTTCAGCCAGGAAATCTAAAACAGAATGCACAGGAGCAGTAAAGGGATCAATGTGCCTGGAGTTTGCCCAAATGGAAAAACGTTGCCACTTGCTAGCATACACGGTTCTGGTGGACGACTTCAAAGAAGCTACTAAAATATCTCTGACAGGATCAGAGATCATAGGAAGCCTGGCTAGGGAAGGAAGTGGAGCAACCAAGCAGTGAGGTTGAGAGAATGAATGGCCCGGTGCTGTTGACCCGACTGGTGGATCAAAAGATCCGGAACTGGGTCCAGATGCCAAGGCCGCACCAGGAGGTGATAATGCAGAGTCAGGAACCAAATTTGTCGAGGCCAGTAAGGGGCAATGAGAATCAACTTGGCCCTCAAAACGGTGGCTTTCTGAATGACTTGTGGAATCAAGGGAAAGGGAGGAAAAGCGTAAAGAAGTTCCCGGGGCCAATCCTGGGTTAGAGAGTCTCTCAGGGGTTGGCCTGGAAGGGGAAAGAGGGTGAAAAAGTCGGGGCACTTGTTGTTTTGGGGAGTAGCAAAAAGATCGCAACAAGGTGTGCCCCACTTCAGAAAAATCTGGTCCACAATAGATTGATTGAGAGACCACTCGTGAGGCATGAGAATGGCTCTGCTCAGCCTGTCCGCCAAGAGGTTGGACCTGCCGGGATGTGCGTTGCTATCAGAAACCGATGAGAGGAGATTGCCCATTGCCAAAGTCTGAGAGCTTCTCGACACAATGGATAGGACCTGGTCCCGCCCTGCTTGTTGATGTACCAGACCACGGACATGTTGTCCGTTTGTACTGCAATAGTCCCCGCGGGAAGAAAGTCATTGAGGGCTTGCAACGTTAAAAGCATCGCTCTCATCTCCAGGACATTTATGTGCAGATGGTATTCTATGGGTTGCCACGTCCCGTGGACCATCCTGCCCTGATAATGCCCCCCCCCACCCGATCAGAGAGGCATCCGTAGTGACTGTGGCAACCGGTGGAGGGGGAACAAATGGTCGGCCCTGGTGAAGGAGAGGGGAAGATATCCACCAGTTCAGATGAGCTCTGCACGATTGTGTGACTAAGATTTCGTGTTTCATCGGAAGACTGTGGAACAACCACTGAGTGAATAACATCCACTGCAGCAGACGCATGTGGAAGCGAGCCAGTGGTAGAAGAACAATGGCTGCAGCCATAAGACCTAGAACTTTCAGAATCAATCTGGCTTTGGCCTTGCTGCTCTGCAATAATATCCGAACGAATTTTTGGATGTCCAGAATTCTCTGATGTGTTAGTCTGGCTGACAACTTGACGGTGTTTAATTCTGCGCCTATAAAGGTGATAGATTGGCAAGGCCGCAGAGAAGATTTTTCGAAATTCACTGAAATTCCCAAACTTTTGCAAAGCTGCAGAGTGTAGTCTCTGGTCTGAAGAAGCTGATGCCTGGTGGTGGCGGAGAGGAGCCAGTCGTCCAAATAAGGAAACACCTGGAATCCTTGACGTCTCAGGTGAGCTGCGACCACTGCCATGCATTTGGTAAACACTCTGGGGGCTGAAGTGAGGCCAAAGGGCAGGGCTCTGAATTGATAATGACTGGTCCCTAGCCGAAAGCGGAGAAACCTCCTGGAGCGCCTGTGGATCTTTATGTGATAGTACACGTCCTGAAGGTCTATCGAGCACATCCAGTTGTCCTTGCCCAGGAAGGGCAAAATGGACTGAAGCGTGACCATCCGGAATCTTGCCTTCTTGACAAATCTGTTCAGATTGCTTAGGTCTAGTATAGGTCTCCAATCTCCCGTCCTTTTGGGGACCAAAAAGAATCTGGAGTAGACGCCAGATCCTACTTGGTCTGCTGGAACAGTCTGGATGGCTCTTTTTTGTAGGAGCTTTGTAACCTCCTGTTCTGCCAAATCCCTTTGACCGGGTGAGATGTCTGGAAGGGATTGGTGAGGTACGGGATACCTTTCGAAGGGGATTTTGTAACCCTCGGATATTATCGACTGTACCCACATATCTTGTGAAAGGGAACGCCAGGCTACTGGGTACAGCGAAATCCTTCCCCCGACTGCCTCCAAGGGTGGACAGTCGGGCAACACCTCAGGGATGCTGAAAGGGCTTCTCAGGAAGAGACTCCCTGTTGCCCTGGTTCTGAGGACCCCCTCTGCCCCTAGGGCGGCGTCTATTATTGTTACCCCCTCTGCCTCTGGGGGTAAACTGCCCACGTGTGTCCGGCGCTGCTCCTTGGGCTTTGTGGAACCACATCTTTCCTCCCTTCTGACCCTTGGGGTAGGGTCTAGAAGGGGTGGAAAAATGGAATCCAACGGCAGAAAGAGTTTTGCCGTCCTGCTCACACCTGGTCAAGGTTTCCTTCACCTGAGGTCCGAACAAAGCTGAACCGTCAAAGGGGGTATTGGTGAAGGACGCCTTAAAGGGGTCGGCAAAATTACAAAGCCGCATCCAGGCCTGACGTCTAAGAGCCACTCCTGTGCCTGCGGCCCTGCTCGCCCCATCGGCTGCATAGGATATGAGCCGCATGGAGGAGTTAGTTAAGGAATTCAGGATTGCTAGCTGTGAGGCAATCTTTTCTTGAGCCCCAGCAGCGGAAGGATCCTGGACCACTCCACCTAGTTCCTTGAGAATATCTCTTTGAAGCCTGGTGAAGTGACAAAGGTAGTTCAGCGAACGCATAGCAAAGGTCGCTGAAGAAAACATCCGCTTTCCATACCTGTCCATGGTCCTAGAATCTTTGTTAGGAGGATGGACAGGTACTGAAGGATCCGCAAGTTCCTTCTTGGTGGCCGCCACCACCATAGCATCCACAGAGACGCCCTTGGAAAGAAACTGCTTATCCGCAGGGGCCGTGATAAATTTGGATGGTCTCCTGGGAACCGGTTCCACAGAATCTGGAGCTGCCCTCGCCTTCCGAGCCACTACCTGCATAAGTGGGTCGAAAGGCGGAGACACCCAGGAGGTGGAGGGTCGGGATCCAAAAGCCTCCAGGTATACAGACTCATCCTCGGAGGGGTCAATGGAGGGCCAATTCCCCCTCTGTTTGAGGAGCTCAAGGATGTCTGAAAAGGAGACATCCTCAGAGGGGGACCGTGGGGAACCCTCCGACTCATCTAAGTCGGTATCAGATGTTGTAGACTCAGGGGAGTCTGTGTGTTTCCTCTTACACGTCCTCTTCCGAGGAGGTTCCCCTGCAGGATCAGGAGAAACCTCAGAAGAGAAAAATATTCCCAATGGGGACACCTGGGGTGATGGATCCCTGGGCCTGGGAGCAAGAGGCTGGCAAGAGGCGTCTACAGGCACCGAAAAGGGAGGAGCTAATGGGATGGACCGTTGACCTGGCTCAGGTGCCAGGACACTCCTCATCACCTCAAAGGCTCCCCTCCCAGGGAGGCCGGAATATTCCCATTCCGAGGAAATAGGAACTCCCGGCTCCACTGAGAGGGAAGGCTCCGAGGCCAATGTCGGTGCTGAGCTTACCAAAGCCGAAGCCCCAAGAGGGAGAGTGGGGTCGGACAAGGGTCCGATGCCACTAGCCCCCTCGGAGCCGACAAGGGAAACCCGACGACCGGATCCCTCCAAGGAAGGTCTCATGGAAGAGATTGGAGCTGAAGACGACGGAGCCGAAGAGGGATGTATCGGTTCCGGCGCCGACACGGTCACTGCCCCGAGAAGCTCCGGCTCCGAACTCTGGAGGGGAGTCGGAGGAGGAAGTTCAAGGGGTAAAGCAATAGCCGAAGTCTGCTGAGACGGGCTATGGAGCATTTGGGCTAGTGCCTGCGACTTCAACAGCCTGCTTACCACCCTCTCTAAATCGTGGTCAGACAGCCTGGAAGATCTCGAAGATCGGCTCCGATGACTCCGCTCCGACAAAAGAGGAGACCCCGGAGCCGAGTGGATACTCTCCAACGAAGGGGACCGAGATCTCTTCCTGGACGAAGTCATCGGAGCCGATGTCCCCTGAGTTCCAGATGGAGCCGAAGGCTTCTCGGCTCCGATACTGGATAATATGTCGGCTCCAGCCGGAGCCGACAAGGCAACAGTAGATTGGGTGTCGGAACTGATAGGAACCGACACTACTACTTTAGAAGAAGAAAGATCGGCTCCGGCCGAGCGATCTCGACTCAAGGAGTCGGAGCCACCGGAGAAGGCTTAGAAGCTGTAGCCTGAACCTTCGGTGGCTTAGAAGGTTTACTAGACCCAGTTTTAGTGGGTGAACCTTCTGGCTTTAGTAAGCCATGGCGGATCAATTTATTCCTCCTTTCCTGCAGGACTCTCTGGCTAAAAGAATGACACAAAGCACAGGAGTCCTGCAGGTGCAAAGGCCCCAGGCAGTAAACACAAGAAGTGTGACCGTCTGTCAGAGACATTTTCTGACAGCACGAGTCACACTTCTTGAAGCCTGAGACCTTGCCTTCCTTAGACATAGTCCAAGAAGAAATAATACTCACACACACCCCAAACAATCACACAATTAATCCCAACAAACACAGACACACAGGTAGGGATTAAGAAGGGGCCTAGGCCTAACTGAAAAAATCTTTAAACTTTTTATAAAAACTAGAAGATTTTAACTAAATGGGGAAATAGGGTGGGCTGTAGAAACACTACACTCTATAAAAAGGAACAAGGGAGAGATAAAACCCTGACTAAGCTTTTGAAAATTCCAACTTACCTCAGCTGGCAAAAAGGAGACCTCTTTCGCAAAGCGGCAAACGAGATCTGATGTAGTCCCGCCTTGCATCATGGGATATAGGGTTGCCTCGAGCTGGTAAAAGGAGTTCTCAAGCTAAGCAAGTGCCGAGTCGGAGCCGAGGATCGGCTCCGAACCCATCCAGCAAGAATGAAGGCGAGATTGACAACTTAACATTATGTATTTAAAGCAGAGCACCAATGACATGCATAGATTTGCAATGCTGAGCCCAGAAATACTGAAAAAATGCCGAAAAACTAGAACAGTGAATATCAAACATTAATTTTCTCAATCAACTCTGAGAATGCCATACCTCAGAGAAAGGGTAATACTCCAAGAGATGGCAATCTCAGAATTAGTATATGTAAGTCTGCACTTAATTCATTTGATCTTGCATTAATGACTTGACATTTCAAATGGTTACCATTTAATGCAGATTTGTATGGGATGTAAATTGAAATATATAAACTGTTGTAAGTGATAACCAATTATAACTTATTTCAAGACATAAGCGGACTAAAGCACAAAATTATGAAGCAAGATCAACAAGTATTTATAAGCTCTAACGGGGTTTGAACCTGCAGCTTCCTTATTTCAGCACCACACTGCTTCAGTCATTGCATCAGTATGCCTCACTTTCATCACCCAGCAACCAATGCTATTACATTTTCTGAATCAGTAATAAGCAATTGGTTATTCTCTTGTAACAGTTATTAAATATTTTACAAACTATCCTAACCCTCCATGTCATCCCAGTATACTAGTACAGACTGTGTTTATACATGGCATTTTCTCAGAGCTGCCTTTAGAAATTATTATATAAAAGAATGATTTTGTAGTATGCATCTGTGAGGCATGTTTTACTTTGTTTTTGTATTCCTTTGTGCACCTCAATTTGATAAACTATATGTGTTTAGTAAGTTACGATGTTTTACATCTCAGAGTAAAAAATGTCATGTACTACATCCATACAAACATAGTTCCTGGTAAAAACAAATTGCCAGCTTTGTAGGCAATTAAGTTAATGGGAGTCCAGCATATTACTAATATAGACGCTTTCTGTTACAATCTCATTGTCTAGGTGTTGTTGATTTTCAGATTTCCCCTTTTACACAAAAGTGACACCATAGACTGAAGATTCTTACTGTGCCAGACAAACTGTATTGTTCAAATCCAAATTTTTACCATTTCCAGAATACCCATGAAAATTCCCAAAGACTGTGGTTAGTGAGGAGAAGTGAGGAAACCCAGCAAAGGAAATAACTGCATTCTGACCCCTGCTATGACATCCTTTTGCTACATTCCATCCCATCACCACCTCAGGAAGAAGGAATGGAATTTCCCATCTGTTTCCTCTGACAATTTTTAGAAGTAATTTGACCTCTGGTGCTCTCATATTTATTTTAGTCATTTCAATGAGAAATATTTAAGTCATGTTACGTATCACTATATCCTTCTACCACTCAGCAGATCTTTACATATAATGAAAGCAACAGCTAACAGGAGGTTCTGCTCCTAATTAGATTCTGGCAGTAAAATTACACTGCAAGATAAGCTAGTCATTACTTGCATTATGGTGGCTGGACAGACTCTAAGAATATATGTACATTTTTCAGAAGTGATATGCAAGATGCAAGAAAATGCTGTCAAACGTAGTAGCAATAATTATATGTAAAAATTCAAAACTGTAAATATAAATATAGTTGAAATAAAGTGGGATAAAGAAAACAGTTGTAGATGGCAATACATTTTCTCTCAAGAATTACCAGTAAAATATCAGTAGATTGTAAAACTCTGATAACATATTTTGTGTTCGATATCTAAAGAAAGAAAGAAAGAAATACAAAGAAAGATGCTAGTAAGGCAAACAGACAGGCACACGAGTTGACAAGGTACATTAAGTAAAAACAAACTTTGACAGTGAAGAAGGATACCTTGGTTCGTTAGTTAGCTAGTTGCATTTGTTAATCAGGGTAGAGAATTGACCCACATAGTCCTTTTTTCAAACTCGGCAAAGTCTGGTTTAGTGACTTGCTCAGAGTCACACAGTTAGGCAAATGGAAGCTGATGAAATCAAACCCTGGACTAAAGAAAGCAGCCTGTTACCAGCTTATGCTAACTGCAAGACATCTTAGCCAACTGCATCGGTTGTTTCATTGCTTACTATCCATGTGGTTGAGCCTAGCCAATGGCTCACATCTTCCCACCCTGGTGTCTGACAATGGCATCCTTGTATCTTCCAGTGATATGGAAACCTACTACTGCCCATATCTTTATGTGGAAAAAAATATTCACATTACCCCAGACTACTACTGCAGCTACCTGTAAAATATTCCCATTACCCCAGACTATTCCACAGCTACCTGTAAAATATTCCTGTTACCCCAGACTACTCCACTGCTACGTGTAAAGTATTCCCATTACCCCAGACTATTCCACAGCTACCTGTAAAGTATTCCCATTACCCCAGACTATTCCACTGCTACCTGTAAAATATTCCTGTTACCCCAGACTACTCCACAGGTACCTGTAAAGTATTCCCATTACCCCAGACTATTCCACAGCTACCTGTAAAATATTCCTGTTACCCCAGACTACACCACAGCTACCTGTAAAGTATTTCCATTACCCCAGACTATTCCACAGCTACCTGTAAAATATTCCTGTTACCCCAGACTACTCCACAGCTACCTGTAAAATATTCCTGTTACCCCAGACTACTCCACAGCTACCTATAAAGTATTGACGTTACCTCAGACTATTCCACAGCTACTTGTAAAATATTCAAGAAAAAAGCATCAAGTCTGCAGAGACTCCAACCAGTCAGAAGCTCACAAATGTGTATTCCAATTCAGAAAGGTAGCAACAGAAACTTTTAAAGATTAGTGCTTCTGTTTATTCCATAACAAACGTCATCAGATAATGGAGAAACAAACTGACAATGTTTAAATTTCCTTGTTAAAATCACATGATCATTGTGACGTAAAGTGGCGCATTCAAAGTATATTTAAAGGGACATGAAAAAATGTATTGTGTACTCCATTCTAAACACTAAAACTTCAATACACTTATGTAAAGGAATGCACAGCTAAAAATCTAAATGAAATGTACAAAAATATAAAAACATGACTAATGATACATCTAAAAATGATATTATTTGTATGCATTTATATGTAAAATTCATGTACAGTTTTTTAAAAATCACTGTACAGAAAAAAAATGCATATCATACTATCAATATTTCTTGTAATTTTATAGTTACCTCTCTAAAGTTTTAATTTTAATAAACAACAGAAAGATGTTTGTTCATTAAGGCCCATCCATGTAGTGGCATTCAGGTTTAGCTGCCAGTAACAATTGCCAAGGCCCTCCCTGTATTTTTTTCCTCCACTTGTTCTATTACCACGAATTTAAAACTATGACCGTGATGTTCCTTAAAATGTTTTGCTAAGGTATTTTTATCATTACTATTTCTAATATCATATTGGTGTTCATAAACATAAAGCACTCTGTGTATTTGTGACTCATGGCATAGAAAGATATGGGCTGAGAATAGAACAGACTTCTCTGGTTTGCCCTGGATCCTCTCCAGATAATGCATCAAGTTGGGCAGAGTACATATGTCTGTTACACTTGTGAGAAGGGTGCATCTCCTTAAATTGCATCACTTTGAAAGGTTTGAGGAGGCGAGACCCCTTTGTGAGATCAGCATATGAATCTTGTTTCTCCTGGTGCATGCTTACCAGGGAACAGAAACACTATCAACAATGATGACCACAGCAAAATAATGCTATCAAGGAGTATACATCACTAATTTTATTTCTGACACAACAAACTGGGCTATCAGCATGATAGCTCTCAATCAAATGACAACACCCTTTGAATTGCCTTATGAAGCATTTTTTGATAGTCCTTTTCTGTAGGTAGCTGACTTTAGATCACTCACTTTTGGTCTATCAAAAACAAAGTATGTGTGGATCAGGCTCTCTGCTGATGAAACAGGCAGATTATCTTGATCAAAGACTCTCTGACAGTTGCAGAAAACTCTCATCCCTGAAGATGTGTTTTCACATCCTACCTTCAAGAACAAACCAGCTTGTCACAGACTGGATGACCAAACAAGTTCTAAAACATGGCAACAAGTTAGGGAACCACATTCTACAGCCTGTGATGATTTACAGAAACACTAAATACTGATGCTTAACCTCAAAATAAAGAGGACTATCAAAACACTCAAAAGACAGCAGTTTCACATACTCTTAGACACATCTGTATTCTCCACAAAAAGTTATATCAACAGAGTTTGCTTTCAAACCTTGTGCAAGGTTCATTCCCAAATCTGTACACTGGCTTGTATGAAATGAAAACTGACCCATCTGGAATTCTACAAAGATACCACACAAACACTGCAACCAAAAAAATGGAACTTAATAGTTACTGACCCTTCTCAGTCGGGATATGTCAAAGGCACATCATTCTTACTCAACTTGGTGGACTTTTTTGAAAAGGTCAACAAAGCTGTGGAAGGAGGTAAAATGGTAAACACCAACTACCTAGACTTAGCTAAGGTTTTTGACACCCCCTGCTCAACTGAGGTATAGTAGACAAGCTGTATAATCAGGTAATCAACACCTATGTCACCTGCTGGACTACCATCTACAATTTGGATTACAAATCAATGGTTCTTCTCACAAATATCAGTATCGACAGGCAGAGATTTCTACCTTGACACTATGTTGTTGACATAATCATATTTTTTAAGGAGACCTAGGTTTGTAAAGGAGCCTGTAGGCACACAATTTCAAGGGCCTGATAAGATTACACCAGCTTTGGAGGACAGAGATGTAACAAGACAGAGATAGAGAGCAAACAAATAAAAAAATGTTCTCCAAGAGGTGTTTACTAGGAATTTAGCTGCTTCACTGGCCAGCTCTCTCAAGTTTGGTTGGCAGAGCAATGCTAAGGTTTGCATACAGAACTGAACCATACATGAGCCTAGTTGCAATAAAGGCATTAACCAGTCTTAAATTCATAACATAGGAAATGCTTGGCACTGTACACATAGAGCTAGTAATTAAGACTTACTTTTGGAGAAGCTAGTACATGATGGTCATATTTTACCTTACTATTGTAATATATCCTAAAGTATTTAAAGTTAGAAAGTTAGTGCCTCACCATTTTAAAAGTAATGAAAAAGCAAGCATACGTTTCATCTTTGTGCTGTTTAGCGGTAATCGAAAGCTTTTCTGGCCAATTTACCAGACTGCTTAAGACACGTTGAAGAGTGACATACTGCCAGAAGATGATGTAACTTTATTCTGGTCTGAAGCTGTTAGTCAGTGCATTACACTTAAGAAAGGAGTGAGTTCATTACTACATGACATTGACCTGGAAGTTAAAAATGCAGGTCAACTACTTCCTTCAGCTATGCTTGTGAAAGAGAAGGACAGCATTGTTTGTGTGATTTCTGGTAGTCCTACAGTGAGAAAAAAAAACATATGCAGTTGTGCTTAAAACTAAAATTATTATTGGAACTGCTCCAGGTATGATGATACAACACCTACCAGTAAGTCAGATTTCTGCTAAAACAAATGAGACACAACAGATATTTCATTTGGAATTCTGTTATTGCTCCCTTGGGATTTGAGCCCTCCAGTGTAAGGGCATTCACTCAAACTGAATGAAATAATTTTGTGTGGTTACTTTTGAATCTACAGGATTGGCAGAGCATTTATTTTCTTTGTATATTAACAAATCTTTCTAGTACATATTTAAACATTAAAAAAAAATCATTCACGGTATAATTTAGAATTTCCAAAGTTTCCACTATTTGCAGCTTCTGAATACTCCCCTCAAATTATCTATGTTATCATTTTAATTAATCTCATTATGGATAATATAATATAATTATCAACCATGGGATGGGTAAAGCTACTCTATAACCAAAGGGATAGGTTAATTCTAGCAACACGGGGAAATTGGCTAGACTTAAAATGGCTTGCAAGGGTATCCAGCCTAGTACTTACCTTCTTCTTCTTCTTCATCTTTCAGCTTTTCCCGGTTAGGGGTTGCCACAGCGGATCACCTGTCTGCTCATGATTGGCAGTGGAGTTTTATGGTGTCGAGTTACCAGCCCAGCACCCAACCTTCCACTGAAGGCACATACATGCACACACTCACACCTAGGGCCAATTTGGAGTGTCCAATCCACCTAAAGCATGTCTTTGGGATGTGGGAGGAAACCGGAGCACCAGGAGGAAACCCACTCGACCACAGGGAGGACATGCAGACTCCGCACAGAAGGCACCCCAGCCGAGGATCGAACGGGAGAACCTCTTTCTGTGAGGCGACAATGCTAACCACTGCACCACCGTGGCCACCCCTCAGCCTAGTACTTACCAATAAGCTTAAAAACATGCTCAGTGTGGTAAACTGGTTCACTCTGCTAGAAAAATGCAAAATACTGTGTAGTAGGACATGTGGCCGTTTGACTGTAATAGTGTAAATGATTTACCTGGCCCATTTAAACCTATTATAGCTCTACCATGTGAGAATGACAGTAATTTACTTAGTGATGCTAAGAACAATACTGAATCTGTATGTACTGATAATAAATGGTGTGCTGTCGTAATGTATGGTAAAGAGGGTGACGTATACAGAACTGAGGAAAATGACAAAGATGCTAAAAGTGAACATGATTTAACCACTGGTAAGAGAATAAGCAAAAGAGAATTCAGTTAACACAAAATAAGTTTTGGAAAAAAGGGTAAATGATAAAGCTTTTATCCCTTAATATTAATATTGTACTGAAAAAGAGCTTCATTTGTTAATGTTTTGAGTGGTGTAAAAATACTAGATATAGATATTATTCGCCTGCTTGAAATTTGACATTTAACACACAATACAAGGTCTGCAAGTAGAAATGTCATGATCACATTCCATCTTATGAATCTTTGGGAAGTATATGTGTTTAAAATAGCTGTATTATAACATAATAGTAATAGAGTTACACTAGATCAGATTGTTGTCCTTCCTGTCAGATTTCTTATTCTTGACATATACCTGCTACAACAAACCTGTGGAGTGATAATTCTTTATGCATATACTAATATTAAAAATCGGAATTACCTTTTTGTGCAACTTATGTCATGTATATTAGCAAATATGAGCATAATGATTATTGGAGATTTTCACTGTAAGTTATGTAAACATTCTGGAAAATAGGCACTGAAAAAAAATATATATATATATATATGCACACACACACACATTTTTAGGAAACTTATGTAATATGGGAGATTATTATTAAGAAAGAACAGTCCTTAAGAGAAATATACTTTACACTGAAATTGATTGTTATTTTTTTCAGAAAATGTGAAGGAAGATGATAGTGGATCTTTTCTGGCATGTTTTTTTCTGACCGTTTGGTCAAGAAATAAGAGTAAACACGACTATTCCCTTATAGGAAAGGGTGTTACAAAACTGAATGGTGATATTATTATGCACATAAATTATTATACTTGTCAAATGCAGAAGCAACTATATGATCATGTTAAAGGTAAAAATGTTCTTTATTACAAAGGCAGTAATATGTCTTACATACTAGGAAATAAGTATCTCTTTTTCTAGGTAAATTTGTTAAATATAAAGAAAATAGAATGGACCATATTAGAAATTCTGATTATGAGTTATTATATTCCCAGTTGAGGACTGTAGATTTTCTTGAAAAGTATGTTCACAGTATGTATTCTCTCTGTCCACAGTGGCTGTCTGTTGCATAGAATATTAAACATTTAGTATCGCTAAAGCATAAAATATGGAAAACCTATTAATGGCAAAAACGTAGACTTGGTATTCCATTCACTTAAGAATATTAGCTTTCTAGGTATAGATGGAATAAGTTGTAAGTATTATATTTAGGTCTTTTGATACTTAGAGGACTACATTTCTAAAAGTTTTGAATGGGTTGGCTGCGTTTGTTACAGACGAAACGGGTTGGTAGGGGGTACTATGTTTACATAATAAGAATTGGTACTAATCACTGGAGACCACTGTCTCTTGCTGAGGCTGATTATGAAATTTCCATGAATATATTACCAAATCATATCAGTAGTGTACTGTGTTAATTTTAGAAATGTATATTTAAAGAGTTAAAATTCTTATAAATGCACGTCTTTTATTTTTGGGGGGTTGGTATAATGGTTAAGGTGTCTACCTCACAAACAAAAGGTACAGGGTTTGATTCTCAGGCTTTGGTAACTCTCTGTTTTTGGCTAGGTGTGTGTAATAGTCTGTAGACTGATTGCCCCATATTCACCTATGAACTTATCAACTGTATTGCTTAGTATTTGCCTATGAACCTATAAAAGAAAAAGCAGATTACAAGATTCTGGTTTGTAATATTGTCAAAGCATATGGAAATATTAGTAATGATGTTATGGGATATTTTAAATTATGGCATTCAACCAAATCTTTTGACAGTCATACAGTCTATATAAGGAAATACTTATATTAAGATCTTAATTAATGATCAGCTAAGTAATGGTACTAAGACAGACAGAGGAGTGAAACAGGTCTGCCCTTTGAGCAGTATCTTGTTTGCTTTGGGTAGCAATGCCATTACTTCAAACTGCCATTATCTCCTAGTGGGGTAATCCATTTCCTTTGTTTATAGTATATGACATAATGGTGGTTAGAGATGTAGTCTGATAGTAGAGAGAGAGAATTCTTCTCTCTTCTTTTGGCATCAATAGGAGAATCTATTCCATTTGACCATGTAAGATCTTTGAGTGGTTGGTGTCCTGGCTTCTTGAACATTATTAAAAACATCCTCAGAACAATGGTGCCTGTAGGGAATTAGAACCCTAGCAAGGGTCCCTGGTGCAAAACAGTGGAAGCTGTTTGATGACTTTGCAGCAAACAGTTTTATCTGAGGAGTCCCCCAATGGTGAAGGATGCCTTGGAAAACCTGTCTGCTCAGGGTTCATTTGTGAGAGTATTCCAAAGACCTTTTAAAACAGTCGGCCAACACAATGTCCTATGATGTGATGTATGTGGCTGTGAATGACATGTTTTTCTGGGTGGCATGGTCCCAGGCTCTCTTAGCCAGTCTGCACAGTTGGTAAGATTTGGTCCCTCCTTGCTTATGTACTATAGGTTCATAGGTTCATACTAGGCTATCTGCCCTGGGGCAATTATAAGCCTAGCCCGATTCTGTATGGCTTACGCCACCCCTTGATTTGAGTATACTGTGCCCTTTTTAAGGTTTAGTTTACTGTGCCTCTGTCTAATAGTGACACGGGAGTAATCCCTGGGACAAACCAATGATCCCCCATCCACTTATCGAGATTCTTCTTGAAGAGATTCAGTGAGGTGCTCTGCCACACATGAACTGGAATTCTATTCCAGAGCGAAGGGAGCCTCTGGATTATGAACCTGTCCCTCCAGCAAGTTCTATTTATTTCTGTGCTGAGGTTCAAGTCCCTCGAGCATGTGGCTCTAAGGGATTTAGATTTACTGAGGTGGAGCATGTCCATTAATTCTGGATTTGACATAGCTTTGTATGTCAGGCATAGATCGCCTCGAAGTAGGCGGTATGCAACTGAGTAGAGCTGGAGTTTTTTTAACCGAGCAGCATATGGCATCTGTTTGAGACCCTTAATCCTCTTGGTGAGATACTTTTGGGGTCTTTCTAATTGCTGCAGGTGTCGGGTAAGGTACATCCCAAAAGGGGCATTGTATTCTATGATGGGCCTGATGAGGGATGAATAAAGGGGCACGATTACCTCTCTTGATCTAGATGTGAAACCCTTCGTGATGAGGTGGGCTATGTAGAAGGTCTTTCTAACCACTTTGGCAATGTGGTTTTCAAAGGAGAGATTGCTATCAACTTGGGTCCCCAGGTCCCTAATAATTTTCTCTGTACTTAATGGGTTTCCGCCTATGTGGTAATTTGTGGGCACATTGTTTTTGCCAAAAGGTATGACTATACATTTTTTGGCATTTAGCTTTAAACCATGGCACTGGCACCAGTTATCTGTCTCTGTGAGACCTTTTTGAAGGATGTTTGTGTCAGCTGGAGAGTTGATTATGGCCCAGTTTGCAGTCGTCTGCGAACTTGGTGAGCCATAGTCCTCCCACATTTGCCTGTACCTCGGAAAAGTATATACCGAACAAGAGTGGTCCCAGGACAGAACCCTGTGGGACACCACTTGTGACCGGTTTCGAGTCTGACATGGCTCCAGCAACTCTCACTCTGTGGGTTCTGTCTTTGAGCCAGTTTGCGACCCATCTTGTGACATAGGGGTTTATATTTAAGCTGGATAGCTTATCTATGATGCCAGTGGGGTATTGTGTCAAATGCCTTTGCAAGGTCCAGATAGGCTGTGTGGACTACCTTCCCTTCATCTATGGCTTTGGTGACTGTTTCAAAGAAGTCAACCACGTTCAAAAGGCAGGATCTGCCCTTGACAAAGCCGAACTGGGTAGGATCTAGTGTCTGTAGGTCCCCAATGCCTTTGTTTATGAGCTCCATGATGATCCTCTCCATAGCCTTGCAGACTAAGCTAGTCAGGCTTATGGGGCGATAGTTTCCAGGGTCCGTAGAGGTTCCACCTTTGTGGAGTGGGACCACTGTTGCTGTACGCCATTCTGTGGGCACATATCCTGTAGTGAGGCTGAGATTGTATAGCTGTTTTATTTGAGGGATTAGTTCCTCTTGTAGTTCATGTAGGACACAACCTGGGACGCCATCTGGTCCCATGGAAGCAGTGTTTTTTGCTTTGGAGAGGGCAGCCTTCACCTGAGCATCCGAGATGTTTGGGAGGCAGCCCTCTGCCGGGATAGATACTTGCTCTTTTGGGGGGGAGGGGGTGGAGAAGTTTGCACTGAACTTGTCTGCCAGGATATTGGCGATGTCTGTGGGTTCAGTGTATTTTTTGTCGTTTAGAATCAACTCAGAACAAGTCTGGGAGTTGCATCCCAGGTTTCTAACATAACTGAAAAAAGCCTTATGATTGTCTTTGGTGTCCTGTGCAATTTTTCTCTCGAAGCTGGCCTTGGAGGATTTTATGAGGGATCGTAACTAGTACTGATCAGAGATGCCTTCCCTATTAGGGATTTTGCCCTATCATGTAGTAGCTTCCTCCTTCTGTTGTACAGTTTATTTATGGCAGGGGTCCACCAGACTGGACGCCTGCCTTTGGATGATTGGGTCTTGGTTTTGTTTGGGATAGCATGATCCATGCATTCCTGGAGATGTCCGTAGAATGCATTTATATAGGATTCTGCAGTTTGGGCTGTAGTTTCCACTGGCCCTGGGGCCTTGAAGGATTCCACTTCGGTTTTGAGAAGTGAGAAGTTCGCTTTTGAGAAGTTTTTCACTGTGGTTTTCTGGGCTGGGGGTGGGGTCGGGATGTGGACATCCAGTGAAATTAATTTATGGTCTGATCTTACCAATGAGGGATATACTTCTGGTGTGGAGCATAGAGTCCCCATGTTGGTAATGATCAGGTCTAGTATGTTGTCCCCTCTTGTGGGAGTGGTGACTAGTTGTTCCATAGCATTTGAGTTTATAATTTCCAGGAATCTTTGGGCTAAGGTGCTGGGGCTTGAGTAGTGCTTCCAGTCAATGTTTTGGTAGTTGAAGTCACCGAATATAATGGTGTTTGGAGAGATCTTCATGTTCTCCAATGTTTTCAGGAAAGCCAAATGGGATTCCTGACTTTGAGAGGGTGGTCTGTAGGATGCTATAAACTGAAAAGCAGTCTTGCCCACTGTTAGTTGCACATGGATGGTCTCCGATACTTCGTGCAATGCCACTAACCTGGAGGTGTGGATATCCTTGATAAATATGGAAACTCCCCCTCTTTTTGTGGTTCGGTCCGGGTTTTGGGGCCGAAAAGCATGATATGAGGTATAGCCTGGTAGTGCTAGGGTGCTCTCTGGAGCCTTGAACCAGGTTTCTGTCACTGCACAGATATCGATGTTCTCCATACTGAGGAGAGCTTCAAGTGCATGCATCTTGAGGTTAAGACTTCTGGCGTTTAGCAGCATTACCCTTAGTTTCTTGTTCCTTGTGCTGTCTATGTGGGTGGGTTTGACTTTTGAGCCTTGCCTAAAAAAGGCACTATGGGGGTGGCAAAAGCCTTTGCCAATATCCGAAAGCCCAGTGGTGACAGGTGCAAGCCGTCCCTAGCGAAGCAACGTGGCTTGTCGAGCATGTCATCCCAGGCTGACAGACACTGGATCCCCTTTGAATGACACCAAAATTTTAGCCAATTGTTAAAATCGATCATTTTGTCTTTGTACTGTGGCATCATTCTAGGTGAGGGTAAGATGCTGCTCAAGGTCAGGGTCATACCAACCTGGGCTACATGATCAGAGAGCTCCTCTATGTCTCTTTTCATGTAGTCCAGGGAGGTACGTCTCAGGTCATTCACACCAGCATGTACAATGACTGAGTCATATTTGTATTTGCTTTGGAGTGACCTGAGTGCTTGCGTTATGTGTCGGATCCTAGCACCCGACAGGCAGCTCACTGCGACCTTCTCTTTATTCAGCCTGGTGAGCGGGACGTCAGTGTGTCTGACAATAGAGTCACCTATAACAAGAGTATCAGGTGTGTTATTCAGCCTTAAGGGCTGTGGCTGCTTGGCACACTGACTTTGTGGGTTATGTGTTGTGTGTGTTTTGTTTTGAGGTAGTGTTTGCTTGGATGTCTGCTTTGGAGGTCTCTGTTGCTTAGGTAGATTTTTATTTAGAGCCTCCGAGTATGTTTTTGTGTATTTATGTGTTTGGTTCGCTGATGTGGTGGGACTATGGGATACTGGAATTGTGTTGTGTGAGGTTACCTTCTCCTCCTGACTGGTTACACCAGTTTTGAGATGAGAGAGCTCAGCCTCCAGTTTGGCTAAATAGTTGCATCTCTCACATATATTTGAACCTGTTTGGAGGAGGAGAGGGTTGTCCGTGTACATGAGACAGTTGTAACATTGCCTCAAAATTCCCTGATTCACCAGCTGGACTGGAGAGGAAACCATTGACTCACCTTTGGACATGCTAGAGTAATAGGGAAACTGAATTTAAGACGGACCAATAGAGGACAGGGTAATCGTAGAGAGTATAAGAGTAAGTAGTGCTTATGGTTTAATAGTGCTAACTTGTAGGATTACTTAAGTGGACCAGTGAAGGGCCTTAGAATGAGAATATGGTGTTTAAATTGAGAGATAGAGCAGTTCTAAGGGAAAAAGTGAAGAGCAGACTTTGTGGAGCCAGGAATAGTTTAAACCCAATTAGGCGGCGCTGCCCGCTGTTGCGCTATGCACAAAAACACGCAAAACCGCGCAAATGAGGGTTTTAAGAGAGGAAGATGAAGGAGTTTTGGAATTGACCCAAAATGGACAATACAACTACAGTTTCAAGTCAGTAACCACTCCCACAGGGGCAGGCAGGCTGCTCAATGTTTTTCACTGCCACTGATCAACAGAGAGACTTTCCTTTAGCCCAAGCAAAAAATGGCCTCACAGAAATTTACAAACAGTTCAAGAACAGCAAGCCTGTAACTGAACTTTTTTAAATCTCAGAAAAGTGGGAAAAAAGCAAGATTTTTTGTTTTTTCAGAGATAGCAGAGGTTGACAAGTATCAACAAGTTATAATAGTGCAGTAAATGACCCCACACAAGAGTGCTAGGCCAAAGACAGATAAAATGCAAGTTTTGAGAAAAAACGATTTTAAAAATAAGTGCAAACAGGAAATTCAGTAAACAGCTCTAGGTTGTGCTCTAAATACAGTTACTAATGCAGAAATCAAATTTAACAAGCCAGAAAATGCTCAAAATAGGCTATGCAGAAAAACTTAGCAAATAAACAGAGGAAAAATACTTAAAGTCTCAAAAGTGGCTCCTTTCTTCTCTCAGCATTTTCTCCTCTTGGTGGGTGCTTCACCAACAGCCAACAAGCCTGAAAAGACGCCAAAACCACGAGGCAACCAGGTTTTAAGAGAGGAGGATGAAGGAGTTTTGGAATTGACCCAGAATGGCCAATAAAACTACAGTTTCAAGTCAGTAACCACTCCCACAGGGGCAGGCAGGCTGCTCAATGTTTTCACTGCCACTGATCAACAGAGAGACTTTCCTTTAGCCCAAGCAAAAAATGGCCTCACAGAAACTTACAAACAGTTCAAGAACAGCAAGCCTGTAACTGAACTTTTTTAAATCTCAGAAAAGTGGGAAAAAGCAAGATTTTTTTTTTTTTTTGTTTTTTCAGAGATAGCAGAGGTTAACAAGTATCAACAAGTTATAACAGTGCAGTAAATGACCCCACACAAGAGTGCTAGGCCAAAGACAGATAAAATGCAAGTTTTGAGAAAAAAAACGATTTTAAAAATAAGTGCAAACAGGAAATTCAGTAAACAGCTCTAGGTTGTGCTCTAAATACAGTTACTAATGCAGAAATCAAATTTAACAAGCCAGAAAATGCTAAAAATAGGCGGCTATGCAGAAAAACTTAGCAAATAAACAGAGGAAAAATACTTAAAGTCTCAAAAGTGGCTCATATTACTGTTGTGTTATTTGTGAACTCTTGTAGGCTACCTGGTTTCCAGAGATGTGAAACGAACTAAAGAGCTTGGATGAGGGCCTTCTTCTTGTTGATGTTTTCCTTTCATAGCAATTAGCTGCCTGTCCAGGCTCCCCCATGCCTCATCCATAGAATCTGTGTGCATTACCTGAACTGGGACTGGAGGAGTGAAGGGAAGCCCTGGATTGAGATTCAACTACTCCTTCCAATGTAAGTGTTTCCATCTGAAACAGGGTAAAAGGGGAATCATGGTAACCAGAGGATGTGAGTTCTGTGACCAAACCATTTTTAGGTACCATGGGAGTTTTCTCATATGTGGTCTGGCTAGGGGTAGCACTGAGATAGTTGCTGCCATGAACCACAGAACCCTTAGGATCTCTCTGGCTGAGCACTCTCTGAGGGATACAAGGTTGTGGAAGTAGTTTGTAGGGCTCTGCACCTTCTCTTGAGATAAAGCCTGCATTTTTTATGTCCAGCCTGCATCCCTGAAAAACTAGGTCCTTAGATGGCTTCAGGGAGGATTATTTTGTTGTTGACCATAAACCCCAACTGAGATAAAAGGAGGAGGGTGAATTGGACACACTGTTGGAGAACGTTTTGTGAAGTAGCTTGGATTAACAAGTCATCTAAGTAGGGACAAATATGAATACATTGGGTTTGGCAGAAACTGATCACCTGTGCCAGAAACTTTGTGAAAACTCTTGTGGCTGTGGAAAGCCCAAAAGGCAAAGCAGAAAACTGATAATGAGATGACAAGTACAAAACCTGAGGAATCGTCTGCAAGGGGGTTTGGACTGGTATGCAGAGGTAAGTATCCTTTAGATGCAGGGATACTAAAAAGCCTGGAGCAGAATAAAAGGTAGCAGTGTGTGCAGTGATAGCATTTTGAAAGTTGTCACTTTTAAGTGTTAAGTAAGGAGAGATCCAGTATGGGTCTCCAAAGCCGTTCTTTCTTTGTCACTAGGAAAGGTCTGGAGTTAAACTACTTTCCCATGAATTCTACTGGCACCAGCTCTATTGTGCCTTCTGACTGTAGTTCCTGTAAAACAGGTGGAGCAGTTGAGTTTGACTGTGTGGAGGTGGGGGCATGCCATTAGAAGGGGGAATCTGTATCCAAGACACAGCAGAACCATTTTTTATGACAGGAAGCACCCATTTGTCTATAGTAATCTTTTCCCACGTGGAGCAAGATTGGGTTAGCCTTTTTGAGAGGGGCAGGGTAGGGCTAGAGGCCAGATGGAAAGGCGATTATAGATAGTCACAGAGATTTGTCCTGAAAGGGAAGCCTCCCAGATGTGGTCTTCCTCTGTGGAGCCTTCCTGTGTTTCTGGCTAGGCCTAGGGTCTCTTCTGACAAAACAGGTAGGTTTGTTGGGACAATTCCTCTGATGTCTAGGTACAGAAATTAACAAAAGTTGTCTGCAGTCCTTCATGATTGTACCTGCTCTTGAAAGAGTTTTGAAAAGGCTTGCAGCTTAGGGGCCAAACAAGAGATTCTTGTCTAAAGAGAAATCCATTATTTTTCCTTTCAAGTACTCAGGAATAGGCTGGCTGTGTGACCATGCATACCTGTGGATTGCAGAGCTTGTAGCTGCTGCTCTGGATGAGGCCTCTACAGCATCATAACATTTAATGCTGTCTCTCTCCAGTTGCGTACTCTGATTAAGTAAGGATAACATCTGTTGTTTGAGATCAGTATCCTGCAAATCCATCACTACCTTAAAGAACTGAGAATAGATAATAATCATTTGGTCATCTGGTTTTGGTAATGAATAGCCCTGAATGCCAAAGTAATGGAGGAATAAACCTTTTTACGCCACCTATCCATAGCTGTGCTATCCTTGTCTGAAGGGAGGGCACTGGCACGGAGTTTAGAAAGCTTATCAAATGAGAGGTAGACCTTATAAAATCTGTATGATCATTTAGGAACCAGAAGCTGGGAGTATGGGGCAACAGTGTGGATTGAAAAGCATTCAAGAAAGCCTCAAGAAGAGGAGGTACAGGGGAAAGGACTGGAGTCCCCATTTCCAAAAGGTTGCATTATCTTTTCTGTACCTCTGACATCTGCCTAGACTCCCACTCAAAATGCTTCATCATATTTAAGTCTGTCTCCATAAGAGGCTTCATCTACTGGAGAATCAGGTGAAATGGAGTCCTCAACATCCACAGGAACTTGCCCAGAAGAGTGTATTGTCAGAATCAGAAGTGTCCTCACTTTCAGCGGAAGATGAACCACAGCCATCTTTTGAGTGGAGGGGGTGTTAGATATATTTAAAAATGTATAAATGCATGTGCACATCTGTTTGCTAGTTAGATACATATGCACTTCTGTTGCTATAATATATGTAGGAATAATATAGTCAGTTTGATATGTACATTTCTGTTTGCTAAAAAGGGGGTCAAATTATTCTTAGCTGAAAAGCAAGAAAAAAATCAAATAAATAAATGAAAGCATTCATGCAATGTAACATGAAGTCTGGTACAGCTTGAGACAAGCTTAATGTTCAATGTTTAATGCAAGCTTCAAGGTTTACAGATAAGAAGCCAGTTGCAAAAAAGAAGGCAAGTTGGAGGCAAGAACAACTTGCTGAACTATTACTTAATTCATCTTGAAACAAGAACACAAAGCTTATTAACAGACTGCATACCATTGAAAGACTGTATGTTCACACAGAAACATTCTCAAACAGGAAAGACCCCCTAAAAAGTTTAATTAGCAGACTGCATGACATCATCAGAAGACAGTATTCACACAAAACAGGAAAGACTTCCTAAATACCAAAATAATCACTGAGAGTTCCCAAAAGACTGCTTTCATAAGAATGTATATATGTGAGATGTAATCTGATTTCTAGGAAGATCTGTTTGGGCTGTTTTATGGAGAACATTGTTCATGTTGTATTGGGAAGAAACTTGATGACATAAAACCCCGCAAGCTGTACATTATTGCTGTACATTTCATTTGTTATATAAATGTTACTTTATTAGTTTCTGTGTAATATACTGCTGAAAAGGTTAATAGTTTGCAAAGTTTATCTGCACTAACCAGACTTTACAAGGCACTTTTTCTACTAGGCACCAACAGAGAGCTGTATTTCGGCAGCTTCAGTAGGATAAGACACAAAACTCTCAGCGACTTTTAATTATTCATTTTTTTAAATAATTCTTTAGGGGGAAGGGGTTGAGAGGAAAAAGAAGGAATTTCAGAGACAAAATGGCCTTAAACAAACTTTGAGAGAAATCCATTCATTCCTTTTCCCTAGAAGAGGAAGGAGTAAGTTTAGTAATCTGATGCTTCTTTTTTTTTTTTTTGGTGTGACGTCCGCCTGTACTAAACACGGTGGCTCATTCCCTGACGTAGCTTGATTAGTTCACCTGTGATTTCTTCCCTAACCAGGATCTAAGGGACATGATTTTGGCCCTCCAATATGGTGATTTGTGGTACACTTCTGTCTGCAGAATCCTCAGTCATCGAGGCCTCTGACCCATACTGGCTTCCAAAGGGGTCTCAGTAGAGGGCATCTGAGGAGGAATTGGATGTACCACAGGTTCTAAAACCTCAGAGGGTAAAAGAGTACATCAGACTCAGAAAGGGTTAACTGAGTCTCTGGCCTAGGCCTTTTAAGCTTTTTCTTAAGTATTGGAGGCACATCTGGGGAAGTGGAATCCGCCATCTTGCAGTGAGCCAAACTTTTGATAGGCAAGCTTTTGTATAGAATTTGCCAACCACAATCACAGTTACCCCTTCTGTCCTAGCTGATATCTAGTACTAGTAAGAAAAAACAGTTAAGAAATACAAATGAAGGTTCCCCAATGGGGCACTTATCTGAGTATTCTAAGCAATGGTACAAGTGACAAAACAACAATCAGTCTGACAGATATGTGACCTACTTTTGGGCAGCCAGAGAAATAGTCTAAGAAATTATACTCGTACATCTGCCTATATACTCCCGCACTTATGAAATGAGGTCACATTGTCAGTCGTCCAATACAGGGAAGATAAACTTTGGTACCTGGGCCATATGACAGAGATGATAACCCATGTATTAGGAATACTGCCACAGTGATTTCGGTCAGGACATCTTCAGTGATCAACAAATAATCTTTAACATATAATTACCAATGCTTATTTTCTTCAGAGATAGCATACAAATTTATTATATGTAGCCATAAGTGAGAAATACAATGACTGTTAAGATCGATAAGTTAGAGATGTGAAATATAGTACAGAAGGGGCAACAAAAACTCACTACAAATTCAGACCTCCAGCCTTTTGATAAATACTTGGCAAGTCACTATCTGAAATAGCAGTGACCACCCAATTATTTCAATTCAGAAACTATGTCACAGCACATAATATTACAGGAGTCATTAGACTGAAAGCTTTTTTTCTCTTCTCAACATTGCTGGCAATAACATATGATATATACTAAATATTGATAGTTAAGCAACAGTACAAGAAAGTAAACAAGGTGCTTCCAGCTATAGACAGATGCCTGGCAGAGTGCTTAAGCTTAAGCAAACTAGGCAAAAAAAAAAACTTTTCATGTAAAGTATAAATTTTTAGCAAGAAACTGTAATTTTATGGGTTCAACATCAGAAATCAAAACTCAAAACTCCTGTACTATTACTGTGGAAGAGTCAGAAGAACTGACTATCTGACAAAAGATAATATTAAAAGAGCTGTAGGAGGCAGAGAGAGATTGTGAGTGCAGAATGAAATAGTGTGGAAGATGGGCAGGGAAAAAAAAAGTTGTACTGGTGCAATATGCGTGGGTGTGGTGCAGGAACCGTGTCGTAGAAAGTAGAGGGCAGATAAAAGAAAAAATTAATTTCTGGAGAGTTGGAAAGTAAGCACGGGTATTAGCAAATTACAGGCTTAAAATCGAAAGTGAACAAGAAAGCAGGCACAGAAAAGATAAGATACAACAGGAGATCAAAAACAAAAAGAAACAGCAATGATCTTCACAAAGCCTCCCCATTACGTAATCTCATCCAATACGCCAATGATTCCACAATAATATCTACCTTCAATAACTTCTCAGACCTTATTACAGTTACACAAAATGCTTTCACATCCATTGAATCTTGCCTAAACGATGCACAACTGCTGTTAAACTAAAAAAAAAAAACTAATCTTTTACTATTCCCTACAAAACCACCAGATATAAATTTCAAACTCTTTTCTAAAGATAGTACAGAAATTGAAATACTGAAAACGGCTAAATTGCTAGGCATGACAATAGATGACAAACTCTCTTTTAAACCACATATTCTCAGCACAATAAAGAAAATACACTTTAAATTAGGTAAACTTTTATCGTCACAAACTCTACCTGGACATTCACACCAAAACTAAACTTGTAGCTCCCTACTCATCTCTTCCCTTCTATATGGTAGTGCCATCTTTACTAACCTTCACTCACACCCTTTAGTAATAAGCTACAATCCTATTATAAAATGGATAAATTCGCCTCAGGAAAGTCTAACCACTCACACCATTGCAAGGCAATTTCAGAAGTAAATTGGCTTGAGTTTTCCCACTATCTGTAGTATACCCCACTAACTTTAGCCCACAAACTAATTTATAAACCAAACACCTGCACAGTACTGAGATCCATCCTACAAGCTTATACTCCTACACGAACACCAAGGTCCTCAAGCAAACAGCTGTTAACCATAACCAAACCCAACAAAAGAAAAGGACAATGTCTGTGCTCCCACAGCATTGCTAAACTTTTGAATCCCCCCCCCCCCAGATAACTTAAATTGACTGTATAAAAACCTTTAAGTCGGCACTAAAATCATATTACCTAAATAACCCCTCCAGTCCCTGCAACACTAGCAAACCACCATAAAGCTGTCCTCTTAATTATTTCTTATATGCAAAATGTCTAATAGCAGGATCTATAACTACTGTCTTGTATACAGTTCACTTTTTTCTTCTTCTAGTATAATTGGTAATTGTGTATATCTTGATATGCCTGTTATTTGTGATCCCAAAGATTTACTAATGTAAACTCTGTACTAAATTGCATATCTCTGCTTTTATGAATGTAATCTCATTATACCCATGTTAAACTTGCATTCTTGTAATACTTTGTGGAGCTTTTCTCCCCGGGGCTCCACTGAAAATGTGTTTTTGACCCAGAGAGCTTTCCTGGTAAACAAATGTGCAACTAACATCGGGCAAATCTGCAATGCAAATTGTGGCCTGCTACAGATCACCCTCCATGACCCAGGACCACCACTCCATCTTTCTGGAGACATTGGAAAACATGAAGGAACTACCGAACACCCTGATATTGGGAAATTTCAATTACCCTACCATTCACTGGGAAAACTACTCGAGTACAAATTCACAGGCCCAGTGCTTCCTGGAATTCATCAGCTCAAACACCCTGGATCAGCTGGTAAACTCCCCTACCAGAGGTGAAAACATATTGGACCTGGTCATCACCAACATGGGCGACAGGTGTTCCACACCAGAGGTCAACCCGTCACTGGTTAGATCAGACCATAAACTAATCCCTCTGGATGTCCACACCCCACCACCACCCTCAGCTAAGGAAACCACAGTAAAAAACTTTTCTAAAGCAAACTTAACCTTACTTAAGACAGAGGTGGTAAGTTTCACAGCCCCCACGCTAAAGGATAATGTTGCCCAAGATGCAGAAACATTTACAAATGCACTATATGAGCACCTACAACGATGCATGGATTGTGCCATCCTTAGCAAAACCAAGACTCACTCCTCTAAGAGAAGGAAACAAGTATGGTGGACTCCTGCAATAAACAGGCTATACAATGGAAGAAGGAAACTAGTTCAGAAAAAAATCAAATCCCAAGAAGGAAAGATATCCCTGATCAGTATCAGTAAGAAACTAAGGTCCCTCATGAAATCATCCAAGGCTAACTTCGAAAGAAAAATAGCCAAGGATTCAAAAGATAACCACAAAGTCTTCTTTAGCTATGTTAAGAATCTAAGTTGCAACTAGCAGATATGCACTGAACTAGTGCAAAATAGCACAAAATATACGGAACCTACTGATATTGCCAACATCCTGGCAGATAGGTTCAGTGCAAACTTCACTCCCCTCTCACCTCCAAAAGGGCCCACAACAATACCAGAAAAGTGTAGTGTCCCAAAAATCACAGACGCACAGGTGAAAACAGGCCTTTCAAAAGCCAAAAACACAGCGTCAATGGGACCAGATGGTGTCCCAGGCTGCGTCTTGCACAAACTACAGAATGAACTAACCCCCCACCTAGACATGCTGTTCAACCTCAGCCTCTCCACAGGCTACATGCCCATAGAATGGCACACAGCAACGGTTATTCCTCTCCACAAAGGAGGGGCCACAACTGACCCTGTTAACTATTGCCCCATAAGCCTGACTAGCCTGGTCTGCAAGGCTATGGAGCGCATCATCATGGAACTCATTAACAAAGACATTGGGAACCTCCAAACACTTAATCCGACCCAGTTCGGCTTTGTTAAGGGCAGATCATGCATACTAAACCTGGTTGACTTCTTTAAGACAGTCACCAAGGCCATAGACAAGGGAAAGGTGGTTCACACAGCCTACCTTGACCTCGCCAAGGCTTTTGACACCATTCCCCACTCAGGTATTACAGAAAAACTCACCAGCCTGAACATAAACCCCTATGTCATGAGATGGGTTGCCAACTGGCTTACAGACAAAACTCACATGGTAAGAATAGCGGGCTCCAGGTCCGACTCTAAACCAGTCACAAGTGGTGTCCCGCAAGGCTCAGTCCTGGGACCCGTACTGTTCGGCATATACTTCTCAGAAGTACAGGCAAACACAGGAGGACTATGGCTAACCAAGTTCACCGATGACTGCAAAATGTGAGCCATAATTGATTCTCTGGCTGACATGACATCCTCCAAAAGGGCCTTACTGAGATGTACACCTGGTGTCAAAGTCATGGCCTCAAGCTAAATGCCAAAAAATGCATAGTCATCCCGTTTGGGAAAAACAAAACACCCACGAATTACCACATAGGTGGCAGCCCCCTTAATACAGAAGAGGTAATAAGAGATCTGGGGACCCAGGTAGATAGTAATCTCTCCTTTGACAATCATATTGCCAAAGTAGTTAGGAAATCCTTCTATGTAGCCCATCTAATTACTAAAGGGTTCGCATCTAGAAATAAAGAGATTATAGTGCCCCTTTACTTGTCACTCATTAGACCCATCATAGAGTACAATGCCCCATTTGGGATATACCTCACAAGATACTTCCAACAGCTTGAAAGACCACAAAAGTATCTCACCAAGAGGATTACTGGTCTCAAACATATGTCCTATGCAGCCTGACTGTAAAAACTCCGGCTGTACTCAGTGGCATATCGCTTACTCAGAGGTGATGTCTGCCTGACTTACAAAGCCATGTCCAACTCAGAATTGATGGACATGCTCCACCTAAAGAAATCCAAGTCACTACAAGCCACGCGCTCTAGTGAGCTAAACCTTG
This sequence comes from Protopterus annectens, assembly GCF_019279795.1. Classification (NCBI taxonomy): domain Eukaryota; kingdom Metazoa; phylum Chordata; order Ceratodontiformes; family Protopteridae; genus Protopterus; species Protopterus annectens. The sequence continues at coordinate 1,709,795,695 of NC_056739.1, read as the reverse complement.
CCACAACAATAAATAGAACATGCTGGAGGGATAGATTCCTGTCACAGAGACTCCCCATGCTTTGGAACAAAATTCCAAATTACATCAGGCAGAGCCCCTCACTAACACTCTTCAAGAGAAACCTTGACAAGTGGATGGGTAACAGAAAATACACCCCTGGGATCATTTCATTGGCTCTGCTTGACAGAGGATTAGTTAATTAATCAACGGGGCGGCAAAAGCTGACACACTCTGGCTAGGCTTATAAATGCCCTCGGGCCGATAGCCTAGTACCTACCTATGAACCTATAAATAAATAAATAAATAAAAAGGCAACAGGACATCTTATCACATACCCACTTATCAAAAGTGACAACTTTTTAGAAGTGCTCCTTTAATGCTGGTAAAACCCTGGTGTTATCCTTATATAAGGGGTATAAGAAGAATGCTGCCCCCCTGCATAAAACCCTGGGTTCTACTATATTGAGAAGTGGCACATTGAACTAATCCCATTTTCAATAGGTCAGGACTTTATGGGATGTCTGACAACCCAAAAGATACATCACAGATTAATACTATGAAACAAAACAGAATTTAAATGTGTAGAAATGCCCACATAGAAATGCAAGCCCTGTGAAAGATAAAACAAACAAACTGCAATAATGTGTACATCAACAAGGGAGACAAGTGCTTAAGAACAAAACAAACAAAATATCAAAAGCAGATACTTTTCTGTTAAAAAGATTAATAGCGTAGCACAAGAATCAATCAGACTGCAAAAGTGAAAACTGATGACAAACACACATATATCACACTCACTTATTTTAACAAGAAAAAAGCAGAACACCTCCGAAACAAAGATACACATGCTTATAGATACAGGGGTCTTAACCAAGACAAAGGATAAAGGTGTCTATAATCAGTTAAAGCTAGGGCTTAGGTAAGAACATGTAGGGGTGGGGAATACATTACTCAACAAACCTATAGCAAACGCTCTAGGTCAGTCAAATTGTAAGGAAAGCAAAAGTAAAAGGACAGACAATTTACATATAGAATATGATCACTTAAAGGACTACAAGGTAAATCTGCACAATGATCACTCAGGTCCTGCAGCAACGCAACTACATTGGACAATCACATTCCAGCTTGATGATGTAGGGAGTAAAATCCTGACTATAACCCACGAAAATACAATTGCCAAAGATTCCAAAGACAACCACAAGGCATTCTATAACTATGTTAAGACTCTAAATGACAATGCTCAGATCTGCTCTGAGCTACAACAGAATGGCATTAAATATATTGATCCCAAGGATATTGCCAACATCCTGGCAGATCGATTCAGTGCCAACTTCACCCCCCTCTCACCCCCTAAATGGCCCATCTCAATACCAGAAGATTGCCAAATTCCAGTAATAACCACTACACAGGTAAAAAATGCACTCTCCAAAGCTAAGAATACAGCATCCATGGGACCAGATGACATCCCGGGCTGTGTACTACATGAACTACAAAATGAAGTGGCACTTCACCTAAGTGTCATGTTTAATCATAGCCTCACCTCAGGCTTTGTGCCCACTGAGTGGCACACAGCTACACTTATCCCACTCCACAAGGGGGGATCCACCTTGGATCCCGGAAACTACCGTCCCATCAGTCTGATGAGCCTGATCTGCAAGGCCATGGAACATATTATCATGGAACTTATAAACAAAGACACTGGCAACCTTCAAACACTGGACCCCACCCAGTTTTGGTTCGTGAAGGGCCAAGCTTGTCTCCTGAACCTGATTGACTTCTTTTGAATCAGTCTCCAGAGCCATGGATGAGGGCAAGGCGGTCCACACAGCCTATCTGGACCTCGCCAAGGCCTTTGACATCATCCCCACTCTGGAATCATAGATAAACTTACTAAGCTGGGCATTAATCCTTACATCACTCGATGGGTTGCCAACTGGCTTACTGACAGAACCCACACTGTAAAAGTAGCTGACTCCAAATCCAGCTCCAGACAAGTGACAAGTGGAGTACCTCAGCGTTCAGTCCTGGGACCACTCTTGTTTGGCAACTACTTCTCTGAAGTACAGGCCAATACTAAGGGAGTTTGGCTAACAAAGTTCGCAGATGACTGCAAACTGGGAGCCATTATTGAATCTCCAAATTATGTGGATACTCTACAAAAGGGCCTTATAGAAACAGATGCTTGGTGCCAGAGCTATGGGCTCAAGCTCAATGCCAAGAAATATATAGTTATCCCCTATGGGAAAAAACATGTACCCATGAATTACCACATAGGTGGCAGTACACTAAACACCGAAAGTGTGGTAAGAGACTTAGGTACACAGGTGGACAGTGGTCTCACCTCCGATAACCACATCGTCACAACAGTCAGGAAATCCTTCTATGTGGCACACCTCATCATTAAGGGCTTTTCATCCAGAAAAAAGGAGGTCATTGTCCCACTGTACTCGTCCCTCATTAGACCCATTATAGAATACAATGCCCCATTTGGTATGTACCTCTCAAGACACCTGCAACAACTGGAAAGGCCGCAGAAATACCTCACTAAAAGAATCACAGGTCTAAACCAGATGCTCTCTGCTGACCGCCTTAAAAAACTCCAGCTATACTCTGTCGCATATCGTCTGCTTAACATACAAGGCCATGTCAAACCCAGAGCTGTTGGGCATGCTACATTTAAAGAAATCCCAATCCCTCAGAGCCACAGACTCCAGGGATCTAAAACTTGTCATCACAATAAACAAAACATGCTGGAGGGATAGGTTCCTGACCCAGAGACTCCCCAGACTCTGGAATAGACTGCCCAGACATGTCAAGCAGAGCGCCTCTTTGGCCCTCTTCAAAAGGAACCATGCCGATTGGATGGGAGAAAGGAAATTAACCCCAGGGATCACATCAGTCACCCTGCTAGACAGGGGTCCAGGGAAGAAATAGCCAGGGAATTGTTATGGCTAGGCTTGTATAGGCCCTAAGGCCGATAACCTAGTACTAACCTATGAATCTATGTTTTTTTTAATACCTTTACTGAATTATCACTTGTGACAAAGGCACATTTACATTTAAATACACGTAAATATACCATATTAACAAGTTCACATTTACAAACATTATATATCGCATATATTTTTCTATATAATATAATCAATCCAACATTACATACATTGTTAATTTCCTGCTTTTTCTTAAACTCATTCCTCCTCCAAAACATTTTTCTGCATGCATTGTTCTCACAATTTCCATTTTTCTCTATGTAATTTGCTCCTACCCCATTCTAAAAATACTACTTCCTGTTCTTTTCTCTCTGTTACAATATTCACTACTTCAAGTACGGCTGGTTTAGACTTTAATTCTGGTTGCTGCCAAAACACCAATTACTAGAAAATGGAAATCAAACTTAACAAGGTCTTACTATGTCTAGGCAATTCAGATCCTGTATCCCAGCTCAACAAAAAATAATTTCCTTAGTTACACTCATTTGTTCGCACAATATTCCTGACAGAGTACTCTGCAGAGAATTTTTAGTCTGCCAGCTCATTCCACTCCAGACATATGCTCCTAAGTTCCATTTTCTTCCCCATCATACTCTAACACTTATCAAATTTGAGGAAAAATTCTTAGGAGTCTAGTTGGGGTATAAAAGAATCTGTGCAACCACTTCCAAGCAAAAATCCTAAATCTTCTAGACTTTGTTGCATACATGGGAGCCCTACATGTGTCCTCACATTATTTCTTTATGAATTGCTTACCTAATCTCTCTTTTCAATCTTTTCTGACCTCCTGTGATCGATTCCTACAGTTATCATGCAATATTTTGTATGTCCTACTAACTATCCTGTTTTACACATAAGCGCCTATTCTAGATTCAACTAAAAACACAATCAGTGCTGGACTTTCACTTAGGATTCCCCTATCCCTTTCTGTTTGCCTATACTTGAATATCAATCCCTAATAGGGAAGGCACTCTCTAGCATGCAGTCCAAATGTCATCTTGGCCTCTTCCCATTCTATTACCTTTCCCGGTCTAATTATTTGTACCCAGTACCATGGTCCTTTTGCCTACTTCCTCCAGTAAATTCAGCTTCCTCTTGCCTCTTCTCTGTACCCGTAACTGCAGTCATTCCTAATAGCAGAATCTTTCTCCAATTCCCATGTTGGCTTGGTTCTTATATACTTTCTGCTACTTTATTTATGAATGTTGTTATTCTCCTTAATGATCTGCATCTAAAATCGCACTCTCTCCTCATTTCTTGAATTTCCTCCTGCTTTATCATCATCCCTTTCCACTTTGAATTGTAGCTTTCTGCTTGTGCTACATTTAGCAGCCTTAACTGTGCAGCTCTAAAATATCCCTTCAAATTTAATCCCAAACCACCTTGTCCTATTGCAAGGATCAACTTATCCCATTGACTCTTTGCCTTTTCCCCTCCCAGATAAAATGCTTCAACTCTTTATTAATTACTATTCACAACTTCTCCTTGGGTTGATAAAATTATGGCTGATCTGTGTATAAAACTAAAGGGACTAATATACCCATACTTCTAAATACTTCATTTTATCACGTTCCCATATACACAGGTATTTCTGAACCATTTGATGTGCAGATAAAGAGTTTACAACTATAACCTTTATTTTGTCTTCATTAACTTTATATCCCAAAAAAACTTGGAACTGTTTCAGAATGTTCCACAACACTGAGTGGCACTTTTGTGGTTTCATCACGTACATAATAATATTGTCTGCAAATAAAGCCAGCTTTTCTTGACTACCATACCAACTATATCCTCAGATTTCTGAGCCCCTTATTTTCTGTCAGTGGTTCTAAATTTAATGCAAATAATAAAGAGAAAGAGGACTATAACCCATGTTTGAGTAGCAGCTTAGGCTCTGAAGGAGCAAGGTATGAATGGTGGGCTTCAGCAACTAATGCCAGCTTGCTCATTTCTGTGGGGAGGGGAGTAAGTGGTGGTCCAGTGAGCTGCTTGCCACCTACAAGCTGTGGCCTGCAGGTAACACAGTAATACCTCATTAACTGCGCTGATGCTCCCAGAAAAGTGACGGTAATTCTCCCTGTGTAGAAGGGGACATGCATGCACAGGAGGCAGCATAGGAGCACCTTTTGTGGCACAGGTGTTTGTGTCCACCAACAAGGGGGTGGGAGGGGTTAATCCCCATTTAGAAATGCCCAATACCCACATCCCAGATGGTTCCATTTCAGGGTATTTAAGCTGGGAGAGAGCATGGCAGCAGCAAGGAAAGAGTGAGACACCCTGTATGTTGTAAGGTTGCAGTGGAAGGTCAAAAGTGATATCAGCCCATCTCCCCCTGTGGACCTTTGGGTTGTCATGCAGAATAGAGAGTGAAGTGGGGCAGGGAAGCCATTTGGTGGGTAAAATGATGGCAAAAGGAGGCTGATGGTCTATGGCTGTAATCTGACCTCCATTTCTGACTGGATGAAGGCTTCCTCCAGTAAAATGTCACAAAAACACCATAGGTAACTGACACAGAACAAAATGAGCACAAACTAACTGGAGGAAAGTTAATAGCTAGTAGGAGGGGAGGCAAAAAAATTATTTTCTGTCAGTGGTTCTAAATTTAATGCAAATAATAAAGAGAAAGAGGACTATAACCCATGTTTGAGTAGCAGCTTAGGCTCTGAAGGAGCAAGGTATGAATGGTGGGCTTCAGGAATCCCAATCGGCTTTCCTGAAAACATTGGAAAACATGAAGATCTCTCCGAACACCATTATATTGGGCGACTTCAACAACCCAAACATTGACTGGGAGCACTACTCAAGCCCCAGCACCTTAGCCCAAAGGTTCTTGGAAATTATAAACTCAAATGCTATGGAACAACTAGTCACCACTCCCACAAGAGGGGACAACATACTAGACCTGATCATTACCAACATGGGGACTCTATGCTCCACACCAGAAGTATATCCCTCATTGGTAAGATCAGACCATAAATTAATTTCACTGGATGTCCACATCCCGACCCCACCCCCAGCCCAGAAAACCACAGTGAAAAACCTCTCAAAAGCAAACTTCTCACTTCTCAAAACCGAAGTGGAATCCTTCAAGGCCCCAGGGCCAGTGGAAACTACGGCCCAAACTGCAGAATCCTATATAAACGCATTCTACGGACATCTCCAGGAATGCATGGATCATGCTATCCCAAACAAAACCAAGACCCAATCATCCAAAGGCAGGCGTCCAGTCTGGTGGACCCCTGCCATAAATAAACTGTACAACAGAAGGAGGAAGCTACTACATGATAGAGCAAAATCCCTAATAGGAAGGCATCTCTGATCAGTACTAGCAAAAAATTACGATCCCTCATAAAATCCTCCAAGGCCAGCTTGAGAGAAAAATTGCACAGGACACCAAAGACAATCATAAGGCTTTTTCAGTTATGTTAGAAACCTGGGATGCAACTCCCAGACTTGTTCTGAGTTGTTTCTAAATGACAAAAATACACTAAACCCACAGACATCGCCAATATCCTGGCAGACAGGTTCAGTGCAAACTCCCCCTCCCCTCCAAAAGAGCAAGTATCTATCCCGGCAGAGGGCTGCCTCCCAAACATCTCTGATGCTCAGGTGAAGGCTGCCCTCTCCAAAGCAAAAACACTGCTTCCATGGGACCAGATGGCGTCCCAGGTTGCGTCCTACATGAACTCCAAGAGGAACTAATCCCTCAAATAAAACAGCTATACAATCTCAGCCTCACTACAGGATATGTGCCCACAGAATGGCGTACAGCAACAGTGGTCCCACTCCACAAAGGTGGAGCCTCTACGGACCCTGGAAACTATCGCCCCATAAGCCTGACTAGCTTAGTCTGCAAGGCTATGGAGAGGATCATCATGGAGCTCATAAACAAAGACACTGGGGACCTACAGACACTAGATCCTACCCAGTTCGGCTTTGTCAAGGGCAGATCCTGCCTTTTGAACCTGGTTGACTTCTTCGAAACAGTCACCAAAGCCATAGATGAAGGGAAGGTAGTCCACACAGCCTATCTGGACCTTGCAAAGGCATTTGATACAATACCCCACTCGGGCATCATAGATAAGCTATCCAGCTTAAATATAAACCCCTATGTCACAAGATGGGTGACAAACTGGCACAAAGACAGAACCCACAGAGTGAGAGTTGCTGGAGCCATGTCAGACTCGAAACCAGTCACAAGTGGCATCCCACAGGGTTCTGTCCTGGGACCACTCTTGTTCGGTATATACTTTTCCGAGGTACAGGCAAACGTGGGAGGACTATGGCTCACCAAGTTCGCAGACGACTGCAAACTGGGTGCCATAATCAACTCTCCAGCTGACACAAACATCCTTCAAAAAGGTCTCACAGAGACAGATAACTGGTGCCAGCACCATGGTTTAAAGCTAAATGCCAAAAAATGTATAGTCATACCCTTTGGCAAAAACAATGTGCCCACAAATTGCCACATAGGCGGAAACCCATTTAGTACAGAGAAAGTTATAAGGGACCTGAGGACCCAAGTTGATAGCAATCTCTCCTTTGAAAACCACATTGCCAAAGTGGTTAGAAAGACCTTCTACATAGCCCACCTCATCACGAAGGGTTTCACATCTAGATCAAGAGAGGTAATCATGCCCCTTTATTCATCCCTCATCAGGCCCATCATAGAATACAATGCCCCTTTTGGGATGTACCTTACCCGACACCTGCAGCAATTAGAAAGACCCCAAAAGTATCTCACCAAGAGGATCAAGGGTCTCAAACAGATGCCATATGCTGCTCGGTTAAAAACTCCAGCTCTACTCAGTTGCATACCGCCTACTTGAGGTGATCTATGCCTGACATACAAAGCTATGTCAAATCCAGAATTAATGGACATGCTCCACCTCAGTAAATCTAAATCCCTTACAGCCACACGCTCGAGGGACTTGAACCTCAGCACAGAAATAAATAGAACTTGCTGGAGGGACAGGTTCATAACCCAGAGGCTCCCTTCGCTCTGGAATAGAATTCCAGTTCATGTGAGGCAGAGCACCTCACTGAATCTCTTCAAGAAGAATCTCGATAGGTGGATGGGGGATCGTAGGTTTGTCCCAGGGATTACTCCCGTGTCACTATTAAACAGAGGCACAGTAAACTAAACCTTAAAAAGGGCACAGTATACTCAAATCAAGGGGTGGCGTAAGCCATACAGAATTGGGCTAGGCTTATAATTGCCCCAGGGCAGATAGCCTAGTATGAACCTATGAACCTTTGAACCTATAAAAAAATCCACCTCTGTCTGAGGAATAAGGCTGAAAAAAATGCTATAGAACTAGAAAAAGTGAACGCATTACAAAAGGTGGCACAACCAGCTCCACATATATCCCCAGCTGTAATGCCTGCCAAACAATCTCATCAGTTCAGAGTACATATAGATGTGTGGTATGAAGACAAAACAGTGTAAAGGGCTAGACATAACCCCGAAAACTGATGATATCACAAGCAGAACTAAAAACAGCAAACATAGTAAAGTCAGTTCTAAAACCACGCTACCATAAGCTTAAATTGCATCCTGATGGAAGAAGCAATACAACATTGCTGTAAATGCAGGCCACAGGCCTTGCAAAAAGTTAATGCCCGGAATAAATTCAACAGCTAAAATATTTCAAACCATAATTCAATAGATATGGCAATGTATTCCAAATGAAAACATGTAGAGATGACCTCACAATCTATGGGAGGACAAAGCCACAACATGACACTATCTTTAAAAGAAAGAGTACTTGACAGAATAATTGAGAATAGCCTAACCTGCTTAAGTCACAATATGAATCTGAGAAGAACATTCTAGAATTTTAACAATTTATCTTTTAAAATAAAGTCATGACTCCTGACTCTAATAAGGGAAATCCATAATACTTCTAAATATAAAAGTAAGAAGCTTAGGATGAGAAATGAATTCACATTTTATTTAAACATAAGTATAATAGCAGTCATATAAAGAGAACCATTTAACAGTCATGAGTGTATGGAACATATGGAAAAGGTAGCTTTAGACAAGCTAAACGGCCATACATGCTCAAAAACTACAATGGCCTGCTTTAATTCAGAATGTGCAACACTTGAAACTGATGTCAGTTCAGCTGGACTAGGTACAATATGAATTCAAACACAAAGTGAAACAAACAAGACCATAACTTATGTAAAGCAAAAGCAGTGTATCAAAAAGATGGCTCAACCAAGACTGTCAAAAAATATAAAAAACCATCCTGAGCAAGTAACTGACCCCACATGACTGTGCACACATCCAATACAAATGCCCATAGTATCCAAAAAATCCAAACTCTGAAGGCAGGTAAAGCTGTTTATTAAAACAAAATATACCATAGGCCATAACTTGTGCAAGCAGGTCACTGAGCAGAAGCAGAGAAAAAGTATCCCAAAGCTGAAATTAAAGAGCTAGTAACACTGTGGTCTTGCAACAATTTCTTCATGCACCACCTCTAGAAAAGAAATCATCTTACTAAAAGAGTAAAAAACAGTTAAGACCACTTTTAATAAGTCCAAACCACCAATAAAGACAGAAATACTGCAATTAAGGTTAGTACCATAGTACTTCATAATCAAACAATAAACATGACAATACTACAGCTCACCTTTCTAGACAGCAATCACAATGTGCAGAAAAAGTGGAAGGTGTGATGAGGTAGAGAATACACAAGTCAGCAACAAAATGTGCAGTTCACAGAGTACTTGCAATAACAGAGGTAGGAGAAGAAACTGAAAAGGAGACCCCTTTTCAAAAACTGAAGCTTCTTTTTTACATAATTTTTGGCACAGTAGGAATAAAAGAATCAGATGTCTCCAAACTAAACAGATATGAATGCTGCAATAGTGACTCTACTGTTCTACCATTAAAAAAAAACATTATCAAAGCCACAAGTATAATCATCCCCAATTCTTTATGAAAACAAAGTCACACAGACACCGCGCAATGCTTTCCTAGGAACTGTAAAAGCTAAGAGAAATATATAGTTACCATACATGAACAGAATACTAAAAAGCATGCTAAACTGCTTTTCTTGTCAAAAACAATCAAACATCTGTGATCAGACATCAGCCTTCCACCTGCTATATGCTGTTTAGACATATACCGGTTCTAATCTGTATGGGCTACTCAACAACACTATCTTCTAATTATGACCGTCAAATACTATACAGATGCCATAGTAGAACCAATACCTTCCATGTCGTCATCATCATTAATCTCTGCTTTCCTATTTTTGAGGTTGGGGTGTGGCATCAACTTTAGTAAATGTGACCAACACTTCCACTGCTGAGTGACTATCTCTGACACCCTCCACCTCAGCCAAAAACTGTTACACCATTAAAAGACAAAATCTTGTTAATATTTGGCATTCCCAAGTCCATCAGACAGGATGGACTCCTTTTGATATAATCCACTTCATACGGTTCTCCAGTAACTTAATCATTTGCACAGAAGACTCTATTAACATAAGCTAGTAATGTTGTAAAAAGTTTCAGTGTAAATATAGGCAAAGCAATCAGATTTGCAAACAAAGAAAGCACTTCCTGGAAACAAATTTATCTGTATACTAGAGGGATGCAGAAGTACAGATCCAACTCATAGCTGCAGTCTCCACAGCAAATATTTAATTACAGTTAAGTTACCTCCAGCATCCCAATCCGGATCTAAACCCGTGTGACAAGGTTTCAGTTACTAGAAAGACATGAACAACTACCCAGATGACAGGAAGTGGACTACAATGTACAACCTTGACATGGCACAGTCTGTGTTATTGAAACAAATGGTCTGAAATACTCACCTCTTTAACCAACTGTGACCACAAAGAGGCAGAGTCTCACGATTACCTTCAGAAGTGAAGGGAACACCTTCACATCATCCTCTTCCAAAGCTCTTTTGTCATAAAACTACCCGGTCTTAGTACATGCATTTAGCCCTGACCTTGTTTTTGAAATGGACAATGTCCATGACCTTCTGATACAGACTGTTAATGAGATATTCCAAGAAAGTAAAAATGTGTGTGTGCATATGTGTATTTATATATTTTTTTCTTTTGTAAAGGGTTAAATGAAATTGTAAATGTTTTAGGAGGCTAGCGTATGTGTCCTAAAAGGTTAGCGTATGTGCTGCAATAGCATAATCGATAACATGGAAAAGTACAGAAAGTTGTTTCATTTCCTGAGCCTGAGGCAGCATTCTAAGTCACATGGTAAAAAGAAACTTATTCCATACTAAGCTAGAAATGTAGATAAGAAGTTGCAAATCTATTTTTACTAAACTTGAAATATTTCTATTAAATATTTAGCAATGGTCTAAAGAATAAATTGTATTGTGAACTGTATTAGCATTTTTCTATTGGATTCTAGCAGTAGTATGATTGATATAGTTTATTACTTTGCTAAAGTTTTCCTATAAAATATTACAAATTGTTTCATTTGGGGACATATGAATTTCTGAGTAGTTTCCCACGTGTGTATTTCTTTTAATAAATTACATTTTAATCTGCCAATGGCTGAAGTTTATTTTCTTATGGTTAAACTTTAACAAATGATCCCTTAAAGACTCAATTTTTTTCAAACTGCTTCTATAAAAAATCACTTTACTGGGCCTTCTGACAGTTTCCTCTCTAATGCAGTTTCTGTAGTGTCAGTTCACAACTGCACCTCTCTTTAGAACTTTCAGTCTGGGCAGAATTTCAGGTTTCACAGGTAAGTGTAGCTTTTGCATGAGTGTGGGTTAGTATGAGTGGGATATCTTTTATTTTTTGTATTAACACTGTAAGTCTTTTTTTACAATGGAAGTGAATGTGGGTACTTTAAAATAATCATAGTATGGTACTCCTGCAAGACATATGTTTCAGAACTGTAACAAAGACAGCTATCTTTACTTAGACAAATGGCATGAGCTCACTAAAAGTGATGGTAAATTGACTTTTCCACCTGCAGATACTTTAGATAAAAATATTATGTTAAACTTACAAAAAAGACTTAGAAAAAAGATAATAAAGCCCCTGGTGGCCGCTGGTCAGCCTTTAATGCATGGCAGGTAGAATCGAAATATAGAGAAAAAGGTTCTATAGTTCATAGCTTGAAACATAACACAGTTAAACTTAAAACACAGTTACACGCAGCTAATAAGACAGTTAAATCATCTACAACATTCTGATTGTCAGGGACAGGGTGGTTATGAGCTCTATCCTCTTGGAAATTAAAACTTAGCCGCAGCCAGTCTGATGATAATTGCTTAGTTTTGCCCACCACATCACCACCACCTTATAATGCACCACCATCTCCCACGACCAGCAAGATTCTGCTCTTTTTCCACCTCAGAGATTACTACTCCACCACCTTCTCAAGGAAGGCAATCTTCTGAGCTGTCCACCACTGCTAGCCACATGACTCAACCTCTCTTGCTGCCTCCTTCCTCTAGCCAGCCTACAACTTCTTCCTCTTCTTCTGTTTCAGAGAATACCTGATCTAAATTACATGTAATGTTTATTAGCTTTCTGAGACTAAGTACAAAGGGAGTATTATCTTCTTTTCCTAGATGACAAAAATTATGTTCACGTAAACTTGTTATTCAGTTCCCGATAATTATACACGGTTATTTTGGCCCTGATAAACTCAATACAGATAAAGATGATTCTGAATACTCCTTGGAGGAAGAGGGAGAGTGTTACTCTAACCACCCACCTACATATTCTGTGGCAAGTCCCAAACCAAGCACAAGGCAGAGATGAAGCAGCACCTTCTACTATAAATGTGGCCCGCCCTTCGTCTGCTGTTGATTTCCAAACTATTTTGGACTCTCTCCCTTCAATCAGAACAAATCCAGCAAAATATGCAAGAATATTAAAAGGGCATGTTCATTTACAAAATCCTACTTTAGAGGATCTCAGAGCAGTAATGGACACATCCATTCAGCTTGATCTATTTAAATGTATTTGGCATCATGCTAATATACCAGACCCTATTCCCCAGCATGCAGATGTAGAGGCATTTCAGGCAGCTAGGACTCATTTATTACAGGCTATTACTGCAGTATGTCCACTGGTACCTAATTGGTCCTGGATAAACAGTCACACAGAGCAAGAGGGCGAGTCAATTGAATCTTATTTATGGCATATGACAGAAGCCTTTGAAGCCTTCCCAAGTTATACAGAACTTATTGAAGGTCTGGGCAGCAAGTGGACTCTCATCTGCTTTTGTCAATAGTTGAGTGTCCCCCCATTTGGGACCAGCTAAAAAAGGTTTGTTTAACCTGGCAGAGTTTAGGGCTTCATGAACATGTTAAGCAGGTTCAGTATTTAGCAGACACCCTTATTTGAGAAAAATGAGAATGACAAGAAAAATTATTAAACCTACAACTCCCACAACTTAACAGAGATAGAGGGAAAATATAGGAGAAAGAGGGGGATATAACAGATTTAGATTTTTCTCAAAATCGGGGACCATTTCCTCAGAATTTTAATAATAACAGTACCCCACATTCACAAGACCAGAGTCAGGGATCAAATTCAAATCTGTGTTTTAATTGTGTCCAAAATGGTTATTGGAGGGACAATTGTCATTTCCTGCAGCCTATAGATGCACCAATGCAGTCTAATAATCCATTTGATAATCAGCTGCCATCACAACATCAGCAAACTGTCCACCAAATGTGAAGCAAAAACCTCCTATGTGGAGCATACCTTGGCAGCCACCAGCTTGGCAACAAAATAAATAGGATAACCATGAACAGGAATCACAGCTATTTCCTTTCATACCTGTACACCAGAAAGGTCCATTCAGAAACATCAAAGTTCAAAACAGTGTTACCTTTTTAATGGATACTGGAGCTACTAGATCAATGGTAAGTGCTTCTGCAGCTAAGAATCTCCCTTTGTCTGGCAACTCAGTGTGAGGAGTTGGGGTATCAGAAGTCTCTTTAGACTACCTCAAGACAGTTTCAGTTCCCATTCAGTTAGGACCACTGACAGACCAACATGCTTTTCTTGTTGGAAACTCTGCACACCTTAATATTTTAGGTAGGTATTGTCTCTGTAAGTTACAATGCACAATGTTCTGTACACTGGATGGAATATATTTAAATGTTCCCAGTGAGTCTCCAGTGATGCAGATGTGTGCTGTAGCAGGTGTTTTAGATGAGGAAATGCTTTTTTCTTTCCCTACTGACACAATATTTGTACAACCATCAGATGTAGACTTGCTAGAGTTCTGTCGCAGCTATGAACAACCATGACAAGGAGGTAGGACTTATTAGAGATGCTACACCAGTACAAATTACTTTAAAACCTCATGAACCACTGCCCATGGTAGTACAATATACTCTTTTTGCAGGAACTGAATACAGTTATTTCAGCATTTATAATTATTCCTACTAGGAGTCCTTGTAACACACCTATTTTGCAGTAAAGAAACCCATCAAAGACATATTTGTCCAAGATTTGAGAGCTGTGGATGCAGTAGTTCTGCCTGCTTTTCCTGTAATACATAACCCTACAACTATTCTTAGCTCAGTTCCCCCTTCTGCTGCTACCTTTTTAGTTATTGATATTTCTTCAGCTTTCTTCTCTATCCCAATACACCCTGATAGTATTTGTTTACGTTTACATATAGAGGACAGCAATACAAATGGGCACACATACCCAAAGGATATGTAGAATCACCTACCTTATTTTCAAGAGAAATGAAAAAGCAGCTGAAGTACAGTTACCTTGAGGATCTGCCTTAGTACAGTACATAGATTATCACCTCACAGTAGCTAATTCCTTAGCTGTCAGACTGATACTGTTTTGTTGTTAACTACCCTAGCTGAGTTAGAATTTAAAGCAAACTGATCTGTCAGCTCTGGCAACCACAAGTCCAGTATTTACAAAACCTAATCTCTGAAAATGAACAACACATTTTGCTCTCTCGCATTAAAGATATACAGATGGCACTAAGACCTACCACTCTAAAACAACTTGGAACATTTCTTGGTTTAGCAGGCTATTGTAGACAATGGATATCCAATTATACTGAAATAATCAAACCCTTACTAGAACTACTGAAAAAGGATACCTCGAACCCCTCACATGGCAGCCCTGACATGAACAAGCATTTACTCAGCTAAAATCACTTATTTCAAATCCTCCAGCATTAGAACTGACTTACTGTTCAAGAGTGTTTTTTCTTTTCCGTTGTGAATACAATAAGGTAGCATTAGGATTATTAGCACAAAAAAAAAAAGAAATGATGGTTTTAGACCAGTTGCTTATTACACCACAAATCTTGATCCAGTGGCAACTGCATTTCCCCCTTAGAGTTGTAGCCACAACTGCTCAGTTAGTTTATACATGAGCAGCACTTAGTCTAGGGTCATGATACTTCTGTTGAAATTCCACATGCTGTCAATGCTTTGTTATTAAAGGCTAAAACACAATATCTTTCTGTGTCTAGACTTTCCCAATATGAGCTAGCTCTACCAAGTAATCCAGCTTTGCAAATTATTAGATGACCTCCCTTGAATCTAGCCTCTCTTATCTCTACTGCTGATGGTGAACCTCATGATTGCGCTTTTGTTATTAACAATGTGCTTCCTCCTAGACCTGATGTCCGAGATACTGTTCTGCAGAACCCTGACTTAATATTGTTCATTGATGAATCATGTATCAGAAGGGAAAACAGGAATTTGACAGCTATTTTTGCAGTCTGTAGTACTGATCAAATATTACTGACTGGACAATTGCAGGGAAATGTTTCAGCTCAAGTAGCTAGATTAATAGCTATTACTGATGCCTGCAAGCTAGCACAGGAAAAGACTGTTACAGTGTACACAGATTCCAGATATGCCTCAGAAATAGTTTATGATTTTGGCAATCTCTAGCAAGAAAAAGATTATTTGACCTCTGCAGGGAGAAAAATTAAAAATGCAGTTTTTATCACTGAATTACAAAATGCCGTTCTTCTAGCTATGGAAATAACTGTTGTTAAATGTGCCACTCATAGATCAGATAATTCATTTGAAACAAGTAGGTAATACTTTTGCTGACAGAGCGCCAAGACAGGTTGCTTTATTAAATCCTGTTTAGGCTTCTTTTTTGCAGCCTTTTCAAGCTGAAAATGTGCTTATAACTTTGCAGGAAGTGTTGCCTTTTCAGAGCCAAGCTGACAACTCTGAAAGGGTAAGGTGGGTCCGTGATGGCTGCTGTCATTCCCCACACTCGCTATGGTGCCATCTAGATGCAAGTTTAGTAGCACCATGAGCTCTTTTACCGCAATTGCCACGGGCTTACCATTTGCCCTCTCATCTTGAAAATATGTTTTAATAAGACAGCTTTTGACTGACTGGTATGCCCTTATGCTTCTGAAGTTGTTCAGCATATTGTACAAACTTGTAATATAGGTCTTCAATTAAACATTTTGTAATCTGTGACTGTTCCCATACAGCATATTAAAAAGCTGTGGGCACTTTTCTTGCTGTATACAGTGTGATTTCATAGAACTACCAATATGTGCAAAGTTTAAATATGTACTAGTTTTGACTGATGCTTTCTCTGGATGGGTATAAGCATACCCATGTATTAAAAATGATGCAGCCTCAGTGGCCAAGATTTTGTATGAGTGTATACCCCATTTTGGGGTACCATGTTGTATTTAGTCAGACAGAGGGACTCATTTTACGGGTCTGATTATTCAACAAATTTGTAAAGATCTAAACATTCACATGCAGTATCACTGCCCACACAGACCTCAAGCTTCAGGTATGGTAGAAAGAATGAATCAAACTTTGAAAACTAAGTTAGCAAAACTTACTGTGGAAAAAGGTCTAAAATGACCAGAGGCCTTGCCTTTAGTTTTATTTACTATCATCAGTGCACCTATAAAATTCTCCCCTCATGAAATCCTTATGGGACACCCTATGAGGATGCCAGCCACACCCCTACCTGCAAATCTTGATCTGCAGGTAGTTGATGAGATAGTGCTTACTTATATAAAAAAAAAAAATTCTGTTCTACAGCATCTTCATTCACAGGTAATCTCCACCCAGCTCCAGCCTGATCCTGACACAATACAAGATGTTAAACCAGGAGATTAGATATTCATTCATTCCTTCTCCAGATGACATGCCCTCCAACCTCGATGGAAAGGATCATTCCTGATGCTCCTCATCACAGCTACAGCCATTACACATGAAGGGTCTCCAATATGGATCCATATCTCCCATGCCTGAAAAGCAATGCAAGATGAGGGAAGCCAACCAATTCCCTTCAACCTTGTCTGATGATGAACCAGTTTCCTCTCATACCAGAAGAAAAAAAAAGAGACTAAGAATGCAACCGAGGACTGATACTGTGAGGACATCAGAAGAGGACATTTTCCATTAGTTAGATGACCAAGTGCTGCTCATGGGAGCTAAACTACAACAGCAAGCTTTATGAAGTGTTTGGAGTGCAGCAATGAGCTATTCATCGCAAAACAAATGTTTGCCTAGATATTTTTGAAAATCCACTCCAACCCTGACCAGCTCACCATTCATATCTGATTCTTGCTGTGATGGCTGAAATTGTTATGCTTGTTCTACTACTGCATTTCCTGATTCTGGCTGAAACTGTAAGTACTGTTCAACTTTTTAACAGAAAAATAAAATGACCAATAATATCTAGACAGAAATCACCAGATTGGCATCCACATTTCAACACATTTCATGCCACTCTAAGACTAAATGCTAGTAACTGTTTGGTATGTCCCCACATACCTAATGCCTATGATGGAGGTATTTATTTGTTTCCATTACCTGTAAATGAGGTTGATATGGGGACAGCTTTTTCATCAGTTGTACTAGGTAAAAATGCTTTGTGGCATAATGTTACATCGTTTAATAAAATTGATGCACTTAGACTTTCAGTGACTGACCAGGGTCATACTTGTTATGCAAATAATGGGACTGTGGAAGTTGGACACAGCAAATGTATTACTTGAAGACTGTATAGTGGAAGTGCAGTAAAAGGCATGGTTGTGCTAAAAGAGTTATTTTATTGTTTGTAGTCTATCCCTGGTTGGGGTGTTATATTGGGAGAGTACTTCCAGCCACTCGACATGTAGATGCCCTGCCCAGTGGTAAAATTTGTAATATACGAGATACTCAGACTGCAAAAATCCAGTTGGAAAGGTTGATGTTTAGTGAATTTATCATCAAGATTTAGAACAAGTAGCTTTTAAAGGACTTTCTCATATGGACCTTGGTGATGATGTTATTTCTGGGGCTGGTATGTTACCTGCTTATGGGACTGTAAAATCAATTTGTGAACTGAGAAAACTCTCTAAGCTATTAGAAGTGTTAAGCAATGCAACATCTGAAACTGTTAATTTAATTATTTTAGAGCTGAGCACCATGTGTGCAGTAGTACTCCAAAATCAAATGGCACTTGATTTTATATTTGCTTCAAAGGGAGGTACGTGTGTGCTCATCCACAAGGAATGCTGTTCATTTATTCCTGATAATGATCACCCAATGTGTAGTCATTTGGAAATCATCCAAAAGGTGGCCAAACTGTCAGATACCAAAGAAGCAGATAGTTCACAATGGGTTTGGCTAACCAATTTATTTTCAGGATGGGGAGACAGTTTGTTGAAATTTATTATGCTCATTGCTATTGCTATAATAATTGTGTTTTTGTTCTTATGCAAAGCTTTAATAACTAAACTCATTGCATCTCAATCAAACCCATTATTACAAAATTTGCATGTTAGTGACTTTGAAAAAGTGTCATTTGCATACTGAGTCAATGCAGACTTAAGTTTTTGAAGGTTTTGGAAAAATGTATGACAATATATTTAAAGTATAGAAGATGTTTTATCATGAGTGTGCAATGCTTTCTTAGCATCAAATGAGGGATTTTAAATGGTTAAAATAAAACTGAACATGTTCTAAAAGGTTAGTGTATGTGCTGCAACAGCATAAGCGTTAACATGGAAAAGTACAGGATGTTAAGTTTCATTTCCTGAGCCCGAGGCAGCATTTTTTATAAGTCACATGGTAAAAAGAAACTTATTCAACACTAAGCTAGAAATGTAGATAAGTAGTTGAAAATCTATTTTTACTAAACTTGACATCTTTCTATTAGATATTTAGTAATGGTCTGAAGAATAAATTGTATTGCGAACTGCATTACTTAGCATTTTTCTATTGGATGCTAGCAGTAGTATGATTTATTACTTTGTTAAAGTTTTCCTATAAAAGATTATGAATTGTTTTATTCAGGGAGATACAGCTTCTATAATTTTAATCTGCCAATGACTGAAGTTTATTTTATTATGGTTAAACCTTAACATGTTGTTCTGTATGTTTCTCACAAGCCAAATATTAACCCAGATAATGTTCTTGCTCCCTTATGTACCACAGTACTCCTTGCATGGAGTACATGTTTAGATCATCCCCACAATCGCATGTAGTTTAAAGAGCCAGGACCTTAATTTTGATGTTGCACTGATCATTTTATGGCCTTAAAGCTTTACCCATGTTGAAGATTACTGCACCAATTTGAGAGAATGATAATAAACAAAAACAGTTTAACTGTAATGTCTGAGTAAACAAAAACAGTTTAACTGTAATGTCTGAGTAAGATAATAGTGAAAACAATCTCTCAATAAATATTTTGCCTGACCTAAGACTTGGGGGTTGCAACCTCTATCCAAAAAGGTGTAAATGTGTTAGAAACAAAAACAGTGACTATCAGGCACATTTTATTATGTTATGTGTTTCACTCAAGTATTTAATGAAAATACAATACTGGAAAGAATTGTCCAGACAGACTTCATACAGATGCTTCTCTGGATCATTAACCTTACTGAAAGCATTTTATGATGGATTGCTCAGGGACTGACACAGGTTTCAAAAGTTCCTAATTTTGACTCATTTTCCCCATCCCCTGAAAAAAATTTTGATTTTTCTGGCAAATCACTGAGAATTTACAATAATGCCAGACATTAG
Source organism: Protopterus annectens (assembly GCF_019279795.1). NCBI lineage: Eukaryota > Metazoa > Chordata > Ceratodontiformes > Protopteridae > Protopterus > Protopterus annectens. The sequence goes on along the minus strand of NC_056739.1, from coordinate 1,709,775,700 downwards.
AATGTCATGCTACTTCTGCAAAAAATACATACTGCTGTAAAGCATGTTTCTGTATTAAGTCTCAAAGTGATTTACACTAATCTTTAAAAATTAATCCCAGTTTTGAGCCTCTGTCACTAATTATTTCCTGGCTTTGACCTTAATTCTTGAGAAAAGTTGTCAAGTGGTATGGTGACCAATCTGCTAGTTTACCCATGGAACTCAAGATCCGTACACTTAAAATGACTTGAATTACAGCTTCTTCTGTTTGTTTTTTTGTTTGTTTGTTTTTTTTATTTTAGACATGGGAGCTTCCTGGAAAGGTTTACTACAGTGCCTTCAATTACTACTACTAACTCTCATCCTATTTTTAAGATCATCAAAGGACATGCTAGTTGAATGTTGATTTGCCAGAGAGTTTCATGGTTTCACATACAAATTTGCCGAGCTGTGGCCGTCAATCAGCAATCACTGTGTGCACACTAATTTTGTAAGCTGCTATAGCAATTTCATTTGTGTAAGCCCTTTTTTTCCGTTAAATAAAAAATCAGTTAAATAAAAAAAATTAAGTTAAATAAAAGATGGTCTCTATTCCCATGCCATTGCCAAACTTTGGAATGCACCCCCTCTCTCTATTACACAACTATACTCTTTAAAAACATTTAAATTTGAACTAAAATAACACTATCTCAATAAACATGTCTGTTCTTGTAGTCATATAATTAAACCACCTTAAATGTTTTGGCCACTATACACTACAAATATTTTTACTAACTTAATATTGTTGTAATTTACACTATCTGGCTTCATATCCAATCACTCTTGCTTTCTATATTTCTGTGGCTGAATAAACAGAATTGATTAAACAGTATTCTTATTTTCTTGTTTTGTATATCTCTATAATATGTATTTCTCTTGTATATCTACTTCAATTTGTATTATGTAAAAACTTTTTTGACTTTCAAAGTTAAGCTGATGTTATGTAAACATTTCTGTGATTGTATGGAGCTGTGATTGTATGGAGCTCTTCTCCCCAGGCCTCCACTAAAAAAGGGTCATTGGGCCCAGTGGACTTTCCTGGTCAACAAATGTCAATCAATCAATCGAGTTAAGTATTTATTTATTTATAAACCAGGAAATTGCATGCATCCAAATGGACCATTTTGAGTGTCTGCCCAGGGTTAATAACCAGAAAAAGGATACAAAGTAATATAATGAGTAGGCTATTTATTTATTTAACATTTGTTTACTGGGAAAGTCCAACCGGGACAGAGCCCATTTTCACCAAAGGCCCAGGGAGAAATGCTCCAGATGTATGTCTTTAGAATGTGGGAGGAAACAGGAGCTCCTGAAGGAAACCCACAAGAACACATGGAAGACAAGCAGACTCCACACAGAAGCACCCCAAATGAAAACTGAACCAGTGAACCTCTTGCTGTGAGGCAATAACACTAACCACTGCTCCGTCCTTGCATCAAGAGCGCAGCAAAACTATTAATAACACAAAAACACATAAGTGAATTTATAACATTATGCTGTAAAAGGTTAGACACTGGATTGTTTAATTCACTACAATGTAAGAATACTGACTAGTCTAAGCATATACCCTATACTGCACTGTGAAATCCATTGAAAGAAGAGTATTTGGTCTAAATATACGACAACCTACTGAAATAAATGCATCAAGAAAAGGAGGGACTAAGTGATGGAATTTTGAATGGAGTACGTATGAAGGGAGAGAGTAATGGAACAAGGTAGAGAAGAGGAAGTTGACAGCTGTGTTACAGAAGTTACAATATAGTGAACTATTTTGTATTGAGAAGTGCATTTCAAACGTGAGGAAATTAGTATGAGAAGTGAGGTGAAGAGTATGGACTTTGGGTGAGATGGCAGGTTATTAGTTGTGAATCATGTTTTTTGCTTGCTGAAAGCCTGTCTTGTTAATTGAGCACTTTCACCTGAATTTTAAGTGAGAGGCTGCCTCGTCACATTCAACTGTCAAGATTTTTGAAGAATGCCCAGATTTTTCCCTCATATTTTTTGGTATTTTCCTCATAAAATTTGTGGTTTTCTGGATTTTTGTTGCAAATCAGTGAGGACTGAATTCATTAAATAATGACAGGCATTTGAGTTTCAGACAGCGCATCCTTCAGAAAAAATGTATGTTAACACAAGATCTTTTATTCTAGCAACTTTATAAGTTTATAAGAGCAGTATTTAACAATCATCCCTAGTTTTGGGGCTTTGTCCCCCCCCCCCATTATTTTTGGCTTTGTTCAAGAGGTTAAAAGCTATGTGCCTCATGTATTTTAGCAAGTATACGCCAAAGGAAAGACTGCACTGCTTAACTGTGTTTCAAGTAATCTTGATAGAAAATATTTGTTAGCACATGGAAGATATTACAAAAATCTTATGGTACACCAAGAATTTATAAAAATACAACAATCATGCAGAAAACATTGCCGTTACTTAAGGATGGTATCTGGAACAACAAAGAGTGAACATGTGAAGTGTTAATATTTTATTGAATGAATTTATGTAAAACATCCTGGAAAACATTCTGTTACAAACAGATTAACAGAAATATTACAAAACTTAGCAAGACTTAGCATGACCAAAAGACAAACAATGCTATCTATTTTGTGAAAGACGGCTACAATTAAAAAAAAAGATTTAGTGGAGCACAGCTTTGACACTACTTTCATTCAAAGTAGTCTGTTATAACTACTTTTATAAAGCACATAAAACAATGCAGAATTCTTCATTCATCTGTAGAGAACAATTCCATTTTTGGGGGGAAAAAAGGCAGCATCACTGTTTACGATATCCCTATATACCAGGACATTAAGAGAAGACAGGTTATGCAAAGAAAACCATACACTCTTTGGTTACCCCTACTACATATTTAAAGTACTAAGTCAAAACGTTAACAGACTAGAGCACGTAACTTTTTCCACTTTAGTTTGGTTACAATTTGATAACATTTGTTGTGAATTGCTAACCTCTAATGAAGCATTATTTTAAATGTTGCTCTGGAGCAGGTTAATTGCTAATGAATTGCTCCCCACACAAAACAGCAAAAGAAAGCAGCCCTTCTAGAGTATGTTGCAACATCAAACAGAGATGTATGCATTCAGCTGTCATGTCATTCAAACTATCATCCAGAAAAAAAATTATTCTTTTTTCAGCATCTCTCATTCTGCTGACTAGTACATATATGAGGAGGATCTTGCGTAGCATGCCATGTCATACCATGTCATCTAACAGGCTAATGGCAAAAAGCTCCTTCCCATTGTGAACAAGCAGGCAAAGCCTAGCCCTCTTATTGAATCTACAACCTTATATGTCTTTCATCAACAAGCAAAGTAAGCTGACCACTAAACTACATTAAATAACTGTCCTGTTGACAGAAAAGGTACCAACATCTTTTAAAATACAGAAATAGTCTGATGTACTGGGAATGGAGGTGACTGAGACAGCTGAAACAGTGCAGCTGGTTTGGGTTGGCAGAATGTCCTAAAGGTTAAGATACCAAGGAATAAACAGCAATTTCATAATATATTGTTCAAGTAAAAATGAATCTGAAGTTGAATTATGTCCACTTGTTTTGCTTTTTTTATTTTATTTTGTAATTTTTTTCTGTTTCCCTTGGGACATCATATAATCAAGTCCTGCCCCCAATGGCCCACTGTCCATGCCGGGTCTATCAGCTTTAACTCCTGCCACCCCCCGGACTTACTCCAATACTGCTGGGGCTAGTTGTGGACCATAAGGGCATCCTGTTTTATATGCCCTAACCACTTCCCTATTCCACCTCCCATATTTGTTGGCCACATTCAAGGACAACTCTCCTTTTTGAACACCACCTCCCCTTAAGAAGTGTCATCAATGAATGCCCTCCCACCCAGGACAGACATGCCCATACCTCCCTGCCTCTCTGTCAGTCTCCTGAGCTGCCTACTGAACCTAGGTTAACTGATCTGTAGTTAGTGCTTTATTCCTCTAGACCACCAATATGATGAGAGTTATGTCCACTTATTTTATCCAGAAACTGTGCTTTAATTTAATTCTACTTGTAATCAGTACAGGCACCACCCCCCTAAACCTCCAATTTTAAAATGTCAGAGGTTCATGGTTTAAGGGGTATGGAGCCCCCCCCCCCTTATAAACAGAACTAATGAGAAAAACTGTACACAATTAAAAACAAGTTTAACATGTTCTACAAGATACAAATATAGCACACAGGTAGATACCAGCATCACGCGCACTGTATTTAACATGTTACTGCAGACTACTGCATTCTTTGACATGGATTAGTGTAGTCCCCTTCTGTTTTACTGAATGGTGCACAGGAGCACACACTACTTTGATGTGTAGCCAGTACCCCTGAACAGATGTCAGGCAGTACTGTGGAGCATGACAATGCTACAGTCTGCAGTAATGTAAAACAGATACAGTGGAGTCTGCCTTACCAAACTGCCAAGAATAGCTCCACAGTAAAGCATACTGTACCATAAATAACTGCCTTACACCACAGAACTGTTGTACACCACCATGTCTCACTGAGATTCACAAAGAAATCATAAACATTAAGCACGATGGCAGGCCAAAGGTTATTACTATATCAGTGGTAACAAGGGGACCTGACAGCCCAAAAGCATCACATTAATGTGTAGGGGTGGCACAAGGTAGTGTGTGGCAGCAGGTTTGCCTGCACTACAGAGAACTCAGTTGCTTGTAGAGATTTTCCTGTTCATTTAACAGGGTTAGTGTTTTATTTCAGTTTCATTTTATTTTTTTTTACTGTGCTAACAGTATGCTGAGCAACATATAAAAAGAAGGAGGGAGTGGATGCTCTCAGAAGCACAATATGATTGGTAGATATATGCTTGCTATCCCATAGGTTACTTCACCAAGACCAGCTAACATTTAAATGCTGCTAGTACATTTTTTTTACTATACATGAAGTGGGGGCTATCTAAACATGTACTCCATGCAAGGAGTTAGAGGCTTATACAACGTGGCAAGATTGTGTTAGTGGTTGTGCCCCATTGCATAGTAATTTTTCTGAATTGGTACGGACTTGGCACACAAACTTACTGCCCAATACATCACAACTTTATGAATACCACTGAAAAAGCAATCTCATTGTGAAGTACAATTTAGAAGCCTCAGTATAAAAACTGCAAAAAAAAAATTCTTCTTAACTGGAAAACATTGAAATCACAGCAAAATTAACCATTGACAGAATAAGCCAATCATTCTTATTTCAAAATCTTTGCTTAACACTGACTACTTTGACTAGCCTGCTGCCTGGTACTTCAAAACATTTGATGACTAACTGAGCAAAATCAGGTGACACTGGTTGTATTTCTAAACTCTCCACGTGTATTCAGTAGACTAATGAAGTTCTTCAATCTCCCACTGGTTTGGTATTCAGTAGACTAATAAAGTCCCTCAATCACCCGCTGATTTGGCTTCTCCTTAGCAGCATGCACTTATGCACAATGGGTCTTACCCAGTTACCAAAATAAATACAGAGAGCTCAAATTGCAACAACAAATACATTTAAAAGGCTGCAAGTCATTCAAAGTTATTCTTGAGTACAGAGCTGAAATGCAAAAATAACAAAAATTAACTTTCTCTGTTCTTTTTAATTTTCACAGTTTGAAAGTGTAATAAACCAGAATAGCAGATGGAACATCTTACATTAGAAAGGAAAGAAAAGAAATGCATACCAGCAACACCAGAGCTAAGATGCTATAACACAACTCAAAATATGAAACATGGTACAAGTATCATGGCAGTAGTAATAACATAAAAAATACATCTGCACCTCTTTCGCTGTCACCTCTCACTGCTATTCTGTTAATTTGCCTCCAAATCAAAACGGTCTGTTCTATGGTAATTCTCAAGTCAACAACTTATTCTGACCATGAAGTCATCATATCCTATGTGACAAGTAAAACCTGAAAAATAAGTCCAACACATCCAGGCATAAAAATCTATATGGATTGTCGGAAGTTCTCAAGTTGTAAGATATGATCTGAATATTCAAGTGCAAGGGACACACCTCTCTAAACAAAGCACATATACATTAGTGAACAGTAATGCTTTCTACGGTTTCCAAAAGCAACTAGAAATCCACTGCCTGGTTTCCTGTTGGAGATGGGGTGTGTCAGATGGCAGCATGTCAATCTGTCAAAGGATATTTCAGCAAACGCAGAGAAACCAAAGCCATGTTGCCCCCTTCCCCCACATGGGGATGCAAAGGGGCTTGCCACCCTGCAAAAAAATTTGTTTCCATATTCGCTGAAGGTGGTTTTATTGGTTTAATTTATCTGCATTCATCAAAACTGCTTTGGGTGGATCAACATGAATCCATGTCAGTCACATGACATAACTGAGGAAGTCCTCAGAAACTGAGAGCTGCACTAAAGTATGAGCACCAATGTAAAATCAGAGCAGACAATGTCAAAGCAGCCTAAGTAGTTCACTAAGCAGTACACTCCCTGCTGGCTTTATTAAATCCAAAGGTCACATGCTCTAACCTCACAGATGGCACATTACTAACTGTTCACTGCTGTTATGACAATCACGATGGTTTGTCTGGTGATGTGAGGTCATCCTTTCTAGAGTCAAGCAGCAAAATATCGGCCTCAAAACGTCAGCTTGGAACTAAAACAGATCTATCTTGATTATGGGAACTGTAATCATTAATGTCAGACTTTTACAGCAGAAATTTAATAGAAAAATTATCTATATACATGATGTGGGAGAAAAATACATTTTGTTTAGCTTGCTTATCTCTAAGTGTATGCTGGACAAACAACAAGAAACATGTTGATATCACCTCTCTCCCTACTGCAGACAGAGGATAAAAACAAGTCACAATTGTTGATCCTAATAACTGGTCTGCTCTGGGCAATCATTTTTAACTATAAATTCAAAAATAAATAAAACATACTTTAACAGCATAATCTAATGTTAAAAATAAATATATTTTCTATAAAATTATACTAAAATATATTTAGTGTCAAAATAGTTTTTTTCAGACTAACTCTCAAACCAAATATTAGAGCAGTTGTATTTTGATAATGTATATTTGTACAGACTGAGCATTTTGTCTTTAATAAAAAAAACAAGCTTTTGTCACCACCATGGCAGTATGGCAGTGAGATCAATTAATTTACAAATGCCAACAGAAACAAAAAAAAATTGACAACATGAACTGTAGGTTTCATAATGCAATGCCGGTTATTATTGTACATAAAATATAGCTTTGGGGAAAAAACATGTGCTATTCATCAGTTTTGTTCATAAAATGTATGCACTGATCAGAATATAATGCACATACAAGGCTGCTCACTTCAGATGTTCCTGCAGGCAGCATGTTTGTAAGACATATGCTTACTAATCCCATCTCCAATTCTCTCTCTCCAGTGAACTATAAGGCCTTTCTGCAATAAAAAAGATAATAGTTATCACTAATACAATTTCCTACACTAATAACTAGTAATGGTCTACAAAAGGGGACTATGCAACGCATTCATGAATATGCTCTCTAGAGGAATGAAAGGAGGGAACAAAAGGCAAGAGCTGCGATACCTCTCATACATTTACTGCATTGGTGAACATGTACATACCTGTACCATGCTGCAGCAGGTAAGTACTTCACAAACAGTAGCCCAAGTAGCACATAATGATGCAGTGGTGGAGATAGGGAGAGACAGAGCCTGGGCCAGTATCTTGAAACTGCTTACCTACTGTGGAAGTCCCACCAAAGCAAAGTTTTCCACAACTGAAATAATACAGATCTGCTCCACAATACAAGATGCAAACGAGAGACATACAAACACTGCCTGTCCACATACATTTACAGCCAGGCATGTTAACACAACTACTCACAGTGTGAAACAAAATTAAGCATAGGCACTAACATAAACACACAGCAAAGACCTTTTCCATGGTGGCTCAGCTTGAGTGTTATTGCACCAGATGGTATTTGTGGCAAAGCTTGACATGCTGTTTGTATGGGAGCCCCAATGGATTTCACTTTCATATTCTCTGCTCAAGTGGTTGGCATCACCATTTCAGATGCTGGTTCACTGTGGGGTGGCTACAATTTTAGTTTTCTCTGCTTTCGGGAACCTCTGTATACCACTGTAAGTCATTCCAGGTAATATTACATCACTGACCTCTACAGGAAGTGTCAGGATTACAACCCCATGCATTATAAAAAACTTCATCACAGATCACATACTGTACACACAGGAACTATCAAGACAAAAGAAATGTTGACGTGCTACATGCAATTATTTGAACACTCAACTGCTCTCGTTCGTCATTTTAGATGTTGATCTTCAGTACCAAGGATTCATTGTTCACCAAACATGTGAAAGGAGACCAAAGCAAATTGCACAAATATTGTAGTTTAGTAGGAATCTCAACAGCCTTCAGCCTATCTCACTCTGCAATGTGCATTTTATTACAGTACTTCCACAGGGGCATCAACTATTTCTTCACTACTAAGTTCAGCCTCTCACCATTACATGGCCTCACTGAATCATTCCTCACTACTGCCATAACATACCAGCCATACACACAGTCACAGTGCCTCAATATGCAAATCTGGGACTGCTACTGTAAACACATTGTGGACAGCAAACTAACTTTCTAATTTTCTGATGCTACTAATTCATCAGCAAAAAAGAAAACTGAAGGTAAAAATCGCATAGCAAACTCAGTATACGTAATCAAATTTGAGTCTGAGTGTGACACACTCACTCCTGTTGCTGGAAGATCACAAATCCACAGGTTCAATTTTTGTACCACACTGACTTGTACTTCTGTTATGCAGATTCTGCAGTACAGCATTAAGTGGAACACTCCTGAGGTTCTAGCCTTCAGCTGAGACATTAAGCTAAGGTCCTATCTGCATGGCTTAACAATAGAGCTGGTGGACATTAATGTCTCATTACACTTCGTAAAAAAAAAAAAAAAAGACAGGAGTCTCCTCCAGTGCCCTGGTCAAATCTTACCAAGTCAGTGTAAATGCAGCCTCTAGTTGCCTCCCCTGGAACACAGCCACACGGCCAGCTGTATCTAGCTACTTAAAAAAGTGTAGTAAAAAACATGTAGCCAATATTAACCAGCTGCAGCTTATCAGAGGTGGCTAGTGGCACTTGATTACTCAGCTGCAGCAATCCCAAATGTAAAGTAGAAAAAAAAAAACGTATGCTTTATTTTTTTCCTTAAAAAATAGTAAACTTTTTCAGTTTTAGGAAATCAGAACTACATGCATGTTTAGAGATCTGATTTCTTTACAGAAAAAAAAGAAATATCAGCTGACTTAGTTTGGTATTTTGAAAACAACCCATCCTTTATATATACAAACCCTAGTGAATATAATGATTCAGTCATTTTCAGGGGTGAAAGAATGACCTTTCTACTGTGGCTACTTGAGTTACTAACTTGTGCATGAGGCAAGCTGAATTAAAAGTGAAAGAACAAAAGAGTGGCTTGTTGAGGTCTTTCTTACTTTCTCCTGTGCTCACACAGTCGCATCTACTTCTGCTCTGGATTCCAGCTGTTCTAAAACTGACCTTGCTCAGAGGTGAGCACAGAAGGTCACTATAGCCTATGTGAGGCTAGAGACATTGTGGTCATTGTCTTTTTTCACAATAAAACCTCAGAGGTGTGCATAGGAGGGATCTATATTATATCACCAAATATATACGTCATCAAACTGCATTCCATTGGAAATGCTGTTCAAAGCGTCCCTCACACCTCCTGCTAATTAAATATACCAACTCTAAGATCGCACTATAGTGGGGAATGGGCAAATTTCCTGATCCCCACCGTAAGGTGATCTCAGTCAGAACAGTTCAATGAATCGCATCTTCGATAAAATGCCATTCGATGATGTAAATCTTCAATGAAATAATAGGGACCCCATAGGTGGTCACTATAGCTTGCCTAAGGGCAATATATAATATAGGGACAACAAGCTGAAATATATTACTATAATATTTTTCCACTTTCGTCATTGTCAAACAACAGAGAAGTACACTAGTGGCCAACTTTTGTGGGTACGTGTACGCAGGTATAATACATGTTCAACAGCAGCAACTTAAAATATTACTGTAGCCATTTGGTTTCTCACTTTTATCCCAGTCTAACATCAGGAGAGACACAGCAAGTTTTGTGGGGTAGGGGTGAAGAGGTATGGTGTGTGTTTGTGTGTGTGTGTGTGTCTCTATGTATATTATATGCATACACACACACACACACACATATATATATATATATATATATATATATATATATATATAAAAAAAACAACACATGCGTGACAGCAACAACTTGAAGTATACCCCTGTAACACACATACACACATATATATATATATATATATATATATATATATATATATATATATATATATATAAAATAGAACTTCGAAAAACGAACAGACGAAGGTGCCAGTAATTAGCTTTCGTCTTTTAATAGTGGATAAGACTTCTTCAGAAAATACAAGTGTAGTATATATATATATATATATATATATATATTTTTTTTTTTTTACACACACACACACACACACACACACACACACACACACACACACACACACACACACACACACATACACACACACACTATACGATAGCAACAACTTGAAGTATACCCCTGTAGCCATATATTATTTCTCTTTCATCTTAGCCTAACACAAGAGGGGTACACAGGTGACCATTTTTTTCTAGGGGGAGTAAGGACATGGCCACTATTCCTAAATATGATTTATGTATCCTCATAGGCATTTCTCTTCTCACTTTATTGGGAAGTACTACTTGGTCAGCTTTGAACACCAAGCTTTAGACACAACTTATTTCTTTCTTGAAAGAAAAAAAAAGGACATTTCATTTCTTATTCCTGATTTTTGTCTAGGCCACTAATAGATCAAAAGGTTGTAAAACATCTCAAAAACATACCCCAGAGCATCTTGAAGAACTTCAAGGCTTCTAGGAGCCCAGTGGCTCCCGTACCTCCAGCTTAACTCAGTTACTTTTGCCACAGTTACTATAGTGCAGTTTTTGGCTGCAGTGTATGGAAAGGATGGAAGAAAAAGCTGACAATGAAAAAATAAATAAATAAAAAGAAGTAATCTGGCTGAGTGGTGTGGGAAAGCCAGGAAGGGGGTGTTGTTGTGGGAGTGGGAAAGATTGGTTCCTTTTCCACAGTGTCCCAACTTGAGTGCAACAGAGGGCAGAGCATCTTGAAGTCCTTTGTCTAATGCTGCATTTCACTCAAGCCTGGCCCTATTCATCATAGACGAACATCAAGAGGTGCATATAGTCAATAAAGAAATGAGTTGCTGTTTGATCACAGGTAAACAAGACACTGATCTTAACATGGTCTTGTCCCATTTCAATTAACCCAACCCATTTAGTTGCTTCCTACAGCCCCCCACCCACGCTCTGATCTCACCAACTGCAACTGCAGTTTATGTTCATGCAAGTTTTACCAAAAATGCCTCAAAATATCACATAATCTCCTAAATTATATAACTATAGTCAAACTCGGTTTATTAAAAAAAAATTACACAGTATTTCTATCAACAACAGGGAAAAACATTCTTCACACACACACTGCTAAACTATCTAACTTGACTATGTTCGCTGCCAATCTGACACAGTCCATATACAAATATATAATTCAGCATTTAAACAGACTATCAAGCATCTTTTCAAATATTCATGACTTTTTCCTCAAGGCCTTGCCTAACAAGGTTTACTTTAAGGGAATAAGTCATAGTTTATCAAATCTTCAGACATAAAAGTACTGCGCACAGAATACTGGAATTTTGTACAGTCACTCCCAGATTACTGGCTTGGAAATTAGTTTTTCAGACTGTTCCCTCTCCCCAAAACAGGGGGCCACCCCAATACACAAAAGTCAAAAAGGCAGGAATTGAAAAAGGAACCTCTTGGAAATAAAAGCAGAGAAGTATCCATGAGTCAGGAAAATATGAATACCAACAAAGTGATGAAAGTCAGGAACTAAGCTTTACTCCACTTTCATAACTTGCATGAAATTTATTGACAGGGTTCTTTTACCACAGCATCAATTTCACATCACAATGAGTGGCATGGGAACTAGTGAAGCTTTTCCATCATCCAATCTACTCAATTTTGGTTCAACACTGACCTGACACTTCACATCAAGATGAAGGGATAGCAAACAAAAAGTAGCATTTTGGCCCCTGGTCATGATCTGAAGACAGGAATTATTAAAACAAAATGGTGATAAGAAACAACTTCAGAGGACAGTGCATTTGTGTTTGTCACATCTAATGTGATAGAGGCACATTCCTGCAACACAAGAGGTATAGCCTGCTGCTCTGGGGGGGTTTCCCCACATTAATAAAATTAGAGACTGGGTGGTGATCTTTATGGCCTTAGTTCAAGTAATAATTTCCATGCAGTTAATAATTGGTATAAATGCCATCTGTGACTGGGCTGAAGGGGTGGGAGGCAGGTGGTAGGCAACTTATAACTTCTATCAGACAGTTACACCACAGTCTCTCCATTCTCACTGGTAGCATCTGCAGTATTAGATGAGCAGCACCAAGGGTAAATCCCAACTCCCAAAACTGCTTTAATTCCCCTACGCAAGGTGCTGGCTTTCTCATTGCCATATATGCAATGCTGCCCTGAGGAGTTAAATGACTTGCAAAGCAGCCTAATCGTAAACAATTGCTGGACAACCAATACAAACACTCCAGGAATGCTTAGTCAACATCATGACCATTCTGTTTTCCATCCTGTAGCATACATGAATGTGTTTAAAGAAACCCAAAATGAGTAGGATTCTACAGATGACACAGAAATCACTGTTTGGACGTCTTCATTCAGTGGATTCCAAAGAGAGGAAAAAGGTAGATGTTGAAGAAATGTTTGCAGAGTTACATTCAATGATTTTTGTTGGGGAAATGTTTGCAGAGTTACATTCAATGATGTTTGTGCTAAGAGGTGAGAGGAAATCTGGACAAATGCCCAAAAATTGACAAACATTTTAAATATTGCTCTTACAAACTTAAAAAGTTGCTAGAATAAAAAGGTTTTGAGTTACCTTCATTTTCTGAATAATATCATTTTCTAAATAATATGAAGTCAGAAAAACAAATGTCATTATTTTTTAATTTGGTTCTCCCTGATTTGCCAGAAAAAAAATCAAATGTTTATGAGGAACAGACCAAAAATATGAGGCACAAATATGGCCATTCTGTGAAAGTCTGGACAGTTGAGAGGTATGCATTCAATGGTTCTTCTTTTCTGATCAGTTTCACCTTTAATATTTCATCTAATTCTGGATCAGATGGACCTAATGGAATGAAATCACTGACGTACCAACTCCAAAGAGAAGGGCAAATGCACAGTTCTTCATAACCCCCAATACATTTACAAAATGGCTGAAAGTAAAGCCTAAATATTCATCAGTGATGCATCTAAACTAATCTGGAGATGGTCATGGAAAGGATCATTCGTGGTACTCCTCTTTGCTGGGAACAGCAATAGTCAAAGAGTGTAAACTGTAACAGAGATCCCCCACAGTACTGATCCTACACAGATCAACTAAAACCACACAGATCAACTAAAACCACTGGAGAAATATTACTGGCTGAAAAGGACAAATATAAGATCTGGTACTACCATTACCTCAAAGGGCTCAAAGCCAACACTGAAACTAGCACAGATACCAGCCTGAACATTCACACCTACTAGGCAGAAATAGTTCGGGTATTATTCTGATAATGTGAAAAAAGAAGTTATGTTCTTGCCGTAATGTTCCATCTGTGTTGTCACTGCATTCTTCCTCAACCTGTGGGTTCTTGGATTCAACCCTCAGACCCGAACTCAGCCGCTTTCCAAGCTGAGAAGTCACAATTTGAGCTCCTCCCATCCTATCCATATTGCCTCATTCTCCAACATACGTCAGATCGAGTTTGCAGCAACCCAGTACCCACACAAGCAATCTTATGGAAACAAAGATGGGCATTGTAAATACCAATGAAAAAACAAGATCAAGCATAAAGATCAGGAGCCCAACCAAGAACTGTGGTTCCCATGAAAACATCCCACCAGGTCGCTTATAGTCAAGGACAGGACTAAGGAGGGAGGGAAGGTTGAGCAAGAATGCAGTGACAACATAGATGGAACATTATGGTGAGAACATAAATTTATCTGACATTGTCACTGTCATTCTTCCTCAACCTGTGGGACAGAGTCCCTAGCTTCAATAACCTAGGGTGGCCCTCAAGGATATTACGAAGCACTGCAGAGCCAAAGGCCAGGAGGTAATGTCCACCTTTATAATGTGTAACAAACGTATGGGAATTTGACCAAGCTGCAGCTGCACAAATGTCACCAACAGACACTCAAGACCTTGTAGAATGAGCCTTGATTTTGCCTGGTAATAGCCTGTTTTTGGAAGAGTACACAAAGGAAATACAATCTCTCAACCATTTGGCATGTGTATTCTTGGTGATAACTTGCCCGTTCTTTTCATCAGAAAAGGATACAAACAGTTGTTCAGATTTTCTACAAGACTTAGTTCTGTCCAAGTAAAAATGTAACTGACTATGCACATCCAAAAGATGGAGCACATACTACTCTCCTTTGTTTTGAAAGTTGGGAAAGAAAACAGGAAGTTTGATAGATTAATTTACATTATTTTCTGTAGCCACTTTAGAAAAAAAGGATGGGTTGGAACATAAGAGTAACTATCTTTGTGAAAGATTAGATAGGAAGGTTTTGAGGAAACAGCTTGGTTATAGCCACCAGAGAAACTGTCTTCCATCAGAGAAATTTAAAGTCTACCTTCGTCACAGATTCAAAAGGAGGAAGGACTACGAATTGTAAAACCACGGTCAGATCCCACAGAGGAATAGGATCTTTAATAGGCAAGTAAAAAGATACCTCTCAGAAACACTTTGCAAAGTTTGGATGAAGCCAGAGAAGATTAATTCTCCCCAGTATGAAAGTAGGAAACGGCTGCAAGCTGAACTTTCAACATGGAGTAACTAGCTCCCCTTTGGAAGAGGGAAGTAAAAAAAAAAACCAGTTTTCAGAATGTGAGCAGTAAAAATATCTATATGTTCTTTCTGGGCCTATAAAGAAAACCTCTTCCATTTGCTCTTGTAGATTTTCCAAGTAGCGGACTTATGAGCAGAGATCAAGATTTTTCAGACCGGGGGATGAAAGCCTGGAATGTCTTGCCATCATTAGAATTGGGGAAACCATGTGGTTAATTTCAGTCTTTGAAGATCAGGTGAATATGCTCCAACAGGTGAGACAAGACCCTGAGCACTAGATTCGCTGCAGGAGCTGGGATAGCTAGAATCTGTTTGATGTGATATTGTAAACTTGTAATCTTGTCCGGAGTGAGGTAAGCCCATGCTGAAATAGAGTTCAAATGTGCTTCAATGAAATCTATGTTTTTTACTGGCTGCACGTGATATATGCAAGTGATATTTGTGTGTGTTGACTGTTATGCCTAGACAGAGAGATAGCTGTAACAAGTAATCCCTTGCTTGAACAAGTAGATGCCTGGTTGGGGTGGTTAGGAGGCATTTGTCCAGACATGGAAACACATGGAATCCTTGCAGCCTGAGGTGGGCTGCGATGACCGCTATGCATTTGGTGAACACCCTGGGGGGTTGTGGTGAGAACGAATGGAAGCAATTTGAATTGGTAATGGCTGGCTCCCAGCCTGAAACAAAGGTACTGTCTGGACTGCCTTGTCCATGTTGATGTGGCAGTACGCATTCTTCAGGTCTACTGAGCACATTCATTTGTCCATTCTCAAAAGGGGTAGAATGGACTGGACCATGACCATCCTGAATTTGAATTCTTTACCTGATTTGTTCAGGGATGTCAAGTCCAGGATTGGCTTGCAGGTCTCCTGTCTTTTTTGGTACTAAAAAGAATCTTGAGTACATGCCCGATCCTATTTGATTGTGATGGACATCCTGGATGACTCTTTTTTGTAGCAACTTTGCAATTTCTTGAGGTACTTTCTCCATCTGACTGGGTGAAACATCGGGGAGGAAAGACTCTTGTCTGGGGTTTTCCAAAAAGGGAATAAAGTATCCTCTGGATACCATCCTTAGCACCCACTGATCATGATGTCTGCCCAGGCTTGTGGGTGCAAGGAGAAGCGACTCCCGACTGCCTCCAGAGGAGGGCAGTTGGGTCACTGTTTAGGAGTGCTAGAAGGGTCTGTCCAAGAAGGAAACTCAAGACCCTGCATTCTGTGGACCCCCTCTGCCACTGGGGCAGCATCTTCCATTGTAGCTCTTACCCCCTCTGTCTCTGGGGGAAAAGTCTCCCTGAGACTCCTGAAAAGGACCTTGAGATTTCTTGAACCGTAACTTTTTTCCCCCATGCTGGTTCCCGGAGAAAGACCTTTGTGTGGTAGAAAACCGGATTCCAATAGTAGACAAGGTATTTCCATCTTTCTCAATCTGGGAGAGTGTGTCTGACTGCTGAACCAAGCAATGACGATCCATCAAAAAGGGCACTGACGAATGACACCCTGAAAGGTTTCTCGAAGTCAGACAGCCGCATCCAGGCGTAGCTCCTAATGGCAATGCCTGAACCGGCTGCCCTAGAAGCACCCTCTGCTGTTTGAGAGATCAACCTCATGGATGCATTTTATATCGAAAGTACAGTGGTCATTCTGGAAGAAAAGGTCTTCTGATCTTCGACAGACATGGACTCTGGGGCAAAGTCAGTTCTTTGATAAGTTCTCTCTGCAGTCTAGTGAAATGGGATAAGTAGTTTAACACTCATAACGTTAAAGTGGCTGAAGAGTAAACTCTCTTGCCGAACCTGTCCATAGCCCTAGACTCCCTGGTTGACGGAGCTTTACTGAGCCAGCTCCTTCTTAGTGGCTGCCACCACCACCATAGCATCTACTGGGATTCCTTTTGTCCAATGTGGCCTATCAGTAGGTGTGCTCAGAATCTTATCAACTCTCTTTGGTATGGGGTCCACAGTGTCGTGTCCCTTCCATGCCCTGGTAGATACTAGGTCAATGAGAGCATCTGGGGGGGGGGCACCCAGGATGTAGATGGGCCGGACCCGAAAGCCTCCAACAGCATTGTTTCCAGGGTGGGGTTTTAGGCAAACCAACCACCTCTCTGGTGGAGTATTTCTAGGACATCCGCAAAGAAGACATCCTCAGGTAGAGATCTTGGGGACCACTGCCACTTCCTCGAAATGAGTATCAGTAGTGAGGGATTCCTGGGGGGAATCCAGGTGCCTCCTTTTACACTGTCTGCTCCAAGGAACCTCCTCAGTGGGATGTTCCAGGGAGGTGTCAGAAGAAAACTGGGGTTCCACTGAAGGGATGGGCTGGAGGCTGGTCCAGGGCCGACTGTCCCCATGGTAGACAAGAGGCCTCAGACACAGGATCCTTGGGGGTGGGGAGTGGTGCCAAGGAAGGAAGAACTAAGGCTCTGCTGGGATGAGAGAGGACCCTCTCCAACACTTCGAATGCAGATGGACTCAGAATAACTAAGGGTCATCCCTCCAGAGCTGAAGTCAACATAGCTGACACCTTCCAACCACATGGAGTGCTCTGCTCCAAAGGGGGAGTAGGAGTTGAGCTGTCGAAAGCAGAGATTCGGAGGGGAAGTGACGGCTCTGAAAACTTTGGAGCTGGCATAAAACCCCTGGACTCAAGGGTCTGAGACGTGCTAGACACCAACATGGTTGGAGCTGAATGAGCCAGGGAGGCCCGTCTGAAATGAAGAGATCACCCCTGTCAGCTCCAACATTTCGGCTCTCAGAACTACAGCACCAGCAGACTCTGAAACCGAAGGTCAAATTGGAGAAGGAGCAACAGGGCGGAATGAGGAAATTCTACTCACGGATTTGGTGGTGACGGAGATGGAAAAACCCCCATCTGGATTTGTGTCTGAAGAAACTGCCTCAGTCTAGCCATGTATTTCTCAGACAGACTATGAGAAGACCTGGTGGGAAAAGTGGTAGAAGTAGGTCTCAATGGCTTCTTAGGAGATCTCTGTGCCAATGTACTTGGCTCCAAACTGGTAACTGGAGCGCAAGGAGGAGGTGCACAAGGAGGAGACGACACAGTCAGATCCAAAGATTTTGGTGCCTTTTTTATCTGCTTTGATACCAACGAAGAAGACATATCTGAGAAGCGTTTTGGGCCTTTCTGAGTCTCCTTGTGTTTCCCGGAGGGGGATTGAGCCCATGACATAGAGGGAACAGCAGGAAAGGAGGCAGAAGGAAGCAGGCCTTAAGAATCAGCTTATTCTGCCGATTCGCCTGGGCATGCAGGTGGAAAGCTGAAAAGATAGGGCAGGGATATCCAAGTGAAAGGGCCCCAGACTATACAAGCACTCCCTGCGGGCATCAGACAACAGGATTTTGTGCCCACAGGAAGTGCATTTATTAAACCCAAAAGGTTTGCCCAATTTAGGATCAGACTTGGACATCACTGCAAAGAGAAAGGAACGAGGAAAAGAAAACTCTCTTTTTTTTTTTTTTTTTAAAAAGGATAAGGGAGAGAGAAGAAACGGAGAAGGCAGGAAGGTTAAGTCAGACAAAAAAAACCCCCTGATTTATGGACAAAGAAAGAGAGAAATTACTCATGTAAGAGACAGGGTTGGAATAAAGATGACCAAAAAAGACTAAAGGTTAGCTAAAACTCACTGACTGGCCGAAAACTTTACTCAAACCTGGAGGAGCTCTGGAGTGATGAAATCTTGAAGCATACACTATGAGAGGCAAATGAAATCTGAGTTATGCTGGGGGAATGACGCATTACGGGTAAGATGGAAGGAGCTCAAGCTTCGACTTCTCAGCTTGGAAAGCGGCTGAGTCGGATCCAAGAACCCACAGGTTGAGCAAGAATGACAGTGACAACATCAGATATGCTTTTATGATGGCACCCAATAGAAAAAGGAGGCACTGCCACTACTAACATCACTAGTGCTAAGGACCATAATAAAGCCAGAATAAGTTACCATTGGCAAGAAAGTAACTACAGTTTTCAAACCAAGAATTAAATATCTGAAATCTCTAATAATGCAACCGACACTAGAAACAGACGCTATAAAAAGGAAATCCATAAGAAAATGTGTTACCATAAGACGAGCCAATGGCAATCTTACAAAATGAACCACCAGAAATCCCTGCTATTACAAAACACTTTCTAAAAAAACCTATGTTCTTTCCAAAGACATTTCTAGTACTAGGAAAAGAACTACCAAAAATGCACTACATTAAGAGGACTATCAGAATTCTACGCTTTTACTAAGGAACCACATGAGAAAGGCCTGGAGAGTGCCGAGGACACAAAATGGAGAGGAAGGCCCCAGAAAACACAGCAACGGTACCCATCAACATGTGACACTGTTTGAATAACAGGACTAGAAATTGCATTACAGAAGAAAGGGATGTTCAAAGGAAGAAAGAACAGGCCTAAGTGGATGAAGTCCAAGAAGCAGCTGCCATTGTAACCAATAACTAATTCTTTCATCATGGTGTTTGTCATTCACCTTCTCATAAATGAAGACAAATATGTGTTAAATTAAGACTATGCAGTCTTAAGATTTCAATATGACCAAGAATGACAGAGATTCTTTACAACCACAGAAACCATACACTGTTTAAATTGTAAGCCTAATGAAATTATTTAAAGACTTCTGTTGCCACCACACTTCATGTGTCAAGGTGAAAGCACTGGGACAGTTCAATAAGGTTTGGTCACAGACAGGGCATAAACAGGCAAGTAAATGTTTATGCAAACATTTCACTGGACTTTGCATGCAGCAGGTACACACAATCCTATGCGAATCAGACAACTAAAAAGAAGAATGTACAACATAAACAAAGAAAAAATAAAACCATCATCTGAACAGATAATGAGGACTGAACAGACAATGGAAAGAAAACTCATCAGCATGGTATGCAGTCAGCTTGCTGTCACATCTGTGAGACACACTTCTAGATCAATGTCAGAAAATGTGATGTAGGTGCGAGAACCGTCTGCCTAATATGCAAGTTGTTAGCGCATATACAAACCGAATGGCCCTCTGTTGTATGCTGCAGACTGAAAACACTTCTACAGATGCACAGAAATTTGACAGCAAAATTTTGCTGCAGAAAATTATAGGAATGGCGTGTATTTAGCAACTGACTAAATACTAATGAAAACTTAGACTCCATCCCTGTTGTTACCCATTTGTGCTTTGCTTTGACCTCGTTTCGCAAAGGTTTTGCCTTTCGCATGATTTAGTGGACATTTGAATAGGACAGTTGCAATTCATTTAAAAGAACAAGTATTTCCATTCTGCAGCAGTTGAGTAGGAAGGGTTTGTGATGTAACAGCCTGAAGCCATCTCAGTTTGAAACACTACAGGCTTCTTTTTATTTAAGAGAGGTCACATCTTTATTTGAGAAGTTCAAAGTTTTAATGAGGCTAATCTCTCTATAATTCACAAACCAAATACGTCTTCTAAACATTGGTGAATGTACACTATTTCTGTAAGTTAGGCAGTAAAATCCATGTAGCATTAATGGCAAGCAAAAACAACCTCAAACCACAAAGGCATACATTTTAGTGCATAATATTAAAAGTGTTCAACTTCATGCAACATCTCTTCTTGTGTACAAAAAGCAGCAATAAAAAAATGCAAACACCAGGTGCAAGTTTCAGCAACTATGCATGACTGAAAAGTAGATCCTATGCCACACGTGCTTCACTAATAAACTTTCTTTTTTAACTTGTTGTGCTTCTTTTTCTTTTAGGAAAGAAAATATTCAAATCCAAATGTAACAGCACCATTTGGCCCTTTTATAATAACTGTTTAGTTGCAACAAATATCTGATAAACTTCTCATTTTGACATTAGACTGCTGAAGTCTCAACTCCGTGTCCTGGTCCTTTACCGGACAAGCTACCAGAGATATTATCAGAGTCCAGAAGTTCAACAATGCTGTAAGGGGAACAGTCTTCCAGACCCAGTTTGCTGCATAGCCAACCACAAAAACCCTTCTCTAAGTCTCTTACAGCCTGCCACCACTCGCCAAAGGACCAGGACACCTGGGTCACAGCTGTGTACAGACCAAGGGAGAAGGAAACAACCACAATTATTACTGGGTAGAAAATGATCAGAAAGGGACAAAATGTAATCTTATGCCAAAAGGTCCTTTCTTCATTGTAAACAAGAAATATATTGTACCAGGTGATAGTTCCATAGTAAAATGACATCACAAAGGACAACACAAAGACTACAGGAGCACACAGGAGGCTCCAAAGTACAATATGTGGACCCCGATCCAGAGCAACATTGCAAGTGTTTTTCTCTTGTTGTGCTTCTTCAGCTGGAGGCTCTTTGGACTTTGTCAACTCTTGCAGCTCTTTCTCTGTTAATGTGACATGGATGTCAACCATCTGTCCCTTCTTCTTTCCTCTTGTAATAGTGCCAGTGAGAGTTACATAGCGACTGTCTAATGGTACATTCCACCCTCCTGCAAAACATAAGAAAACCATTTTCAGACCAAAGGGAGGAAAACAGGACACCAGCTGAAGCAAAGAATTTTATATTTCTGACAGAAGAAAAGAAGTTTATGGTATTAGAACTTAAAATGCAACCAATGAAAATTCTTATCTTCAGAGTACGTGTGTGTGTTGTGTATGTATATGACAGAGATCTAGATGCACGCACGCACGCACACACACACACACACACACACACACACACACATACACACACACACACACACACACACACACACACACACACACACACACACAAACACACACAAAATTCTCACACAGTCTGATGAAGCAATGGTTACCATTGCGAAAGCGCTCACCATTTTGTATTAAAAAAGAAGATTTTACTTTGTCATGGTTCAGCTTCTTTATTCCAGCTACCTTCCTACTGGGCACCTGTGTTTCAACATTTTCAACTTCTGGGCTGGTTTGGATTTATTTGTTCGCTGCTAATATACAAATTACAAATGTAGGTGTTACAAATTGGTGTGTGTATGCTCCTCTGCAGTGTTGTTGTGGTAGTCACACTTTGAATGACCTGATCAGCTGTTATAATAATGCATCGCCAGTCAAAGCTGGAATAGAAAGGGTGGTAGTATGTGGGACTCCTGTGCTGCTAGCCAGTGAGATCAGAAGGGGAGACTAATCCCCCCCCAAAGTATGACTGCATTACAGAATTTCTGAACACAGCAGGTTAATAACATTGGATAGAAAAAATGAGGAAAACAAGCGATCATTAAGTTATTAAATATATTTCAATTGAGATGGGAATCAGACATGCTTCTAAAAGGCAGCTGGTATACAGCACATTTAATAAAGAGAAAATATGATTGCATGTGAAGAAAAAATAAATTCAGTCTGTTTTTATCTCAAGAGAAAGTAATAAATCTCTATCATACAACACTTTCTGTTTGCTGAAGTTTACATTTTCCCTATATTCATTAATGCAGCTGTCAACTGTTAGGCTGGTTGACTAACCCTCTTTTGCCTTTATTTTACAAATATCCTGCCTCTACTTAGTTACTGTTAAAACTTCTTACTAGACTACAGCTTTTATGCACTACAGGGTAGTTGTAAAAGTGAAGGGTATTTGCATTTATACTTGCACTAATCTTCTATAAAACTGGCAATGAGTGTCCTCCTTGTGGTCCATGATGTTTCACCAGTCTGTACTGCCAAGTACCCCTGCTCAGTTCACAGTTGCTGAATAATACAGAGATCAGTACATCTAGCTCCTTAACTTGCATGCACTGTTCAAACACACTAGTCTTGATATTAAAAATCAAGGTCTTCCTTCCAACCTAACATACACTGCTCACAATGAACCTTCCTGCACACAAGCTAGCCTAAGCATTCATTCTAACTTCAAATGTTTGTTAATCAAGTAGTTAGCAAATGCTGTTGCTTATACCTTTACAGTATTCAAATGTCACAATGTTTTACTTGTCTGGTAGTAAACGTACCCCATCTATGGAATACACGGTCAGTAACTGCCAACTGATACATGCAACTAAATGCATTCATCTGGTACTGTTATGGCTACATGGGCTTGTTGACAAGGACAGTAAATACTACTAATGCTCTAGCCATAGTCAGTTTAACTGGCCTACACCCTTAGATGAAAAGCAAGTAAAGGTTCTGTTATTACACTACAGCTAAGTCAGATACTGCTAGTGCTAAGACCGTTCCTGCACTAATGCAACTGCTTGCTCCTAATTCAACAGCTAGAAAATGCAGACAAACATATCTCTCAAATGATTTTCATAAAATATTTGATTTTCTGGTAAACTACTGGGATTACAGACTGTTAATAATGTCAGACATTACAGTTTCATATTTTTATTGTTCCCAAACTACCACGCTGATGCAAAGCCTGTTGTTCTACTAACTTAAGTGAAATGGTGTAATATTTAATGATTTTGGACCTTTGCCCCCCCCCCCAATACACACACACACACACACACAATTTTTGTCTTTGTCCCAGATTCTTGAGCAAAAAGTTGACAAATATGCTGATAAGTGAAAACAAATATTCACATACACACTAAGGAGTTATACGCTACTATCAGAACCTTAATTCCATCTCTGAAGCTTCTTCTGAAAATATTTTCATTACTTTTCAAATAACTCAATAACAAAAAGCATCAAACAACAGTGCCTGCATCAAACAATCACATAATTACATATTGAATTGCTGCATATAAAAAAAAAAAAACAGTTAAAGTAAAACATAAATCAATATTTTCCTAATGAAATACTTACTCTATTATATTCAGAAGTAGTCTTTATTTGTTCTTAACTCAGTAGTGACCAATTTATTCTGGTAAACAATATATACTATAGTTATGGAGTAAAATCATGTTTTTAAATTTTTTTGTAATTACTTTTCTTGTTATAGTTAATAAGCTCCAGAGAAGTGGACACTGTAGTCTAGGAACATTCATGGGAACTAGAGCATTAAATTAATCTTTCTAAATCATTAATTTTAAGCTACTGACCATAATGTTTGTGAGTCGATATTATTTCATTGAATGGCTACTGAGCGAATAGCCATTAGTTAAAAACCTATTTAACGGAGCCACTTTTCATCGAATGGCAAATTTTAACTAGGGCAAACCAGTGGTTGGCCACTGTCTGGAATCTGCCTTTTTCCCCACTGTAGTGTGATCTCAGAGTTGGTATATTCAGTTAGGGGGGTGTGGGGGTGCAGCCCCCCACCTTGGCAGGTTTTAAATTTTATTTATTTATTTATTTTTTGTGGTCACTCGGTTGGCCAACCACTTATTTACCCTACTTAAAATTTGCCGTTCTATGAAGAGTGGCTTTGCTAAACAGGTAAATAGCTGTTTAAGTGATATAGACCCAGTGTTTGCATAAAATCACTTCTTTCCAAAAGGGCTTCAGAAATGTATAATCATATAATATGAGCTGCCAATTAGCCTTCAGTAAATATTTACACCTCAAACACCAAAATGTCCTGTTTTATAAATAATTTCTATCTTATGTAAACCTTTACCCTGAAATTTCCTTGAAAACAATTTCCAATGTAAGGAAGAATCGGGGCCAGATTCAATAAAGCCTACACTAAATGTACACGATATGTATTCAATAAAATTCATATCGCATTTGTTGTGCTTTCTAGGTCACTCAAAAAGATTACACTAAGTGTACATGTAGTCTACACTTTGTGGTAACCTTTATGAATCTTGTCAATATTTAAAGCTGCAAGAATATCAGCAGGGAAACTAAAATTAGTAGGAGGAAGGAGTGCATTATGTCTGTGTTTTCCGTCACTCAGAACAGTGTACACTTAGTGTAGGCTTTATTGAATCTGGCCCTCAGTTTTCATAGAAGATAAACATGTTTTATCCTTATCATATAAAGCTGAGTTGGAAACTTGCAAAGCATATTACAAATATTTATTTTTAACTTGTAGTTTATGAGCCACTATTATTTTATAAATTTTAGATAAATAAAATTTTCATGCATCTCTTTAGAATCAGTATTCATTAGAAAATGAACAACAGGTAGAAAATTTTCCTTATTAGTATTGGACATCAAGTCAATATTAGATATTACACATTTTCTAATAGTTTGTACAATAAAACAGTTATTTATGTCGATATTGCATTTAGCCATTATGAAATCAGATGAGAGTAATTTTGTTACAATCAACATTTGATACCAGAAAATTAAGTTACTATTTTTTTAAATTTAGGGTTGTAGAGACGTTTAATGCAGATATATAATCCTCAGTGAAAGTAATGGGAAATGATGTAAAAATAAATTTGAGATTAGAATATTGTTAATATTATTACAGACAGTAGGTTTTATTAACATTTTTAGAGAAATACTTTTAACAATCAAATGAAATTATTGTCAATAATTTGAGACAGTTGTTATAATGACAGATGATAAAGCATGTGTTTCTATATAAGAAAGACTCACACCTCCATTTTCTAACTTCTTATACAATGTTCCAAAGCTAGTCTAGACTTGTTGGGATACAGGAAAAAGGGTACTATTAAATAGTTTAATAAGTTTCTTAATAGAAGTTCTAGAAGATCTTTGAAGAATCATTTTAAAGTCAATCTATCTTCCATTGAAAGAAAAATCTTGTTTAGAAAATGGAAGCTCTGTTACATGGATATTCATAGTAAGATACAAGCAGTTCATAGGATCATAGGAAGTTACTAGGCTATTGGCCCTGAGGCCCCTACAAGCCTAGCCAAGAATTTAGCCCATGTTCCAACAAGTCAACACCCGATGCTCCTGTCCAGCAGGGACACAGGTGGAATCCCAGGGGCGTATTTTCTGTTCCCCATCCAGTTATTCAGGATGCTCTTAAAAAGGGTTAATGAGATACTCTGTTTGATGTGGAGTGGGAGTCTATTCCACAAAAGGGGGAGCCACTGGGACACAAATCTGTCCTGCCAACAAGTCATATTGATGTTACAGACCAGGTTGAGGTCGCACGTGTGAGTTAATCGAATGAAGCTTGACTTGCGCTTATGCAGCAGCCCCATCACGGCGGGGTCTGAGATTGCTTTGTATGCTAGACAGAGGTCATCTCTGAGGAGTCTGTATGAGACTGAGTAGAGGGACAGGGCCTTTAGCCTGTGTAGGGTAGATGTTTGAGGCCCTGGATTCTCTTGGTGAGGAACCTCTGTGGTCTCTCCAGTTGCTGCATGTGCTTTGTGAGGTACATGCCGAAAGGGGCACTGTACTCAATAACAGGTCTTACAAGGGAAGACTACAGGGATGTTATAACCACCATGTCCCTGGATGAGATACCCTTACTAATGAGGTGGGCCATGTAGAAAGCTTTTCGCAAAATGTTTTAGTCCCTTTAATCTTATACACTGGTCAGGCATATTTTTATCAACCAGAGAAGAAATTGTGGAGCAATTAATAAAGAGCAGAAGATTTTAATTTGGGTGGGGAAGACAGCAAGAGTTAAGTGGGATAAGCTTATTCTTCAATAGAACAGGGCAGACTGGAATTACCCAAGTTGAAGGGGTATTTCAGAGCAATACGGTTAAGGCTCATATATATAGCACAACCAGAAAACTATAATTCAAAGTGGAAAAATGATGATAAAACAGGGGAGAAGTTCAAGTAACAGAGAGAGAAAGGGATTTTGGATGCAGACCTTTAAGGAGAACAACAATAATCATGCAGAATATTATATTCATGAAGTAGCAGAAGGTCTTCAAAGAACTAAACCAACATGGGAATGGAGAAAGGAGAGTCTGTCGATAGGGATGATTGCAATTAGGGATACAGACAACAGGCAAGGGGGGGATGTATTGGGAGAAAACTGGCAAAGGAACCAAGGTACTGGGAGCAAATAACTAGGAGGGAAAAGTAATAGAATGGGAAGATGCTAAAACTTATTTGGACTAACGATTGCTTTCCATATCAAGGAATATTATCAAAGTACTGGCAAAGAGAAGGAAATAGGGGGTACTAAATGAAAGACCAGCACTGGCAGAGTTTTTAGTAGCATCTAGAGCAGAAGTTGCCATCAAGAAAGAAAAAAAAATAGTACAGCATATAAAATATTGCATGATAACTACAAGAATCAATCAGAGGAAGTTATGAGGAATGGGAAAAGAGATTAGGTAAGCAATTCACAAAGAAGCAATAGGGGGATATATGCATGTCTCCCAAACATGTAACAGAATCTAGAAGATTTCAGATCTTTGCCTGGAAGTGCTTACATAGGTATTTTTATACCCCGAGCAGACAAAGAATTTTTCCTCAGGTAAAAAGCAAATGTTGGAGGTGTGATGGGGCAGAAAGAGTTAACTGGGAACATATTTTCGTGAGAGTAAAGAGTTGGTAGACTTTAAACATTCCCTGCAACTACTCTGTCAGAGATGCTGGGTAAGCAAGTTGGAGTGACTAGGGAAATTATTTTTTTGAGCTAGGATAGAATTACCTAGACATAATAAGGCCTTGCGGAGTCTAATTATAATGACTGCTTTAAGTTGTGTTGCATGGTTTGGAATGTATAATGTTTGCAACACACTGTGTCGCTATGGTTTATTGTCATTTATATAAATGTAACATGGCCTAGGTCATACAGGATAATTTAATAAAGAATTTTCTTGTTAAAAAAAAAGAAACAAATATTATTCCATGTATTCATTAGTTGGTTAAATTGAGTCTAAGATAGTATTATAATTAATTTTACCATTTCTTTACAGTCATCTGACAGAACTATTTCTAAATATTTAATCTGTTTATTGCTCAATTAAATTCACTATTATACTAATTTTTGTCTTTATAAATTAATAAAACATTTGCCTTTCTCTAAGTAAAATTGAGAGAAGATATTAATTCATAAAATTGTAATGGATTTTTAAAATGTTCAAAGATTTGTCAATATGTCATCTGCAAAAAGCTGGATTTTTGAGGTATATTGTTCATTTATTTTAAATACAACTATATCTGTTAGAATTTATTAAATTAGAAACTGGTTCATCAATCAAGGCAAACAATAAAGGATAAAACTGTCAATTTCTTTTGGTACCCTTACAAATCTTCACTAAGCAATGAAACAGCCTAATTTGATGAAAGCAAAGAAAAGCTGGTTAATAAGCTGTATAAAACTTCGTTTGGAAAATGATATACTTCTAATACGCTACATAAATAAAACCAAATCAACAGACTCAAAAGCTTTATTTAAATCTAGACTAATTATTGACAGTTTCTTTTTATTATTAGCACTACCAAAGTAATAATTCTCTTGCTATGATCTCGAGTTTTCCTATTTATTATAAATCCAGTCTGGACCTCATCAGTTAAAACATGAAGTATATATTTAATTCTATTTGCATAAATGAACATAAAAGTTTTAAGGTCAGTGTTTAAAAGAAAGATCTATAAGAACGGAAGAATGCATCTTTGTCTTGTTTTAAATCAGGAGAAATTAAAATATATTTCAATGAGGTTTGAAAATATACAAATTATTTTCAACAGGTTTATCTACTTTCTTTATTGTTCATCTGTGCAGTTTTAACTACAATGCACTTTTATTGGAGCCTTCACTTCCAATGGCACCACTTAATTGTTTTGGGCACCTCATTATTTCATATTTTATTAGTGCAGAAAACATATGCATTGCATTACATTTGTGTTTCTGATAACTTACAGCTGATAAAAGAGAAGGGACACGCAGTAAAGAGGGATATGATGCACCATATATACTCCCCTGCGAAAGTAAGAGATACAGACAGTATAAAGGAGTAAAAGTAAAGGGTAAACAGGTACATAACATGAGCAGTATACTTGGTGGTGGACATTTAACAGTTTCTAGAGCGACTAGCTGATGAAATAAATGATTTTGAAGAACAGTGGCTAAGACTGAGACAGTACAGTTGTGTAAGTACACTTACCATATCAATAGACGTTCAAATTATCCCTGCTGCCGTAGCCTTAGCCTTCCATGTGCTGAGATGAGTAAAAGACAAGTTTAGGAGTCAAGCCCTTCAGGGCTTTCCTGACAAGACAGTGAGAGAGACAGAGAGAGGCTGAGCCATGAAAGGACAATGCTAGGAAGAACAAAAATAAATAACCACACCCTGGCATAAAGGGGGGGGTGGAGGGAGGAAATAACTGCTGTAGCAGTGATCATTTGAACATCTATTGTTATGGCAAGTTTACTTACATAATTGTACTATGTTCATAAAACAACTGTCATAGGAGAAAAGTCCATGAAGCCCTGAACAATGGTCCTTGCAAAGCTTCATCTAGACTTAGAGAAGGAATCAAGCTTATAGTGCCTTGTAAAAGTATGTACAGAGGACCAAGCTGCAGCTTCTAGAATACTTGTAGACTCTAACCCATTCCAAAAAAAAACATAAAAATGAAGCAAAGGCTTTGGCAGAGTAGGCCTTGACCCTGCATGAAATAGTTCTACTGTGGCGAGTACAACACAATGTGATAGCCTTAGATAACCATTAAGAAATCATCTGTTTTGACACAGTTTGTATCTTCTTTTTATCTAAACAAGAAATGAACAACTGATCTGAAGATCTGAAAGATTTAGTTCTGTCAGGATAGTAGCAGAGATATGGACATCCAAGATATGGAGTATCCTTTCTCCCTCATTTTTTTGGTTCAGTTAAGAAAATGGGGAGATGGGCAGTTAGGCTTAAAGTAAATTTGGATACCACTTTAGGCATAAAAGAAGGATTAGTTCTCAAAGAAACCCTGTCCCTACAGGAAATGAGATACAGTTGATTCACCATAAGTGCTTGCAACTCAGATGCACTTCTTTCAGATGTCAGAACAATCAGTAAAACTGTTTTCCATGTTTAGAAGCTCAAGTCAGTCAGATCAGTTGTAACAAATGGAGCAACTGTTAACTTCTCTAACACAAAACTAATATCCCAAGGAGGGACCACCAGTTTTCTTGGAGGTCTCTTGTATAAAACCCCTTTCAAAAACTTTTTGACATGGGACTGCATTGAAAGAAGAGGATCCATGGGCAGACATGCTGAAATGGCAGATAAATGAACCTTGACAGAGAAGTTTGAAAGGCCATAGGACAGTAACTCACACAAATATTGTGAGAACAGAGAACAACTAGCAATAAATGGGTGCTGGTTATGTCGTTGGCACCACCTACAAAACCTTTTCCATTTGCTAATATATGATTTTCTAGTAGAAGTTTTTTTTTGCCTCGGTTAGTACCTGACGTACATCCTCAGCAAACCAATACCTAAAAGGAATTAAGACCCTATCATCCACGCAGTCAACTGCAGTTGACTGGTGTTGAGATGCATCAGACATCCCTGTTCCTGCATGTGTAAATTCAGTTCGTGAGGAAGCTTGTGGTAATTGTCCATGGCCATTTCCAAAATAGGGAGAACAGTTGCCTGGACCAGAAAGGAGTCACCACAATGATTTGGGAGATTCCTTCTGAATCTTCAGAACTAACTTGGATATTAGTGGAAAGGGTGAAAACGCATACAGGAACACTCCTGTCCAAGGAAAAGGCATCAGTCTGCCGGGCCTTTTTGCCTGGAGTCCTGGGGTAGAATCTTGCAAGCTGATTGCCTCCTCTCTGAACAAAGAGGTTTACTTGAACAGATGGATCAAATATCAGAAGATCCCCGACCTACTTTCCATTCATAAGGGTTTGCCCTAGTCCTGCTCAGCTTGTTTGCCACACAATTTTGCTCTGAAAGAATGTTTGATGCCTGTCATGTGAGACTGTGCTGTGAAGCTATATCCCAAGCTAACATGGCTAGTCTGCAGACGGGGTGCAACCTGTTTCCTATATCCCAAGCTAACATGGCTAGTCTGCAGATGAGGAACAACCTGAATCCCTCCCACCCCTTGCTTGTTGGTGCTCCACATGACTGTGGTACTGTCCCTAACAACTTGAAGTGGTCCCAGAGACCAAAGATCATCCAGAGAGTTGAGTGCCTTAATCAGGACAAGCATCTCTTTTATAGTTTGTGTTTGTACCTCTCCCTTCTGTCCCACATACCTTGCTCTTTTATCCCTCCAGAAATTGCTCCTGGTACTGCTACTGGTGTCTGCGGTGACTGAGTACTTTTGAACGGAGAGGCAGTAGGGGAGACCAGGATTTAAGGATATCAGTTGTTCCACCAAGTTCCTTTTCTTCTGACAAAGTCCAGCACTGGGATCTGAAAAGATAAGGGGTGATGCTACTGGGACCAAAGAGACTTCAGATACCAATGCATCTTTTCTCATGTGGAGTCTTGCCAGAAGTATCATGAAAATCATAGAAGCTATAAGACCCCAAAAAACCTGAGGCAGTTTGACTGGAAAACCTTATAAATAGATCTTTTTTTTTTTTCTCCAGTGGAAGAAGAGCTCTTTGAACAGCAATTTCTAGATGGCATACCATAAACACAATCCTGTGAGGAGGAGTCAAGAAGGCCTTTTGAATGTTCTCTTGGAATACCAGCTTGTGTAAGTGATTTCTCATCCAAGACAGAGACAGAGAGAGAGAGAGAGAGGGAGACATTCCAAACATTTAGAAAAGACTCTCCAAAGATAAGCAAGTCATTTAATTATGGAAAAATGTGGATACTCTGTAGCCTGTTATGTGCTATAACTGGAGCAGTGGAGCCAAAAATTAAACCTCTCCCTAAAGGAGAATTTAAAATCTCATTTTACCATCACTTTAGAGGTTTAGCTATGCAAACCTCCGCAAAATCAGTACCAGTGGCCATAGCCCTTGAAGAAGTATCAACAGAGTCATACACACACTGTATACAATGAGTAGTGACTTGATTATCAAATTGGATTTCGAAGACAGAAAAACTCCACTCTTTATTGGCTAGTACATACAAATGATTATTTCAGCTACTTCAGAGTGCAAAGTCAACACAACTATTCAAAAACGAGATATATGGGCAGGAGGTAACATTCTGCTACTTGTTATCGTCCAATACTAAAAGAATACCTGTTGTACTGTCTACAGGAAGTGATATTGCTGGTGGACTCTTTATACATTGGACTTGGTGCTACAAAGCAATGCTCGTGGAAGTACCCATTTCCCATACATGAAGTATTGGGAGGATTTTCTATTGGGGTAATCAGCAATGTCTTCTGTTGTCAAAGATCAAGACCACTTTCAGCGACTGAACTTCTTGTACCAGGGTTTCCACATTCCGTGTAATTTCTGATGAAGTCTAGGAGGTGCCTGGATGAAAATGCATGTCTTGTGGAGCGTTAAGCTTGTATGTACTAGCCAATAAAGAGTGGAGTTTTTCTGTCTTAGAAATCCAGTCTGTTTTATTAGTTACCTTTTTGAATGGTTCCTCGTTTTTTTTGTTATTGATTATCAAATTACTTAAAGTAGATTTTTCCTCACAAGAAAAAAATACAGACAAAACAACTTCATACTTTTATAATTGGTCTGGACAAACCTTAACATATTAGCCTGACAATTCAAGATTCTGAAAATCAAAGTTTTAGAAGCACGTGCTCCCCCATACTTTTCAATAACCTTCCCATCCTTATCAGAAAAAAGTGGGATTGGAATTAACTAAGCATATAACAGCAGAAGGATTAACTAAAGCTATAGATGCTGGATCAGGTTTGGGAAGGTTATATAAAAACTTAAAAAGATTGAAGAACTTTACACATCCTATCTGCCTTTTTAGGAGCAGCTAACTGACTGTTGGGAAAGCTGTAGGCAGTAGCACAAACATCTTCCAAAGCTGACAGGACAGGAGGAATGGGTGTGGGTTCTGGAAATTCCTTTTGTAACAACTTATAGTATTTTCTTAGAGACTGAGAAATCTCAGTGTTCTCCCACTGAAAATACTGCCACATTCTAGAAATAGTCTCAGAGAAAGAGAATCCCCCACAGGAAGAGTCAGAAACTGAGCTCTCATCCGAGTCTGAATCGGAAACCTGATGTGACGTCCCTGCATCTGTCCCTTCATCCTCCTGTCCAGATTCAGCATCTTGACTCTCTTCAGGAAAGGATGTATCCCTCTTTCTTTTACCAGAAACTACTTTGCAAGGAGAATAAATAGCCTGAATTAAACCCTGAACAAGATCCAGTAAACTACTCTTGTCTAAGGAAATTTGAGGAACAGTAGATAAATGTTTAGTTTTCTGTTTCTTTTTGACAGGAAAATGGGACCAAACACTGTTATTAATGGCAGCAGCAGCTTCCCAAGGGGTGGACACAACATTCGGACAAAACATTCGGACAAAACAGGGAAGACTTCCCTGTTCCCTCTTCCAGGACTAACAGTGGTGTTTCCTTGCTAGGGGACCCCAACAACCCACAGTGGACATGGCTAATCCCCGGTCCACAGTGGCTGTAAGTGCTATAACAGAGGGATCCCGGGTAAAAGATGAGTGGTCTGATGTACATCTAATGGCCACAGCAGAGTCACCTGCCTGTAGCTAAGGCAAACTGCTAGCCTGCTGTGATGGTCGAGGCTGTTTGCTTAACTTTTTCTTTTTGTGGCTGGAAGAAGGACTGATGCTTGGAACTGACTCTTCAATGGTCAAGCCAAAAATTATGCCTCTTTCCAGAAGAAAACAAGCAGCAAATGCCAGTAAAACCAAAAAAGTATTTTAAGTCACTGTTTTTCTCAAACACAAACAGATAAACATTATTAATGTTTTAAATAATGTTTTCAGGAAATTTGCCAGCAAACAGCTTGCTTCTTGGCTGGGGTCCCTCCTCTCTTACGTTTGCATGTCCCCTTTTGTCCTCATTACTTTTTGCCAGGTGATCCAGCTTCCTCCCATCTACCAAACTCATGCAGAAGATTGAATGGTGGTCTTTGAAATCACTATAAATGGATATGTAGTTTGTGTGTGTGTGTGGGGGGGGGGCTGTGCATTCTGGTACAGGTCAGCACCATGTCTAGAACAAGATTCAAAAGGTTTGTAAGCAATGGTTGCCAGGATGGGCTCTGACATTTCTAAGACCCTATAAAAGATAACACAGGCTACTGGAAAACGGATGGCTATTTGAAAACAGAGGTTTGTAAAACACACACACACAAATTGTATTATATATTTAAAAGATATGTAAAACATGCAAATGGATTCCTCAGATTGTTTTAATATTTTTTTCCTGACTTACACAGTGAGTGAATGTTATACACTATATGAAAATTAAATTTAAACACAGATATTTTCAAAAAATAAGAGAAAACTAACATGAAGAATCCTACAACTGCCTTCAAATTTCTGCAAGTAAATAAACAAGTAAAAATAAAAAATAATATTCTAAAATGGAGAGTTTATTAAAAGTTAAGCATTTTCATCAAAGCCAAATGCTAGACTTTTTCAGAACTAAAAAATGAATACAAACTCTCCGTATAAATAGCACCAATAAATTGCTTAATTGATAATAAAATTAAACAAATTGTCTAAAACATTTTAAGCACAAAAGGAAGTATATATGTACAATAATCTATTCACCATAACATTACTATAAATGTAACATAATTATATTACTTAAAAACTTATATAATTTAACTATTAACTTTTAAAGGTTGTAACTTTAATTTTCTATGAATACTTACTGTTTTATTTATCTCAGGAGAAACAGATGCATTTAATCTCAATTGCCAATAAGTTTCCTTCAATTCTAAAACAGTGTTTAGATCACCTCCTCTTAAAGAAATATATACTGCATCAATTACAGCAAAGACAAATATTGTGAAGTCAGGACATGCAATAGAATGCTTATATAATGCATTATCCAGGTTATGATTTTTTTTATATCACTCAAATGTTCTCTTATATGAATCCTTAAACTTCTAATAGTCTTGCTGATATATACAAAAGAAACATGTCTGACAGGTGGCCAAATAAACCCCTCCACAAGAATTACATGTGAAATGACCTTTAATATACATAATTTTATCATAACTTTTAATAACTGTCTTACTGTTACTTGTATATCTGCAAAACATGCAAAAACTGCAAGAATAAGTTCCTTCAGTCCTTTCTTTCAGCATAATATTAACATAAATACTATTATCCATCTCCAGTAGTTGCTTAATATTTTTCGATCTTGTATACGTAAATGTTGGGACTGCCCAAAAAATACTTCAGTTCATCACAATGTATAAACACATTTCAATTATTGCTATCCCTACTATAATCCAATACAAAAGTGTTTATTCTATTGATAAGATATACATCTAAAAGTACACATTAGAGCTTAAAATTGGTACAAACTTAATGCATGCTGTCGCTTGACAATATCTAACATCTTCTTTACAAATTCACAGCAATAACCCCAATCTATAATTTTTAAAAAAAAAAAAAATCACATTCCATAAAAAAATCAGCATCACAACTAATTCGTCTAGAGGCTCAGATAAACTGTCCCTTCACAACATTTTTCTTAACAAAATCAGGATAAGCACCGTTATAATGTAAAACTGTATTAGCAAACATTTCCTTTCTGTATAAGTTAGATATATATCTATTATACACATCTTTAACAATAGTAACATCTAAATAATTTATAAACTTATTATTGTAAATGTGTAAATTTTAAAAAGGAAGTAGTGTTATTTAAATAATTCATAAAGTCATGCACATCAACTGAACTAGTCCACATAAAATAAATCCATAGAAGAATAAAAATACACATACTTACAATAACAAGAACATTATAAAAAACTGCCATTCCCAATCATTCATAATATTTATATAACTAGGTGCCATAATAGCTCCCATAGCTACTCCAGCCACCTGTCTATAATATTTCTTATTAAATAAAAATAAATTATTGGACAATACAAGATCTAAAATACTACAATAAGTCACCAACTGTTTGGCAGAAATCTCATTAAAATTAAGTCAAAAACATCTCTAAACCCTTCTTACGAGGAATAACTGTATATAAATGTATTACATTTGCAACTAAAATAACAGTCTTATTAAATGGCATCTTATCAATATTCATCAAAAAATGCCACATATCTATAGTATAAGATAATGAAGTGCCCACTATATCATTAATGGACTTTTCAATATAAAAAGCAAGTGGTTCTTTTTTTCATTCCGTTAGCTGCAATAACTGGCCTAGACGGAAGATCCATTCTAGATTTGTGTATTTTAGGTATCCCAAATAAAACTGGCAAAACAGGATACTCAACACTTTAAAAAAAGCTGAAGAGAACTCTTAACGATTAGACACCGTACTATAACAATTTAGCATCGATAAATGTATATGCTTTCTTTTATTACCTCTGAAAAAGTGACTTCCTCATATGAGGTGTCTAAAGTTAACATCTTTTCGATCTTACTGCAATACTCAGTAGTTCCCTTGATAACTATACTACCTCCTTACCATATTTCATTACAAGTAAATTGCCTCTAGCTTTAACATCCTGAATGGATTTTCTTTCACTATAACAGATGTTACACTATCTATTTTGCTTACTTATGCACAACTACCAAGTTTGACCCTAATTCTTTTTCACATTATTTTTCAAATGCATCCCCTGTAAAGGATGATTAAAAACACTTGAATGTTAAAATTGCGCAACTTGACTACAGCTATGCCCTTTCTCAGAAAAAAATGTGAACAAAATTCAATTTGTGAGAAAAATAATTTCAACTGTAGCAAAATAGAGGCTATATCAGTATCCAGTGTAGGAAAGAAAGTCAAACATTTTTTCAAGGGTTTATGAAAGTCCTGCGAAAGTACTAAAATTATAAATAATAATCCCTCCAATTTCCTAAGAAAACTTAAAACCTCAGTATGACAGAATGAGTGGTGGTGGAGTCCCTGCAGCTAAGAAAATGACTAGCCTTTACAAAACCATTAATTTTAGGCACGGTTTGTACAAGCAATGGACCTATGCAGAGTATTTAGAGTAAAGCAAAGCAATAAAATCAGACATTGGCACTGACAAATGTAGACACTCCGCCTTGAGATTCTCAAACTAGGGAGTAATGCGAAGAACATAGCCCAATGGAGTGAAGCGTAAAAAAGTCATTAACTTTGGAGAATACAGCGAACTGCTAGAAAGAAAAAACCTAAATGAAAAATAAAATCAGAGCAGTATGGCTTCGCATCATCAGTCCATTTCAGTTCTTCAGTTGGTGCTATGGTTCTTGTACTGACTTCGGGTACTGTCAGCAGGATGCATTATTATTACTGTTGTACATGAAAAGCCTTGATTATGCTCTGAAACTGGCAGAAGATAACCAGCATTCTCCACAGCAGAGTGTCTGTTGTGATTTAATGCTTTAAAAGTTGTAACACACTTTGAACTGCAACACAAACAAAAATGTTGCACTGTGAAGTGTCCAAACAACTTTTAAAGCTGCTGTCTGTTTGGTAGTGCAAAGAGAATTTTAGCTTTCAAGGCTCGAAAACACTTTGCATTCTTGCACTCCGGTTCTCAGACAGTGTATTAGAGCAGCTAAAGCTCTATGTACTGCAGAGACTTACGAGTGGAGATCTGATCACAACTAACTTGTGTGATCATGACACACAAAGCTCAAGAGGTGACTTGCTTCAATCATGAGGGACATTTTCTTCACATCTGCCTTAAACACACACGTTACTTATGATCAGAGACACAATAACAATTCACTGTATAGTGGATGATAAGTCCTCATTGTGCAACAAAAGTTACCAAATTATAATCTTGTTATAACTGGCTTTTTTATCTTGCTTTGACTATGTCACAAAGCCTGCTAGCTGCTTTTCATGACAAAAGTAAAGCAACAAAACATTTACAGCACAAAACATAACAGGGCCAAAAGAAGGAAAACCCATATAAGCAAAATAAATATGTATCAGTTAAAAGTAACAACCGCCTAGCTTCAAATAAATGAACACAAGGCACGTCCAATGAACCTGCGAACCAGCTACTATGCAAGTTCACTGGGACTTGGCAAAAAAAAAAATGCCAGTTATATCCTGCATTTTGTCCAAAAAGGCATAAAGACAACAAACAAACAAAAAAACCTAATAAATAAGTAAATAAAATAACATTTTTAAAAATGGAAATAAATTAAACATGTCACTTGTTATAAAGAATAAGTCTAATATAAATAACAGTGATTACCAGAGGATGCTTCTTAAGGTGTGTAATAGCTATCACCTATTGAACAGCAGAGTAATAAATTACTCATATGAGAAAGTGGTGCCAGAATTAACACTGTGCATTTTAACGGTTAGGAATAAAAGTATACATTAGAGTAACTGGCTTGTTTTTCAGCAGAAATGTACGATGCCGATTGTAACATTTGGAAATTCATTTTTTTTTTATATTCGGATATCACATAGACACATAAGCTTGCAAATTGACAACATCATGCTCCTGAATGACGCAATGACCACTTAAGTAAATCAGTACTTCATGCAGGGGGTGCTTGCTGGAGCAGGAGGAGGAGATCCAGTCTGAGGTACACAATAGCCAGTAGTAACCACATTCCTTTTGTATTCTGGCAAGGAAGAGGGTTTAGAGTGCTGATTGTTCAGCACTCTGTGTACATCAAGCATTTATAATGTGGCAGTCCTGATGCATATTAAGCATTTATAATGTGGCAGTCCTGACGTATATCAAGCATTTATAACATGGCAGTCCTGACATATTTCAAGTATTCTTAATGCGGCAGTCCTGACGTATATCAAGCATTTATAATGTGGCAGTCCTGACGTATATCAAGCATTTATAATGTGGCAGTCCTGACATATCAAGCATTTATAATGTGGCAGTCCTGACATATGCCCACAATGGGCATGCAGAATCATGTATGCACTCACGTTATCACTGTATGTCAGGCATCAGGTGGTGGTGGTGGTGGTGGGGGGGGGGGGGCAACTAAAGTCACACTTTGCAAAATGACGGCAGTCCACAACTGATGCCCACTTCTCACTCTCCAGTGACAATCAAATAGGGATACCTGACATGGCAAGTCCTGGGATACTGGAAATCAACACCGCTAGGCAGCAAAAAAGAAAAAAAAAAATAGTCAGTTCCTCAAACACTGTCCAGCAAACTGGCAGTATTTCACAATGCATGAGGAAGACCCTGAGAT
Source organism: Protopterus annectens (assembly GCF_019279795.1). Lineage (NCBI taxonomy): Eukaryota > Metazoa > Chordata > Ceratodontiformes > Protopteridae > Protopterus > Protopterus annectens. The sequence continues at coordinate 1,709,736,587 of NC_056739.1, read as the reverse complement.
CACCCCTGCAAAGGGTTCTGAAACACAATTCTTTCCCAGAAACTGGTAAATTGCAACTTTTAACATTGTGCTTCACAATATGACTTTCAAACATTATGTCAAAAACAGTGAAAATTCTGAACTATTTAAATGTGACTGCAGGGGTGACAAAGATGCTTCGGTTTAAGAAACAGACCAGAGTTCCTTTAATGTTTTTGCTACTCAGAGTATATACATGAGTGAAGAAATAAATTTATCTGCATGAATTAGGGAAGAGACTATGAGCATTAAATATGTGCATTTTCATGATTTATATTTCTGTGTGGTTAAGCTGATATCATAGTCTCCCATGTTAATCTTCAAAAACATCAAAAGCTATTTAAATCACTGCTGATATACCAGTTAACAGCCATTTGTTTTTATGCTCAGCTAGTGAATGAAGTATACTTGTTACAGCAATCCTGCTTTCCACATACAGCACAAACTCTAATAATCTATCAAACTCCCACCCCCCCCCAAGCTAGCTATTTTGAGTCAATGGATACCCAGTAATGGGTATATTAACTTACCCCCAACCTAGTTACTAGTGTCTCTGGATACCTAGCAATGAGTATATTAACCCCCCCAATCTAGTTACTAGTGTTTATGGATACCTAGCAATAGGTATATTAATCCCCCCCAACCTGGTTACTACTGTCTATGGATACTCAGCAATGTGTATACTAACTTATGAATGTAGCTAGAAAAAACTACCAGATGATGAATGCAGTCTGCCTAAGGTTTTACTTGCATCTAATAATAGATTTTGCTTTGGATCCACCAGATGTCTGTGGCTTTGTTCTGTTTGGTATTTTAAAGATAGGCTGAATAAACTTTTCTTGTAATACCTTCCATACCTGCCAGTAAACTTTACTGGAAGGTATCTAACTGAGCACAAGTGTCATCTCCCTGCTTCCTGCTAGTGATTTGCCAGGTACAACATCCCTGAAAAGTCTAACCACAACACTTTGAAGAACTGTTTCCACACAGCCTTCACAAGTGCTCATCCTTAAATACTTCAGACAGCCTTGTTTTGCATAAATTCCACTTCGATCTGTGCTCCAAGGTCACTACATAACTGAACAACACATGTGCATTTATAATTCATAAAAATCACGTGACAGATTCAGAATCAATTCGTACTCAAAGTTGCTTGTAATTTAAATACTTACACAATGTTAATTATACACTAAAATGCTGAAATATTGTCACTGTACAACTAGCTGCCAACATCATTCCTTAACACTCATGTTGATCACATAACGAGATAATGTAGCTATTGTCAGAGCTTTGTTTTCTATTAGGCTATTACTGGTAAAATGTCTAGTAAATGTCTAGTAATCCACATTACACATTTATTGGCAATGCACATGTTTCTGACGGCTGCCATAACAACAAAGGTGTGAGGGGACTACACTGAGCTTGACTGAACAATTAATGAAACAAAGATCACGTTTGTCTGAAGAATAAAAAGTTGCCTTGCTCTCAGACCACACACTACCTCCTACTATCACCTGTATGCCTGTCTGTTCGCTGCACAATTAATCAATATTTTCATTTACTGCAAGGAATGAACAGCTAAATATGACGCTAGCAGAAACTAGTTCTAAACAAAGGCAGGTACAGCAAGATGATGATAAAACCACATTCAGAAATGCAATGCTAGCTACAAAATCGGCTTGGAAAATAAATCTAACATGTTCCAGATGATTCTGAAATATGCATAACAGTAGCCTGATGCAAGAAGTGGGCCTTGGCTTTGCACAATTATCTAGTGCTGCGTATTTCAGAAAGTTTTCAGCTACTCCGAATACAGAAACAAGCACAATGTCTGTTTACAACAAATATTATCTTCTAAACTTTCAATTGCCAGCATTTAACAGAATCAAACATATTAAGGTGAAGTACATATCCATTTCTAGAAAGGCACTGCTGTAGAAATGTAATTACTAGAGACCAGCAGTTATCACAATGATTATTTACTTGGGCATTTATTTGTGTTTGTTAACCAGGGACTATGTAGCCATTTTTACATGTCACAGTGATTACTGAATTCATCTTCAGTCATGGCAATAGGGCAGGCAGACCGATGACTTAGCGGCTAAAGTGTTGGGCTGAAAAGTAAGCAAATGAGTCTGTTCTCAAGTACCACTAGAGTTAGCCACTTACTCCACAGCCTTATGGAAATGGTCACCATGCACTGCCCCAGTCCATTCATAAGTGGAACAAAGCATGGGACCTAAACTGCAATGAGATAGCAGTGATTTATCTAGCATAGTTCATCAAAAGCAATGTAAAACATTTCAGCTGTACAGGATTCAGTGGCGACTGATGGAAAACATTCACTTGTTTCATAATCTTGTTTTTGTAGTTTTGCACTGCTTACTGCTCCTCTCACTGCAGACGTGTAACTCATACATTCCCTGAAAAAACGAGACACATATTTGCATTCAGGAGACCTGGGGCGTGAATAAAATCACAGCTCTGGAAAACGTACCACTGCTGAACATCTGATAAGGTGTAGCACTGCATTGCTGGAAAGCTCGACAAGGGAAAATCACTGCAGGCTGAAAGAAGACGAGGAAAACATTAGCCCAAAGAAGTGGCGGGCGGCGCTGTGGAAGCTCTGGGAGAATAGAACAAGTATGCAGTGACAAGTTGGAATTCACTAAATGGAATTCTGAGCCTGGGTGCATTATGAGTTGCACAGAAAAAAGCTGAGAGCACGAAATCAGACATAAAAAGGACTCCTGACACTAAATAATCACTTTGGTCTACAACAAGGATAGTAACAAAGGAATAGATCACAGCAAACACAAAACTCTAAAAGCATATGTATGATTACTTTCCAATAAAGTCCCACTATAAAGAGAGAAGGGGGCAAGAACATGTGCTGGGACTTGGAATGAATAAATGCACCCAATCTCCTCTGAGGCCTGGAACAAGTGTCAGAGTGCCCTGCAAGACCTGTAACAGCTGTTCAGCACACACCCGATAGGTCAGTTTTAAAAAACTTACATGTTTTGCTTTTGAGTTATTTGTGGGGCAGGGAGAGATTTATTTTGTGTTATATTTTATACACCCCTGTTAATCAGATTACCAGTATTCTGAGCACACTTCGTAAATACAAACAGGGCAGGCAAAGAGATGCAAAGGTTAGGACTGCTGCCTCACAGTGTCTGGTTCACAGTTAGGGTGACTTCTGTTAAAAAAAAAATCCTTGTGGCCACAAAAGATTTTCACCAGGGTCTTCAGTTTTCTTCCACACTGTAAGGCATACTGAAAAGTGCCTTGTTCATCTTCTAAATTGGCAGTGTGCACGTATATGTATATATACCACATGAGATGGAATGCTGTGCCATCAAGGCCTGGCTCTAGGCTTTATGCTCACATAGACTTTGGACATATATACAAAAATGCACCTAACACATTGAAATTGCTCTCTTTCTACATTGGTGTGTACAGTCTATCTATCTAGTGTATGTGCATGTGTGTGTGTGTGTGTGTGGGGGGGGGGTCCATATTTTACACACACACGTATATGACAAACATGATTACTATTAATTGCAGATGAAACTGAACAAAACACGAAATATTGTACACTTTCATTGGTGATCCACAAAAACACTGAAACCTAATGATCACAAATGTAAACAATAAATTGACATTTGCTATCACTACTTTCTTTTCTCTAAAAATAAAGGTAAACTTAACACAAATACATTCTTAAAAAAAGTTGTTAAAAGTAATGATCATATATGTATAGAATACATTGACAATCAATGTATTTATGCTAAAAACTAAAAAAATGCATTAAAAAAATACTTTTCTATGGGCTCTGCCTCCACACACCCAGAAACTGTATACGTTAGCAACAAGGTCATACAACCACAAAGGAAAAAAAAAACACAGAAAATTAGAGAATTATGTTATAGTTTGTTTGACAACTCTACTATAACTTAATTTGATGAACTGCAAACAATCTAAAATCTAAATTATGAATATATATATATATATATATATATATATATATATACATACATACATACACACACACAAACACACACACATTACACATACACATACAAACACACACATACAGGTCTATGTTAACTGACTGTCCAGAAGGACGAATCACAAAATACTGTGCTGGCAATATCAAATTTCTGAACAAAAACACTGAAAACATCTTTTCTGTAGGATACAAATTCTGGTGCAACCCCCTAAACCTCTTACTAACTATATATATCAACTCAAAGATGCACCGCAGTTGGGAAAGAGTCAATTCCCTGATCCACACAGCTCCATGATCTCAACTACCAAAACTCCCACTAACTACGATCTTTCGAAATTCTGGCATTCAGTATTGCTGGCATGACATTTTGTGGTTCTTCTGGTTGTTCGACTAACACGGACCCATTTAAATCTATACAATACACACATACATCCAGACAGGCACACACATGCACACATATAATCCACACATAAATATTTCTTCATACATACATATATATTTGATATACAAACCTACATGTACATACAGTGTGATTTGTGAGTTGAATGACCTTAATAAGATGAAATGGCCCATGGATGGAGCCAGAAAGAAATGGTGGATCTACATAATAAAGTGTTCTGTAGGTGGAACCATAGTAACTCACCTAGAAAAAGTGAACAATGTTGGAAGTAAGAGAACCATTTGCCTCTTACTACAAAGGGATTCAGCCCCCAGGTGTTGTTCAGGCATGAGCCTGACACAAAGATAAGGGTCTGTCCAAAAAAAATTATACAGATAGGACCCTGGTATCCATGAAAGGGGCCTGTACATGACCAGAAAAGCCACTGGGGGGCCTGATGGACAACAGTCTGAAGCAATGCTAGACAATCTAGAAAGAAAAGCTTGGATATTTGATATAAAGGAGACTGAGAAGACCTCTGAGTTTTTTTAAATTTACAGAACTATTTAAGATTCATTTATGTCTGACAATTCTGAAAGCATTTCATAGAGTTAGCAAACGTATGTAGTGCTGTGGCATTCAGTAAATGCAACATTTACATTTACAAATGCAGCCTCTGTGTATTCTGTGAAAATCAAAACACTGTAATACATATGCGTATGAAGTAAAATGAAACACAGAAGCTGAACAACATATGCAAGTTGAGTGAAATTCCCTTGAAGAGGAACATAAGACACTGCAGTGGTGCTTTAATGGGGTCAAAACTTGATCTGATGGTATTATTCTTGCAAGCTAACACTTTAAATTGTACAGCATATATTAAATGGGGAATACACAATATAGAAAGACATAAATGGAAAAATGTTTGCTTAGAGAATTTATTAGAGTGTGAAAGCTTTAATAAGATTAGGTAACACACCTAGAGGGAAAGGTTCCATGTTTGGAGTAAGCTTGCCATTTGATAACAACAGGAGAGAGGAAATGCACTTTATTTTATTTCAATTACTTGATAGGATGCTTGAAGGAGTGCAAAATAATAATAAAACAGAAAACAAAAGTAGTTTTGAAAAGGAAGACCACTAAAGCACAATATATTAGCGCTTTAGTTCTATTCAATATAAAGAGCTTTTTCAGAATAAATCAGAAAACCATACTTCCATTTCAAATACATGGTTTGAAAGTCACATGACCATGAATATCCAATGAAATACAAACCATCCAAACAATCTTATTTAATTTCCTTCTGGTCTCTAGCTTACTTACTACAAATCAAACTTAAACCATTAGAAAATAATTAATGAAATGACTATCAAAATTAATACAAAGATATGTATATAATATGAATACAAAGATATGTATATAATATGATACTTTCTTTACAATCTTTAAACCTGTAAAGACATTTAATGCTGACACATTCAATTAAGCCTGTTTCTGTTGTCTACTAATTTCAGTTGCCTTTCAGCTTCTTTGCAACCCAGAAGAGTTTTATCATCTACACTCAACTCATTGATCTTACAGAATCCAATACAAACAAAATAAATTCTTTTGAAATCTCTATATATTAAAACATGTTTTGCTAAGGAATTACTCATATCCTTTTTAATCAGTATACTGTGCTCATAAATTCTCTTTGATAACATTCTTGACGTCTTAGCTACATAAAAGCTTTTGCATGTTTTGTAAGTTGCTATGTATACAACCCCCTTTGAGTTGCAATTAAATCTTTTTGCCCAAACTAACATAATTAGAATATTAGTTGTATTACTTATAAACCTACATTATTTGCATTTGTTACATTTGTACATTCCAAATACTAATTCTCTGTTTATATTACTTTCCTTTTTACCCCTTTCTAATATTGTCTTTACATTTTTTTTATATGTAAAAAAGGGTTTTCCCCTATTATTTTGCACAATGTATTACCTAAGATAATTTTCCAGTTGTCTAATAATATTTCCTTGATTAAATTCATGTCTCTTGAAATAGGTAACAGGAAAGTTTACCTAATTATTCGTAGTGAATACTTCACACACATTTTCGGTACTTATAACATTTGTATTAGTTAAACTCATGTAAAATAGGCTTGAAAATGACCTGTCTTTTACTAATGACTTCCCTAATAATTATTTCTAAAAAAAACTTCACTATAACTTCTAAGACTAAACATATTTGGCATCACTAAAAACATGTTTCATCTTTACTTGTGAGTCTACTTAATCTAATAAACTGCCCTTTAACCACATTTGTTTTCATACAAGTTAAGGGTTGATTTTATTATTTTCCTTATCTACTGTAATAGTCATATCTAAAAAAATTGACAATCACCTATGCTTCCAAAGGTGAATGTTAGAAAATTAGTACCAACATTCAAATATTCAAAAAACACATCAAATTCACTTTAAAGTTCCACCCCAATATAAAATATCATCAATAAAGTTTCTACAAAACTACACTTTAAAAAAAAAAAAAAAAAACATTCTTTTTTAAATATTCTTGTTCCCACCAGGCCATGACCAAATTTGTGAAAACTTGTACTACTCTGGCACCCATCACATTGCCTTTCTTTTGTTTATAAAATTTACGATGGAACTGAAAGAAAATTAATTCTAATAATAAACAAATGCTACTAATGGATCCATTACCACAATTTGTGAATTTAGCAAGATAATTTCTGATACGTTTAATACCCTGTACTTGACAAATGCTAGTGTATAACGAAACTACATCTAATGTGATAAAAAAAAATCCTTCATTAAATATGAAGTATGTCTTGTGTAACAATTCTAACTTGCGTCATGAGTCTCTTAAATATAATTCCACTTCCTGAACAATGCGATTTAATACCTTATCCAAGTAAACCGAAATAAGTCCTGTCTTGTAAAACTCTGCTGCTATTACCGGCCTAAAGGGTGGTCTCATGTTGTCTTTATGAATTTTAGGTATTCTAAATAGCCTTGCCATTTTAGGGTAGTCAGCTTTTAAAAATTCATAAAGTTCATACTTAATATAACCCTGACTAAACAGACTAAACAGCAACTTGTCAATTTCATCAAACTTAATTTTGATTATTTTATTATTTACCTATTCATAGTGATTGCTGTCATTTAACAAATTCAAAATTGCTGTGCTGTACTCGTCCATGTTCATAATGACCACTCCATTTCCCTTATGGGCTTTCATTACCTTGGTGTTACTAGATAAATCTCTTAAAGCTAACTTCTCATTTTTAGACAGATTATGATATGAAAAATGCCTGTTACCTGTGTTTAGTTTACAACAAAACTCTTTCTTACATATACTGTGAAAAACTTGTATTGTGTAGTACTGGGTTGTAGGTACTATGTTTTTTGACCTCAGTGTTTTCAATTTCAAAATTTTTTATGCCACGCAAAATGCATTGCTAATTATTCACAAATGTATAATTTGAGGACAATTAATACTTTGGTGACATTTGCTTTATATAATGGAATAAATGAAAAGCCGTTGGTCAACACAGAACAATGATCTAATTTTAAAACAAAATAACTTAAAACTGCAAATTTACTTGACTGGATGATTGAAGTAGGGCAAAGCAATAATAAAACACTGACATTTTCCTGAGAAGTGTTTCAAACTTTGTGTGTGACAACTGGAATAATACTGAATATGTTCAAACTGCACTGTAATGGATAATAACATTTTCTACTACTCTCTCTTTCTCTCTTCTCCTACTCTTGCCCACTCATCTTTACTCTTGCTCACTCATCTTTTTCTTCCTTTTCCTCTGTGATGCCCATGTACTGGCCAAGCAAACAAGGAGCCTCAATCCTCACCACTAACACCAGTGAGGGGCGTCCATATAGGGAAAGCATAATAAATACACACACAGTAAAGTACAATTTCCCTCAAGAGAATACAGAGATCACAGTCAGTCTGGGGCTGGTTTCTCCCTTTCTCTCCAGGTCCTCAATAAGACTCCCAACTGGCACAGCTATAGGGTTCAGATTTCAGCCTAGTGGGCAAGCTAAAACCTCCAGCACCCTCTCTGTCCAACCAGTGCTTCATGTCCCTGCCCAAGTAGTTGACACACACACACTTTGAGGTAAGAGTTTATACAATCACATAGACACTCCTGGGGAAGGCTGGCACAGGTTCTCCAACTGTGCCCCTTTTCCCCAGACTATACAGTAGAAATCACTGCCACCACCCAGCTAATATTTATCAGCTACTCAAAGGCCCATTTGAAAGGATGTCCAATTATACTGTACAATATTATTATCCAAATGGTAAGTGCAACCAAACAATCAAGACTTATTTGGAGTGAATTGGTACAGTATCACTATATACATGCAATGTACTCAGAGCTTAAATTATCTCTACACAAAACAGCCAAAGTTGAAAGGTTTAAAAATATTTAATAATAGATAATAAAAACACAAGACAATACTTCTTACTATACAGTGCTAATCAAGAGTTCAGAGATCACAGAGAAATACTTAAAATAATACAGTACAAAAGTTCGGACATCACAGAAAAACAAAATTAGTCTAATCTCAGATTTCCTAGTTATATCTAAGAGAAAACACAGTTCTAAAATCCTATTTGCGTATAGACACAGGCAGAGTGGGTAGTTGGATGTCCTCAAGACAAATGCTCTCATGCTCTCATTCTTTCTGTCCTTAAATTGACAACACAGTATCACTGATCTATTTCAGATTACATCATTTCTTTCTGCTTCCCAGGCTAACAGACTCTCAGAGGTTAATAGCCCTTGTTCTTGCAGCTGGTCAGAAAGCCAGAACAATAAAATAAATTATACATGCAAATTCTAGCCATTAACTCTGGCCTCAAAACAATAGGCAGAATGCCTTTATCTAGACATCTCAGCTCCAAGTTTTGACATCAAAGAATTGACTTATTATAGCTTTGTTACAGCAGAGTGCACTGTTGTTACATTTTTGCAGTTCCACATTTAACACCATTTTTCCCATTTAAGAGAACAAGCCCGTGGCTTATATTAATATTTACAAATGACAGAATTATCTACAAAATTCTATCTGGTAGGCTGGCAGTCTTCACCTATCTTCACATCCTCCTTTACCTATTCATCTCTCTATCCTACGTCAGAGTCTCTATTAACTAATTCTTAACTTTCCTGTTTGTTCCCTTGCTCTAACCCAATTCTCCTTATTCCTTTATTTAATTCTCTTCCCTTACTAATATTTCTTCTTTATCCATAACTGTCTACCATATTTTCTCTGAAATAATTTCTACATCTCTGATACCAAGTACTAACGTATTCATCTGCATTTTGAATATCTTCAATTTCTATCAGTAATAGTAAGCCCCTTTTGTTTCATGAATTACTATTTGCCAACTGAAGCACTATTTGTCATTGGTTTTGCTAATGTTAAACTTGCATTTTTTGTTACTCAAATACCTATCTATTGTATTTACTTATTGTTTAAAATTGCTGTTTCATGTTGACTCTGGAGATTTTCTCCCCAGGCCTCTGCTGAAAAAGTCGGACATACCCGATCAACAAATGTCAAATAAATAAATACAATCCAGAGAATCTTTACTAAATGCAGTCTAACTCAGACGTACATCTAAAAAACTGTGAAAACAAGTTATGGAGTTTGTTTTGTTGGAACTATGTTCATTAATTAGCAGTAGAAAAAACTCTGAATGCACTGCAAAATTTTAACATCCTACTTATTAAGCTGTGCTAAACAGTCATAATCTTCTCTTTGCCACACCCAAACAGAAGCTAGACTTTGGACAGCAAAGTGAGACCATTCTTATTATTGAGATTTAAAAAGAATTGCATGAAAAACAGTGTTAAAATGGTCTTGGGATTACTGAATTGAAATTACTGAAGCTGGGCATTTTCAATGAAGTGTTGCTAGTATATGCAAAGTATGAAAAGGGGTATATGCATTAAGAAAGTGAAGCAATATAGCAATAACCCACGCCTGGGTGTGGGTAATGCTGGATTTACCCACGGTTGGCGTGGCCAAACAAAGCCAACCTTGGGTAAATCCAGCATTACCCACACCCAGAAGTGGGTTATTGCTATTATACAATGACATTATTTAAGAAAAAAAATAATTACTTTTCTTAAATAATGGCATTGTATAATGCCTCCTTGCTGCCCTTCCGCAGCTGTCTGGTATTCCTCGGCAGTTCTGATGTACTGCGCATGCGTATGCCTACGCAGTACATCAGAGCTGTGGGCAAAAGCAACGGAGAAAGCAAGATCTCCATTGCTTTTTACTATTTCGCTATGTTATATGGGTTTAACATAGCGAGACAGCTTTAAAAAAAGCAACGGAGAATCTCCGTTGCTTATTTTAAAGCTATCTCGCTATGTTAAACCCATTTAAGATAGCGAGACAGTTTTGAAAAAAGCAACGGAGAAAGCAAGATCTCCGTTGCTTTTGACAAACTGTTTCGCTATGTTAAATGGGTTTAACATAGCGAGACAGCTTTAAAATAAGCAACGGAGATCTCCATTGCTTATTTTAAAGCTGTCTCGCTATGTTAAACCCATTTAAGATAGCGAGACAGTTTTGAAAAAAGCAACGGAGAAAGCAAGATCTCCGTTGTTTTTTACAAACTGTTTCGCTATGTTAAATGGGTTTAACATAGCGAGACAGCTTTAAAATAAGCAACGGAGATCTCCATTGCTTTTTTTAAACCTGTGTCGCTATGTTAAACTCCTTTAACATAGCGAGACAGTGTTTTAAAAAAGTATAAGTCGATTTACAACGTGCACGCTGGCCAATCAGCGTGCACGTTTTGGAATATTAATGGGGGGGGTCATGGTATAATAAGTAATAATTCTATGGTAACACAAAGTCTGTTATACACCCTAAATAATGTGTAACACATTCCTAATGGTATTTGTACTACTACAAGGAGTTTGTGCTGGCATCTATAAAAGCATGCAGCAAGTGAAGCAATGGCTGTGTAACAATAAGTAATGAACTGAGCAAACACTGCTGTTAATGTACTGTGACCAAAATGCATCTTTTAATGGAGAATAGCAGGAAATTTGAAGGAAAGAGTGCAAGTCTTGTTTTTAATTAAATACTACGGTTGCTGCTCTTGTGAAAAATAATCTGTACCAGGAACAGAAATGCATTGACAAATTTTGACGCAAAGTTGTGAACTAAAGAGAAAGAAAGAGTATGCATTTTATGACCACATAGTAAAAAACGTTTCAAGGTCTTAAACAGTGCAAAACCTATACATAAAGTAGGAAAGTAATATAAGCTTCCCAGAGGTTAATACAATTTGATTAATTAGGAGTGTTATAAAGTAGTAAATGGATTGCAGATGTCAGTAATTTCACTTCCCCCAATATGCAGTGATCTCGGTTTTAAAGTTTAGAGAGCATGGCACAAATCCAGTGGATTTTGTGATGGCTCTGCCCCCACAGTAAATAAATAAATAAAGTTTATGTTCTTTTGACTGATTGCTGAAGCACAACTTTTAATTATCTGTGCACCAGTGAAACACAGGTCAGCAAACATTCTGCCAATGGGTGGTCATGCATTCACCTTGGGTTTTTACAAACAAGGTTGCCGCCATCATCAGATCAACTCTACCAACAACCAGCCTTATGAACTTTTTAGTTTGCCACATTCTCTTTCTTGAACAGTGATTGATATTCCCAGTTATGAGGAATTCATGATGGTCATCTCAAATTTGTTTTCAATGATCCGAGGGCTAGACCTTTGTCCATCGAGTCTGGTTATAACCAGCCATTTCACATATCTTTATTTCCTCACTGGGGCATGGGACGTTTCCATCAACCTTGAAAAGGACTATATTATCCCTATCCACAAGAAACCACAACTGGAACCTGCTAAATTTCACAAATATTGCCAGATTGCTAACTTTCCATTTTTGTGAAAGGTCATTGGGGAGGCTGTGTACAAGCAACATGAAACTTATTTAACAGTCAATGGGTTAAGGATTCTTTTCAGTCTGGGTTTTGCATTTGCTGATTAACAAATTCGTTAATGACCACTTAACATCTTGATACTAGCAATACTAACATTGTACCACTCCTCCTCGATCTCTCTGCAGCATCTGATACTGTAGATCATGACCTATTTACTGAGTGCTTATGTATACTGATGTGCACATCCTACCTGCAATACTAACATTGTACCACTCCTCCTCGATCTCTCTGCAGCATCCGATACTTTAGATCATGACCTATTTACTGAGTGCTTATGTATACTGAGGTGCACATCCTACCTGCAATACTAACACTGTACCACTCCTCCTCGATCTCTCTGCAGCATCCGATACTTTAGATCATGACCTATTTACTGAGTGCTTATGTATACTGAGGTGCACATCCTACCTGCAATACTAACATTGTACCACTCCTCCTCGATCTCTCTGCAGCATCCGATACTTTAGATCATGACCTATTTACCGAGTGCTTATGTATACTGAGGTGCACATCCTACCTCTTAGGATGCAATCAGGTCTCCTCTGAAATTTTTATCAGTCCTTTGAGTGTGGAGTACCATAAGGTTCTTCCCTTAGGCCAGTTATTGATTACAGTTTATATACTTCCTTTGAAGGGGTCTTGTTTATGAGAGAAGCCTAGAACAGTCATGCTAATGATACTCAGCTTTACCTCTTCTTCCCACAAAGGGACATGCTGACAACCTTGACGTCAAATATTCCTAGCTTTGTTCTAATCAGTTGAAAATTAAAATCTCCAATACCAAGTCCACGGTTGTTCATTATACCTTAAGGGAATCCACTGTTCTGCACTCCCTAACTACATCAGATATACAGTGGTAATAAGTCTGAGTTTGTTGAACAGGTACACAGTTTAGCTACAATTCGGCATTGTATACTCATACTCCTAATCTTTACAATAACCACTTCCCACTGTGAACATTTTCAAGATTACCCCCCTTATCACTCAAGTTGACCTCTCAGCTGTTATTCATGTCTTGTTCTCATCCTAGCTGCATTTCTGCAATAGTTATGGAATTCCAGATATAGGCCGAGATTGATCATTTGCAAATGGTGAAGAATTCTGCTTCTAGGCTACTGACCAGTAAACCCTGTTGTTAACGCATCAAGCTTACTCTGTGGACAGACTTTCTATGTGATACACAACAAACATTTAAGATCTTAGTGTTAACTTGAATGTCCATTCACAACTGGGGTTCCTCTTACGTGAAGATGGTTATGTTGTATTCCCGTATGGATCTTGCACTCAGCTTCCCAGCGACCCCTACTGACTTCAAGAGTTCACTTTGAGACGTCTGCCATTCAATAAGTTGCCTTTCAAACCTTTAACTGGTGTAACTTACTAACTTGGTCACTTTGGGAGTATACCTCCTTAGCCAGCATCCACAGGTAATTTAAGACTAAATAGTGTCTGATAGTGTATGAGGACCTACTTTTAATTTATTTATAAACTTATTTTATATATGCTTTAGTCAGTTTTATGCATTATTTTATTGTGCAAGTTTTATTTTTTTTTCCTCTATTGATGTACTCAGTATTTTGCAATAAAACACCTTAATAAACCTGAGGTTGCCTAATTTGACAAGAATATCCCATATGCTCCTTTTGGATACTCCAGATGTATGTCTCATAGCTACCTTAAAAAATGTATATAAATGTTAAGCTTGAAATGGTTGCTAAGTTAAGTTGCTTTTGTTCAAGCTCAGAACTGTAGTTACTAGAAACACTTTCTAAGTGAGTAGTGAAGCTGGTCATTGGTGATGGATAGCTCACACTAAAAAGACCAACTCTGGTTCACAGGTAAGTTACCCTTGCAGGCCATTTTAAGGCTAGTCAGTTTCCCTTTTTGTGCTCGAATTAACCTATTCTATTTATTTGGTTAGGGATTGAGCTTACCCACCCCATGGTCAAAAATGATACATTATCCCTAATGAAAATAAATAGGATCATACCACATATAGTTTGTGGGGACCCTGTGGTAAATTTTTTGTTTCCCATCCACAGATCCAAGTTGCACCTGAATATTGGCAGGGATGAACTTTATGTGGATGGGGAATCTGCACCAGAGCAGTGGTATTCCCAGCGAGATATACCTGTCCCTCCAACCTGTTCTGTTGATGTTACAGAACAGGTTTAGATGTCTTGACTGAGTGTTTCTGATATTGTCTGACTTAGCTGATGTGCAGTAAATCCATCAGTACTGGGTCAGAAGATACCTAGTATGCAAGACACAGATCATCTCTTAGCAGTCTGTAGGATACAAAGTATGGTGACAGGGCTATGAGTCAGTCCATATAGAATATTGCAGTCTATATGTAGGTTTATGACTTTCTGCTGTCCATGTAGCTTGAATCAATGACTCAATTACTTTGCATTCTTCAGGTTTTAAAAGTCTTAGATGTAGATACTCCACTTAAATCATTTGATCCATTTCAACTGAACACTACCTGCTAGATGCAAAAGCACTGTGACAAATACCAGAAGGAGCTAACTCATGAATTCATAGAAAGCCAAAACAGTGGGCAAAAAGAAGCAGGAGATACAGATGGAAAACAGATTTCTGATAAGAAAAGACATTTAGATAAAGATTTCATTTAATTCTGTTACTAGCATGAATAAACAAAATACGATTTGCGCATCTACCCAATTTACGAAATATGATTTGTGCATCTATCTAATTACTAGAGTCGGCATACATCATTAGTGTTGACACATATCCAAGATATGCCACAAAGTACAGTTGTGTACACTTACCATAAATGTAGATGTTAGAGTGTATTCACTGTTGCAGTCATTACATTTGGATTATCTGCTTGCAGTAGCCCTCAGTCGGCCTGATAAACAAAGTCTTGGTCCTGCATCGGTTGCTGTCCCTTCTTCCATGACGTCATGTCGTCAGGGGGTATATAACATGCAGCCAATGCCATTACATCAGTTTTTCTTGCCCCAGATGTCAGGTGCCCACCTAATGGGAAGCAATTAAATCTATAAATACAAGGATATACCTCCAACAAAAAAGCAAATACACCAAAAAGCTTTTGAGCACAGTAAGGGAGAGTAGAGGTATAGCCAAAAGAAGAAAGGGGGCTGGAGGGAGGGTAACCAGGACTGCAACAGTGAATACAATCTAACATCTATGGTAAGTGTACACAACTGTACTATGTTCTTCGTGTTTCACTGTTGCAGTCATTACATTTGGGTAGATTCCCAAAGCTAAGGTTGGGAGCAGGAATCTAAATAGAATTAGGACCAGCTATAAAGCCCTGCAAGACTGCAGTGGCAAACCCAGCTCTGGATTTAGAGAAAATTGGCAAATGATAATGCTTGGTGAAAATATGTACAGAACTCCAGGCAGTAGCTTCTAGGGTGTCCCTGGTAAGGACGCCCCTGAGAAAGGCTGTAGAGGTAGATGCAGCCCTGGTTGAATGGGGTCTGATGCCCTGTGGGACAGGTTTACCATGGTGTTATAGCAAAAATTAATGCAGTGGCCTATCCATTTTGAAATAGTTGGCTTTGAAATATCTTTCCCCTCTGTCCCTGCAGCAAATGCCACCAGCAGTTGTTCAGATTTCCTTTGAGGTTTAGTCCTGTCCAAGTAGAATCTATGTTGTCTGTGCACATCTAAGGAATGCAGGATCCTTTCCCCTTTGTTCTGTGGATTAGAAAATAAGGTTGGCAAATGAATGGACTGATTAAGAGCCACACTGGATACCACCTTGGGCATGAAGGAGGGATTGGTTCTGAGGGACACCCTGTCCGCATGAAAGATGATGAAAGGCTCCACTGCCATAAGGGCCTGTAACTCAGATACCCTTCTTGCAGAAATGACCGCTAAAAGGAAAGCTGTTTTCCAAGAAAGGAATTTTAAATCTGCAGTAGCAGCTGGCTCAAAAGGAGGAAGAGTGAGTTTCTCCAAGACAAAGTTAAGGTCCCAGGCTGGAGTTGGAGCTCTCCTGGGTGGCCTTAAATTTTTGGCCCCTCTAAGGAACTGCTTGAGCAGTGGGTGAGAGAAGAGGGGAGGCTCTGTGCTATAATGAGCTGAAATGGCTGAGGCATGAATTTTGATGGAGGAAAAGGACAAGCCCTTATGAAGCATCTCAGTCAAGTATTGTAGAATCGGAGGTAAATTGGGCGCTGCTGCGTTCATCAGTTGAGATCGGTTCCAGGTACAAAATCTTTTCCATTTTGCAGCATAAGATTTTCTAGTACTAGGCCTCCTAGCCTCTAAAATGAGTTTCCATCATTGATTTACTGAGGGGTGGTAAAGGAGAGATTAAGGC
Organism: Protopterus annectens; assembly: GCF_019279795.1. Classification (NCBI taxonomy): domain Eukaryota; kingdom Metazoa; phylum Chordata; order Ceratodontiformes; family Protopteridae; genus Protopterus; species Protopterus annectens. Next base: position 1,709,719,843 of record NC_056739.1, on the reverse strand, counting down.
AATTAGCCAGGCTGCTAGGTTCAAGGTTTTTTAGCGGAGGGTGCAGAATCTGGCTCTCCTGCTGAGACAACAGGGAAGGAGTCTGAGGCAGGTGCCATGGGGCCAAGCATGACACACTGCGCAAGAGGGGGTACCAGTGTTGGCGTGGCCAGTCTGGTGCAATTAAAATTGTCCTTGGCTTGTCCTGTTTGATCTTTAGTAGTACCTTGGAGAGCAGAGGCAGAGGAGGAAAGGCATAAACCTGATAGGTTTTTCCAGTTGAAGGATAGAGCATCCACTTTGCAAGCTAGCTTGTGGGGAATCCTTGTGCAAAATTTGTCCAATTGATGGCTCTGTGGGGAGGTAAACAGGTCTATATCTGTGCTCCCCCATTTGCTTGTCAACATGTTGAAAATCCTTGGTTCCAGTTTCCACTCGTGTGGGTCCATGAGGTTTCTGCTTAGTCCATCTGCCAGTGTATTTAGTTTTCCTGGCAGGAATTAAGCTTGTAGATTCACTTGGTAGCTCAAGGCTGTGTTCCACAATGCCATGGCTAGTCTGCAGAGGGGGTAAGAATGGGTACTCCCCTTCTTGTTTATGTACCACATGACAGTGGTGTTGTCTGTCTTTACCATTAGTTGTCCTGGAAGAATGTGGTCCTTGAAGGCTGTCAGAGCATTCTGTACAGCGTAACATTTCATTTTGATTTATGTGCAGGTGCATTTGACTTGGGTTCAGTTTGCCCCGAATGCACTTCCCTGCCAGGTGAGCCCCCCAAGCAAAATCTGATATGTCTGTTGTTAAGGTTTGGGCAGCAGGGGGTAGTGTGAATGGTAGTCCCCTGTTTTGGTGGCAGGCCTCTGCCCACCAAAGGAACTTTAGGCGTAGGCAAGGTATGATATGAATCACTGATTCTAGATCCTGAGAATGTTGATACCATAGGCTTTTGAGATACCATTGTAGTTTCCTTACATGCAGCCTTGCATATGGAATTAGAAGAATGCAGGAGGCCATGAACCCCACGGCTTGCAGTATTTGCCTTGCAGATAACTATTTTTTTGTGGCCACTTGTTTGAAGTAGGCTGTCAAATGAATCAGTTTCTCTGGTGTAAGGAAAGCCATCTGGGAAGTTGTATTCAAGCTTGCTCCCAGGAATATAATTTGTTGACAGGGTGCCAGGTGTGATTTATTTTTGTTTATAGTGTACCCCAGAAAAGTCAGCACCCTTTGAACAAAGGCCAGATGATTCAAAAGTATGTCCTGGTTTTCTGCCTGAATTAGACAATCATCCAGGTATGGGTATATTTGAATATTTCTTTGCTTGCAAAATGCAATGATTGGAGCAAGGCACTTTATGAATACCCTGGGCGCAGTAGATAAGCTAAAGGGCAGTGCAGAGAACTGACAGTGCATGCAGCCTGCTTTGAAGCGTAGGTATCTTCTGCAAGACTCCCTGATAGGGATGTGCAGGTAAGCTTCTTTTAAGTCTAGTGTTGCCAACCATGCATCTTTGCCTAGCATATGAAGTAGCTGGTGAAGAGTCAGAATCTTGACTTTTGGAATCACCAAATAGGTGTTTAGAGTAGAAAGGTCCAGGATAGGACGCCATGTATTGCCTTTTCTGGATACCAGGAAAAGTCTTGAATAGAAACCTTGTCCCTTTTCGTCTTCTGGTACCAACTGAATAGCCCCCATGCTTAAGAGAGAGAGTACTTGATTTTGGGCCTCTGCCCACTGATTTGGGGGTAGATCTGGCCACCCGCTTGGTGTTGGTAACGTGTGTAAGTGAAATCTGTATCCTTGGGACACTATATTTAAAACCCATTTGTCCTGCGTAATGAGTTCCCAGTTTTCGGCCTGCAGACCAATCTTTCCACCTAAAGGAGCATTCAGTTGGGAAGTGCTTGGAAGTTTTAAAAGCAAGTCACTGAAACAGTTTTCCATAGGGGGAGTCTTACTACTCCCAGAGTTGGATGTGGAAACCACCCCACTGCTTAGTCTTGCATGTCACCTGCGACTGAAACCTGGGGTTTCTGCTGTGTCTGGGTTTGGATTGAGAAGACCTGGAAGGAGCTGGAAAGGACCAATTCTTAGAGGGCCAATGCCTACTAAATCTAGGAGGCTGAACTTGTAAGAAATCTTTAACAGTTTGCATAGATTTAGCTTTATCTTCCATCTTTTTAAGAACTTCCTCAGCTTTGTTGCCAAACAGGCAGTTCTAATTTAAGGGAGCATCCAACAGTTTAGCTTTAACATGATCAGGCAAAGATTGCTCCTTAAGCCAAGCATGCCTTCGGAGCACAGACCCAGTAACCACAGCCCTGCAAGAGGCCTCTAATGAATCAAATCCACATTGCAAAGTATGTTTTCCAACCTGTTCAGCAGAATGCATTAAATCCTGTAATTCTTTATTTTCAGCACAGTCAGGAATCAACATAATTTTCCGTTTAAGCAACCCAATAACATGTTGTTGATACTTTAACATATGAAACTGGCAGTTTAAAGCCCTAATGGCCAAGGTTGCAGAAGTGTAAACCTTCTTACCCCATCTATCCAGTGCCCTGGTGTCTCTATCAGAAGGGGTAGGATTTTTAGCAGGAGAAGCCTTAATGCCCTTGGGTCCATGTGAGATAGTCTCTGGATCCGCAATAGGATTTTTAAAAAGGAACTTGTGTGAATCAGGAACCCTGTAATATCTGTCAGGTTTTCTGAGAGCAGGAGGCAAAGAATCAGGGGCCAAATTAGATTCCGAAAAGGCATCATCAACAATGTCTAGTACAGGAGGTATAGCTAAAGGCCTATGCTGAGGCAGGAGTAAGAAATCCCTAAGCCTCTTTTTTGAATCAGAAAAATCCTGGCTTTCCCAGTGGAAATGCTTCCTTAGAGTATGCAAGGTTTCACCAAAAGAAAAATCCTCTGGAGGGGAAGCAGAGGGAATACAGTCCTCTGCATCAGAATCCTCATAAGTAGATAAGGGTAAATCCAGATAATCAGAAGAATCAGAAAAATCAGAATCCTAGTCAGAAGATTCATAAACAACTTCAGTCCTAGGTCTCTTAGAAGGGGGAGGTTGGCTTCCCCTGATTAGAGTTATAAGATCTTCAGCCATTCTTATCATTTGTTTTTTAAGCATAGAGGCCTGAGCATGCGGCCTGGGCGTCGATTTCTTAGGAATGGTTTGAGATTTAGGCCTAAATGAAGAAGGAGGTGTCGGTTTAATATGCAAGTCTGGAGGCCTAAATACACCCTCAGAAGCCGGTGCCTGCACAGCAGCTCTGGAACCATCCAAGGTAGAGGCATCCGCAGGTTCCACAGTTGAAGCATCTCGCAGCATACCGGACTCCGAATGGGTCTCAGTAGAGGCCTGTGAATCAGAAGTAGCAGGTATCAGGGGCTGCGAAAGTATCTCACTGAGTACCGGTGAACTGGCGAATGGCTTAGGAGAAGCGTCGTCGGCAGCTTTGGACTTAGGCAGCCTGTCTCTGTCATTATCTTTGCGTTTTTTAGGAATCCTGGTAGTCGGATGCCTAATCAACGACATTTCTGGATAATTAAACCGAGAACCAAAATATTTAGAGGCGAAAATATACAGACGACGGATAGTGCACTGATTAAATAAGGCACAAAACCCACAGCAAGGTACATCATGGTCAGGGCCTAGGCAAGGAATACACTACGAATGACAATCTTTGTGAGGTATTTGCTTTCCACAAATAATGCAATTATTAACCTTTACTGACATCGGTAAGGAGCAAGAAAAAGTTTCCCCAACAGGGTACTTAGCTTTAGTTGAAGACTTCGCTTCTGAAACTCGAAAACGAAAATTTCAGGAGTCGGACGACTGGCACTTGCGAACTGCTTCTGTTTCGGGCACTGCACGGCATGAAAGACTGATGTAATGTCGTCGGCTGCATGTTTTATACCCCTGACGTCATGGAAGAAGGGACAGCAACTGACGCAGGACCCAAGACTTTGTTAATCAGGATGACTGAGGGCTACTGCAAGCAGATAACCCAAATATAATGACTGCAACAGTGAAACACGAAGAACATCTACATGTAGCAAAATCTCCTGGAACGACTGTGGAATTAGGAAGAACGAGAGGTATATGTTGACACTCAGTTTTTGATTATTATTATTCCTGTTACGACTTTCAAGGTGAATTTTTTTCAAAGGTCAGTGTCACCTACAGAACACTGCATCATGTCACTCCTGCAGACACAATGAGAAGTGGCGGAAAGATTACTTTGCAAGAGGTATTTCCACTTTCACCATGTCTTCTATGAAGAGTGCATTAAGAATGCCTCAAAGATGAAATGGGCAATATTCCCTTCACACAATTCAACTCAGTGCAATGTCAGACAAAGAGTGGTCTCAGTTTCCTTGTACTAAGTTTAGAACAATGCACCTGGCTTACCAGTGTGTGGGAGCTTCTCCTCTACAGTACACTAAAGTCTCACCAACGCCTGACAGCTTTGTTTCAACTACATCTCAAACATTTTCACTTCTAAGCCTGTTATCACACTACATTATTTTTTAAGCTCCACAGTGTATTAACTTCATTCCTTCCTTGTTGCTATGTAGCATGCATTATGAATATAGCACCCATTATGAATACTTAGTAAGTTATCCTACTGACTATATCCTTTGCATACCTAGGGTTGTCACCTTTTCAAATGCCCAAAATGGGAAGTTTTTACGGAAATGTCATTTTGCTAAGACAAACCATACATGCAACAGTGCAAAACACGTCTTCACCTTTTTGGTAACACAAAAGTTCACTTTCTTACTCCAGTTTTACTTCATATTAAGGCATTTCAGACATAAAATAATTGTTTTAGGCAGTGGTTAGTGGAAACTTGGAATTTTTTTTTCATCTTACAATTTTTGGACATTTGTAATTTTTTAAGAACACAACTAAACAAACAAGGGACTGTCCTGCATAAAGAGGAGCAGGTGGTAGCCCTCTGCATAGGTTCATAGGTTCATACTAGGCTATCTGCCCTAGGGCATTTATAAGCCTAGCCAGAATGTGTTTGGCTTTCGCCACCCATTTTAAATTAATTTTGCTATGCCCTTTTTTGAGGTTAGTATACTGTGCCTCTGTCTAACAGTGACACAGAAGTGATACCCGGGTTAAACCTACGATCTCCCATCCACTCATCAAGATTCCTCTTGAAGAGAGTCAATGAGGGACTCTGCCTAACCTGGACTGGGATCTTATTCCAGAGTGAAGGGAGCCTCTGGGTTATGAATCTGTCCCTCCAGCATGTCCTATTTATTTCAGTGCTGAGGTTCAAGTCTCTCGAGCACATAGCTCGATGGGATTTGGATTTTCTAAGGTGCAGCATGTCCATTAATTCCAGGTTGGACATGGCTTCATACGTCAGGCACAGATCGCCCCTGAACAGGCGGTATGTCAGTGAGTAGAGCTGGAGTTTCTTTAACCGGGCAGCATATGGCATCTGTTTGAGCCCTTTGATCCTCTTGGTGAGGTACATTTGGGGTATTTCCAGTTGCTGCAGGTGTCTGGTAAGGTACATCCCAAAAGGGGCATTGTACTCAATTATGGGCCTGATGAGGGATGAGTAAAGAGGCACGATGACCTCCCCTGATCTAGATGTGAATCTCTTCATGATTAGGTGGGCTATATAAAATGTTTTTCTAACCACTTTGGCCACGTGGTTGTCAAATGAGAGACTGCTATCAACTTGGGTCCCCAGATCCCTGATTACTTCTTCTGTACTTAATGGATTACCACCAATGTGGTAATTTGTGGGCACTTTGTTTTTGCCAAAGGGGATGACTATACACTTTTTGGCGTTTAGCTTGAGGCCATGGCTCTGGCACCAGTTGTCTGTTTCTATGAGGCCCTTTTGGAGGATGCTTGTGTCGGCTGGAGAGTCAATTATGGCGCCCAGTTTGCAGTCATCTGCAAACTTGGTCAGCCACAGTCCTTCCGTGTTGGCCTGTACCTCCGACAAATATATACCAAACAAGAGAGGTCCCAGGACTGAGCCTTGTGGGATGCCACTTGTAACTGGTTTGGAGTCTGACATGGCTCCAGCAATTCTAACCATGTGGGTTCTGTCCTTGAGCCAGTTTGCAACCCATCTAGTGACACAGGGGTTTATATTTAAGCTGGTGAGGTTATCTATAATGCCCGAGTGGGGTATTGTATTGAAGGATTTTGCGAGGTCCAGGTAGGCTGTGTGAACCACCTTCCCCTCATCAATGGCCTTGGTGACTGTTTCAAAGAAATCAACCAGGTTTAAGAGGCAGGATCTGCCCTTAACAAAGCCGAACTGAGTAGGATCCAGTGTCTGTAGGTCCCCAATATCTTTATTTATGAGGTCCATGATGATCCTTTCCATAGCTTTGCAGACCAAGCTAGTCAGGCTTATGGGGCGATAGTTTCCAGGATCCGTTGAGGCACCACCTTTGTGGAGAGGGACCACTGTTGCTGTACGCCACTCTTTGGGTACATATCCTGTAGTAAGGCTGAGATTGAACAGTAGCTTTATGTTTGGGTTTAGCTCTTCTTGGAGTTCATGTAGGACACAGCCCGGGACACCGTCTGGTCCCATTGATGCTGTGTTTTTTACTTTGGAGAGGGCGGCTCTTACCTGAGCATCTGAGATGTCAGAGGGGCAGCACTCTGCTGGGATAGATATTTGCCCTTTTGGTGGGGGGGGGGGGGGGAAGTTTGCGCTGAACCTGTCAGCTCAGATGTTGGCAATGTCTGTGGGTTCGGTGTATTTTTTGTCATTTTGGACTAATTCTGAGCATATCTGTGAATTCCCACCCAGGTTCCTAACATAACTAAAGAAAGCCTTGTGATTATTCTTAGTGTCCTGTGCAATTTTTCTCTCGAAGCTGGCCGATTTTATGAGTGCCCGTAGTTTTTTGCTAATACTGATCAGAGATGCCTTCCCTTTTTGGGATTTTGCTCTATCATTTAGTAGCTTCCTCCTTCTATTGTATAGTTTGTTTATGGCTGGGGTCCACCGGACAGGACGTCTGCCTTTGGAGGATTGGGTCTTGGTTTTATTTGGGATTGCATGATCCATGCATTCCTGAAGGTGTTCATAGAATGCATTTATAAAGGATTCTGCGGTCTGGGCCGTATTTTCCACAGGCCCGGGGGCTTTGAAGGATTCCACCTCGGTTTTGAGGAGTGTGAAATTTGCTTTAGAGAAGTTTTTCACTGTGGTTTTCTGAGCAGGAGGTGGGGTCGGGATGTGAATATCCAGTGAGATTAGTTTATGGTCTGATCTTACCAGTGAGGGATACACTTCTGGTCTGGAGCATAGTGTCCCCATGATGGTGATGATCAGGTCCAGTATGTTTTCCCCTATTGTGGGAGTGGTAACAAGTTGTTCCATAGCATTTGAGTTTATAAATTCTAGGAACCTTTGGGCTAGGGTGTTGGAGCTAGAGTAATGCTCCCATTCTATGTTTGGGTAGTTGAAGTCGCCCAATATAATGGTGTTTGGAGAGACCTTCATATTTTCCAGTGTTCTCAGGAAGGCCGAGTGGGGTTCCTGGGTTTGGGAGGGTGGTGTTTGTTGCACATGGATATAGTCTCTGATGCTTCGTGCTGTGCCACCAACCTGGAGGTGTGGGTATCTTTGACAAATATTGATACTCCCCCTCCTTTTGTGGTTCGGTCCAAGTTTTGGGGCCGAAAAGCATGGTATGAGGTATAACCTGGTAGTGCTGGGGTGCTCTCAGGAGCCTTGAACCAGCTTTCTGTTACTGCACAGATATCGATGTTCTCCATGCTAAGGAGAGTTTTGAGTGCGTGCATCTTGAGGTTTAGACTTCTGGCATTGAGTAGCATTACTCTTAGTTTCTTATCCCTTGTGATACCTATGGAGGTGGGTTTGTCTTTTGAGCCTTGCCTAAAAAAGGCACTATGGGGGTAGCAAGAGCCTTTGCCAATATCCGAAAGCCCAGGGGTGACAGGTGCAATCCGTCCCTAGCGAAGCATCGTGGCTTGTTGAGCATGTCATCCCAGGCTGACAGGCATTGGATCCCCTTTGAATGACACCAATACTTAAGCCAATTGTTGAAATTGATCATCTTGTCTTCATATTGTGACATCATTCTTGTTGAGGGTAAGATGCTACTCAAGGTCAGGGTAATACCGGCCTGGGCTACATGCTCAGAGAGCTCCTCTATGTCTCTTTTCATGTAGTCCAGGGAGGTACGTCTCAGGTCATTCACACCAGCATGGACAATGACCGAGTCATATTTGTACTTGCCTTGGAGTGACCTGAGTGCTTGTGTTATGTGGCGGATCCTAGCGCCCGACAGGCAGCTCACCGTGACCTTCTCCTTGTTCAGCCTGGTGAGCGGGACGTCAGTGTGCCTGACGATAGAGTCACCTATTACAAGTGTATCAGGTGTGTTGTTTAGCCTTAAGGGCTGTGACTGTTTGGCACACTGGCTTTCTGAGCTATGTGTTGCATGTGTTTTGTTTTGGGGTAACGGTTGCTTGGGTGTCTGCTTTGGAGGTCTCTGCTGCTTAGGCAGATTTTTATTTAGAGCCTCTGAGTATGTTTTTGTGTGTTTATGTGTTTGGTTTGCTGTCGTGGTAGGTCTATGTGAGACTGGAATTGTAGTGAGTGTGGTTTCCTTCTCCTCCTGACTGGTTACGCCAGTAATGAGTTGAGAGAGCTTAGCCTCCAGTTTGGCTATATGGATGCATTTCTCACATGTCTTGGAATTTGTTGGGAGGAGGAGAGGGTTGTCTGTGTACATGAGGCAGTTGTAACATTGCCTCAAGATTCCCAGATTCACCAGCTGGACCGGAGAGGAGATTGACAACTGACCTTTGGACATGCTAGAATATTATTGGGAATTCCTTTATAATTGAAAAAAAGGGCCAATGGGGAACAAGGTACTCAAGGGGAGTTTGTGAGGGTGCAGTGCTGACTTATATAATTGCTTTAGTGAGCAAGTGCCAGGTAACTTAAATGCAATGTGTTACAGGTAACTTAAATGCAAAAACGACAAACAGTAACTTTCTTTTAAGTGAAACAAGGAAATAAGTACAGTAAGCAATGCAGATATCACTAGGGATCCACAGAAGCACTGAAAAGCAGCGTTTTAGGTGGTATTAGCATTTCAGGGAAATAACAAGCAAACAAACAACAAGCATACAAACAAAGCTAGATTCAGCAGGCCTGGATCTAGTTAATGCTACAGCAAACAAGGTGTACCAATTTCAGTAAGAAACAGTTGAAATATGCAGGCACTATAAGCCTTTAACCAGAAATTCCCAGCTCAGAAGGGCAGAGTCCAGCCTCTCCTCCCACAAGAGTGCAGACCACTTAATTAACCTTCTTAATGTAAAATAACTGGCCTGAAGCCCAAGTGCTTAAACCAGAACTAATACACTTTTAGAATAACAGACACTGAGCCCTCAATCAGCAGTTCCCAACTTAGAAGGATGTAAGCTACCTGTCCTGCCACCACAGTGCAGGCCACACACCTTCCTAATGTAAAACAACTTGTCTGAAGCCCAAGTGCTTAATCCAAAAGACTTAGAATGATAGCTACACTTTAATCAAGTTACTACCAAGCAGTAGTAAATACAATTGAATACTTTAAAGAATGCCTGGATTAGTGCTCAAGTTATACAAACAAAGCTAGATTCAGCAGGCCTGGATCTAGTCTACGCTACAGCAAACAAGGTGTACCAATTTCAGTAAGAAGCAGTTCAAATATGCAGGCACTATAAGCCTTTAACCAGAAATTCCCAGCTCAGAAGGGCAGAGTCCAGACTCTCCTCCCACAAGAGTGCAGACCACGAACCCTTTTAATGCAAAATAACTGGCCTGAAGCCCAAGTGCTTAAACCAGAATTAATACACTTTTAGAACAACAGACACTGAGCCCTCAATCAGCAGTTCCCAACTTAGAAGGATGTAAGCTACCTGTTCTGCCACTACAGTGCAGACCACAAACCTTCTTAATGTAAAACAACTGGTCTGAAGCCCAAGTGCTTAAACTAAAAGGCTTAGAATGAGTTACACCAAGCAGTAATAAATACAACTGAGTACTTTTAAGATGACGCAAAAGCAAAATAAAGTAGGAAGAAACACAAATACAGTAAAAGCAGAAATTTTTTTTTTTTTTTTTTTTTTCAGAAAAGTAGCAACAACAGTAGTAAAAACAATTCACATGCAGTGCAAGCTGGCACACTTGAGTATGTAGCAATATTAGTCCACACACAGTTTGAAAAAAATGTAATTAAATTAAAAAGGACTAAAAGCAAGTGCAGAAAGGGTTTATTAGGTAGAATGTGGTAAAAAGATGGGACTGGGGGAGTGTCCTAGATCAAATCTACAGTGGGGCGGGCACTGCAAAAGCCACCAAATTTAAACTACAACCAAGAACAGGGACAGGGGGTGGGGAATACAGTTTCAACAGAGATATTAATTTTTCATCTTTAGGAATTAGTTTTGTGGTTGTACTCTTTTTATATAGTAACTACTGCCACACAGTTATGAAGGTTGTTGCCCTATAAAATATTGAAGCTGCATCATAACAATGTCATGATTAACTGAATTCTGCTACTTTAAGTTCAGCTAAGTTATCTGCCATTTTAAAATATGCCATATTCTGCTGATTCTCAACTATAATGGCATCGATTTTATTCGGGTGTAACTGACAAATGTTATCTACATTTTTGTTTATACAAAACTTATTTATTTTTTGTACACCAAAATTAAGGAGTATTCAGAAAGAATTAGTGCTTAAGAGAATCCTCAATTAATGTGAGCTAGTGTCATAGAATGTAGCTGAAATGGATACATTTTCATCTCAAATGCAGTTAAGTATAAAATGTGTGCAAAATGCAGATCAAGCCATTTTAGCCATGTTCCATGACACTGGTTAAAAACAAACACTGGCTCATAGTAATTAAGTGGTTTGCATAAGTGCAAAAGGCTTTATGAACATCCCTCCCTTAACTAAATAAAATATACAGTTGCATTAATAACATTCTGCCTGCAATGACTGCAAATCAATGTAATTTAAGGAAGTCTGGGAAATAAATAATATTTATGTCACAGATGCTTATTTTGTCCTAGATTTAGTCAATGAAGTGGTCACCTTGTTTCTTATAAACTACTACACGATTTTATATAAAAAGTGTTACTGTCAGTGATAAAACAACTTGTTAACCTCCCAAAAGCCATATTCTGCAAAAAGCTTAAATGAAACATGTCTCATGTAACTTGTGAGATCCCAGGTATATCAGAACCCAAAGCTGAAAAATTAGCTAATATGTTTCTGCTTGCTAGCCAAAGTATTAGTACACTGTACAATTAGTAACAGAACTGCAAAATGCATTCAGAGTTGTCCTGCCAAGGAAACCATCTGTTTGACTTTTTACATTAAAATGAAATAAGAAACCCACCCAAATCCAGCTGCCAAAACTTGTATAAATGTTGGGAGCTTTTTTCATTCTTTCTAAGTGATGAAATACGACACTCCAAGCTAAATGAGACCTGAATTAGTGAAATTACTTACTGTTAAAAAGGCCAACATGGCCAGAAACTGAAAAGTATACACGTGTTTCAGCATATCTTGAGCTTCAGTGCAAGTAAAATGCCCTCCCTCACTGCACCAAAATGACATGCGACTGAAACTAGTTATGACATCCTCTCACTGGATCAGAAATAAAGCAAGACTACAAAAACACATTGCTGAGAAGGATTTTTCAGGGCCAAGAAATATGAAACATAATCGACAATATAACTATAATGCAGCAATTACTAACACAACTTTCTAAAGAAAACAGTAGAAAAGTTAAGGCAGTCAAAGTGACAATGATGAGATAATTTTGTAAAGGAGAAAAACTTTGGGATGTGGAAAAAAGTGCTCTTGGCATGTAAACGTCCTTTGGTTGTGCTAAAATCAGTTCTCAGATGAAACATGTGAACTGTAACACTAATCCCACTTGTGACACTACCCATTTAATTGTGTAACGCTATTCAATAATACAGCTCTGTAGTGATACCCTAAAGCACATTCTCCTTCCTGGAGTCTGTGGTTGCTGCTTCCTTTACAAACGTGCATTCCATCTTCACAAATGTGGCAAATGTCACACAAGTGAACAATGAAAAGTGTAAGATGCATGGAAACAGCCACATACAAAACACGAATAATCAAAATTCTCCTGTGACAAAAGTTATTTAAAATCATATGCAATTACTACATGTAGTGAAAACACAAGAGTAGACACATTGCCAAGTATTTTATTAAAACACACAGTCCAAACAATGAAAAAATCCAAAGCGTGACAGAGAAACACAAAAAGCCAGGCAGAGTGGCAAACCCAACTAGTCCAAGTGCAGTGACCTGGTAGCCAAAAAGGAAATTAGAGCGAAGGTAATCCAAGTAGAGATCTTTATTCACATCAAATGGACAAAACGATATAACAAGCGCTTTCGCTCAGCTTAATGCTGAGCCTCCTCAAGTATTTTATTAAACAGCTATGGTGCTTCAGGAAAAATAATTCTACAAACAGTGCATTGTGATACAAAACTTTAACACTTCAGCCCACAATATGATGCCATAAAACACGTCTAATCCAAAATACCAGACATTTTACCAACTCCCTACCTGCATCAAGGCATGCATCACCACTTTACTTACACCACATCTTGGCCTGTACTAAAGTCCATACATTTAATACCAAACAGTAACAGCAGCCCCTACCTATTAACTTCAATAGAACATAACTAACCATAAATATGGAAAAAAGTCACACTAAGCACTAAACACCCAAGTAAAAATAAAAAAAATGCACACAAAAAACTAAGCAAAGTTTGATTACAACGTTCCTCCATAAAACTAAAGCAATAAATATGACCTACCATAAAAATCAAGGCATAAAATGTACACAACCTAAAACATATATAAATATTTAAGGTTTGTCTAAAATTATTTAGCAAATTCCTATAGAAAGCTTGGTGCTTGTAACAGATGTCAAGTCTTAAAAAAAATATTCCCCATGTAAGAAAGAAGTGACTGTTGCGATTTGTTTGAAATAGTGGCACATTTTAAATATAAAATGAAAGGAATAACATTTATTTTCTTTTAAAATCACAGCCTCAGAAACTTCCATCTCCTGTAAATACACCCAGTGATCCAGTGCCAATATTCATCCATCCATCCATCCTCAACCCCTTTTTCCCATTTTGCAGATGGGGTCAGGTGTCACTTCAATAGTGACAATCATCTTAAGCCAAGGTTTACAATGCCGGGTGGATAGCCCTGATACTGCAGTTCATCTGTACCACTCACTCGCACACGCACTTGCACCTACAGCCAATTTAGAGTCTCCAATCCACCTACAGTATGTCTTTGGAGTATGGGAGGAAACTGGAGCACCTGAAGTAAACCTACGTGACTGCAGGGTGGACATTCAGAGAAGGCACCTCAGCTGAGAATCAAACTGAAGAATCTCTTGCTGTGAGGCAACAATGCTAACCGCTGCACCAATGCGGCCACCCTTTTGCCAATATTATTCACAATCTATTAAAAGTAAAGAAAAGGGGGGGGGGTAAGCAGAAATCCTCCATGTACAGCCCATGTACTTTATCTACTATTCAGCTTCCAACTATGTCAGATGAAGTAAACCAACTGCCATCTTGTCCTTCAAAGATGTTCAACAGCACCTCCATGGAGAACTACCCAATTCCCAATCATCATGGTATTAGCTTAATATTTTGGTATGGGAACCAGTTTGTTACCATACTTTGGAAATACTATGAAAGACCACCCCCATCACCATATCCCTATGGTCTAAGGTCTCTCTCTTGTTATACCACAAGCCAACTGAAGCTGTACCAAACACTCCCCATCTTGGTACTCTGTCCAAAATCTGAGGAACCATTCCAAAGAAAGCAACATCTTTCTAAGACGTTATTTAATAAACTTACGTTGGGACCACAAACAGTACTCAGTAGAAACGAGTTTCAGTTTTATTCACCAGTTTAGCACTTTTGACTAGGTAAAGGACTTCTTCAGGACTGAGTACAACTTGCAAACACACACATATTTACACAATGCAACAGTTATGTGACATTCCCGGTAAATGAAATTTAAATACCCCAATTTAAAAATCATTTAAATATTAAACAGAGAAATATTAGCAGTAAAGATGATGCTGTAGACTATAAACACTCAAAGTTAAAATTATAGTAATAAAAGCTCTTTCTAGAAATTTCTCTATGGCATAAATCCATTAGTTAAAAATATCAGTATGTTACTAAAATACATTATAACTTTGCAGCTCTCATTTTTAAGATGCTGCTAATTGAAATACAGTCATTTCGCCCTGGGAGATTTCCTGCATCCAAATCAAGCTGCCAGGCAAGTTCACCAACCTCAATTCTCATCTCTAAAGGCCCACCCCTAGCGTCAACTAGGACATCTTCCAAGATGCAAAGCAGGTATCCTTCTGTGTTGCAGTCTAATGTGCGTCTATAATTAGTCTCCTTCTCTTTGGTTATAGTACATAAATGTTCATGTATTCTTTTTCTGAAACTTCGTTCAGTTTTCCTGACATGAAAGGAAGTACAGGATTTGCATTTAACCAGGTAAATCACCCTCTTTACTGCCACAATTACATTTCATGGCTTTTATTGTTCGTCCTCTCGTATGTCAGTGTTTGTACCTTCAGCTACATGTTCACACTTCATAGGTTCACAGTTGTTTAATAGGTTAACGACCACAAGAGCCTTTTTAAGCCTAGCCATGCATCCCAAAGCTCTGACAAGTTCTGATACCCTTGATGAGTGTTAGAAGTAGTTTAGAATATGAACCATTTACAATCGGGCCTGGGAGATGAACCATTTACAGATTGTCTGTGTCCATTAGAGACTCGCACCTAAATGTAAGACTTCTGAACATACTGTTTACATTTAAGTACAGATTTAAATACAATGCCATTGCTGTGTGCTTTTGCACTTGTTATTGTTTTTCTCGCACACCTACATCCTTAATCATTTGTCATGTCTGTATCCTCTCATTATATTAATGCTGGGGACATTTTTATTTAACTGTGATGGCATTTTTCCAAGATGTTGCATATTTGCTATGTTTTTTTATTCTCACTTAGTCTGTCATTTGTCACATGTGTATGTTCCCAGGCTCAGGTTGAAAAGGTTTCAGCAGTCTCAAAATTAAACCAAGGTCAATAAATATACATACACACAAATTAACATGACAAGACTAAGATCCGTAACACACAGGGCTGACAGTAAAGTGTATGGGATTTACCGTGGCAGTTTAGTGCACAAAATTACAACTATGATGTACTAATGAACTACATCCTGCAGTCCTGAGTTCAATTTCCAGAGTTTCCATTTGCCTACTATAAATCTTAGTGCATTACAATTAACTAAAAATTAAATTTAAAAAGGGGGAGCCACCACAGACCCCAGAAACTACTAATTAAAATTAAAACGGGGGAGCCACTACAGACCCCAGAAACTACCACCCCATTAGCCTAACGAGCCTGGTCTGCAAGGCTATGGAAAGTATCATCATGGAACTTATAAACAATGATATTGGTAATCTCCAAACTCAGGACCCCACCCAGTTTGGGTTTGTAAAAGGCAGATCATGTTTCCTAAACCTGATAGACTTCTTTGAAGCAATCACCAAAGTCGTAGATGAGGGTATGCTGGTTCACACAGCCTATCTAGATCTCACCAAGGCTTTCGACACCATCCCCCACGACTGGAATTATAGATAAACTCACTAAACTAGGTATAAAGCCCTATGTCACAAGATGGGTTGCCAACTGGCTCACTGACAGAACCCACACTGTGAAAGTAGCAGACTCCAAATCCAACTTCGGACCAGTGACAAGTGGAGTACCACAGGGTTCAGTCCTGGGTCCTCTCCTGTTTGGTATCTACTTCTCTGAAGTACAGACCAACACAGAAGGTCTTTGGCTAACAAAGTTCGCAGATGACCGCAAACTAGGAGCCATAATCAAAACTCCAAAAGATGTGGACACCCTACAAAAGGGCCTCGCTGAGACAGATGCCTGGTGTCAAAGCCATGGCCTCAAGCTCAATGCCAAAAAGTGCATTGTCATCCCTTTTGGTAAAAACTCAGTACCCATTAACTACCACATAGGCGGTAGTCTACTTAACACTGAAAGTGTGATAAGAGACCTTGGGACACAGGTGGACAGTAGTTTCTCTTTTGATAATCACATCGTCACAGTAGTCAGGAAATCCTTCTACGTGGCACACCTCATCACAAAAGGTTTCTCATCCAGGAAAAAAGAGGTCATTGTTCCCCTCTACTCATCACTCATTAGACCCATTACAGAGTACAATGCCCCTTTTGGTATGAACCTCACAAGACATCTACAACAACTGGAAAGGCCACAGAAATACTTCACAAAGAGGATTACCGGCCTCAAACAGATGCCCTATGCAGACAGTCTCAAAAAACTGCAGCTTTACTCCGTTGCATATCACCTACTCAGAGGCAATCTCTGCCTAACACACAAAGCTATGTCAAACCCAGAGCTTTTAGTCATGCTCCACTTAAAGAAATCCCAATCCCTACGAGCTACACGGTCTAGGGACCTAAACCTTGTCACCACAATAAACAGAACATGCTGGAGGGATAGATTCCTGTCCCAGAGACTTCCCATACTCTGGAACAAACTACCTATCTATATCAAATAAAGCTCCTCATTAGCGCTCTTCAAGAAAAATCTTGATGATTGGATGGGAGATAGGAAATTCACCCCGGGGATCACTTATGTGGCTCTGCTCGACAGTGGCACAGGAAAATAATTTTCTTGGGTGGCGAAAGCCAGGGTACCTTTGGCTAGGCTTATATAGGCCCTAGGGCCAATAGCCTAGTACCTACCTATGAACTAGGCAGCACTTTCAGGCCTCCACTGAAAATGGACCTCAGCTCAATTGGACAACCCAGTTTAAAAAAAATGGAAAAGAACAACAAAATGGCTCCATCAGGATTTAGAAGCAGTCATTAGAACTAAGGTACAGGGGATTAAAAACAATTGAAGAAAAATAATATTTTGACAATATCGGTCAGGAAGGTAAATTAAAAGTGGTAAAAAGACTAGTCTAAGACACTAATTCAGGATAAAAGTCATGCTTCAGATATGTGGTTGACAGAAAAAAAAAAAAAACAGGAAAGGAGACTGGCAAAATGCTTGAGGTGGCGGAAACATAAAAAGGCAAAAAAGAAATATTAAATGAGTAATTCACATCTGGTTTCACAGGAGAGGAAACGAGTATAGTACTAAATGAGACAGCAAAACCAAGGACAGGAGAAGAGAGATGTAGAAATTAGTATGAGAGGGATGCATAGTGCACACTGAGGGAACGAACAAGATAAGCCACAACGGCTCCACAAAGGTTACTTAAAAGAGTTGCTCAGAAAGCCTTGGTAAGAGGATGTCTCAAGATGAAATAATGGCACTCTATAAGGCTGGAATAACGTCATGTCTAGGCAACTACACATTAGGTGAGCTTCACTTCAGTAGTAGGCAAAACAGTTGCGGTAATAATGCAGAGAAAGCTCAAATAGAACAACACTAATATATTTAAATCATTCAAGCCTACAGCGCTTTTTCTGTATACTTCCAGTTAACACCCATTGCTCCTTATGGCATTCAGACCTTTTTTGGGTCCGATTTGTTTTGACCTACAAGCTTATGGTAGGCAACATTAGAAAGGGTAAGGACTTGATTAACAATCTTAGTGTCATTTTATTTAGATATCCCGCAGTGAAAAGTCTTGATTATTTTATGCTTCTTAAGTTTATTTTTCAGAAAATGCAAGGATGTGTACAGGCTGTAAGAGGTGCGACACTCTACATCACATAGGTGTTAATAAGTCAATAAATTCAAGAATGGATTGTTGAATTCTAGCACGGATTCATTACACACTTCCTGTTGGTCAGACACAATAAAACACATTTTATGAGCGAGTCACCATAGTAGTAGGCAAAGTAATCCCCTGAATGCTTTCCACTTGGACTTTGGAACAGCCCTTGACTTTGTCCCATATTGGAGGCATCTTACAAAGCTGAAATGAGTAGGTGTAAGCAACAAGCTTTATGGATGTACAGAGACATAATTCAAAAACAGGAAAAATTACCCATACAAAATTAAAAAAAACTCTCGGAAAGTATAACAGTAATGAGTAGGTGGGTCACTATGGTCAGTTCTGGGTCCAGCTCTTTAATGTTTTTTTTTTCTAGGATCACAAACACAGCATTCTCTTTTTTTTTTTTTTTTGCAGATAAAAGTTATAAGCTGGTGGTTGACAATGTAATTATGAACAGTAACAATCAAAGGTTGGAGGGATTTCACTCCTTACAAATGGAAAATGCTGTATTTACAGAACGAGAAGCCAAGATTGTAATAAAAAAAGGTTGGAGATGTTAAAACCTAAGAATACAGGGCAGGACACTGAACTGGATGATTTTTTTATCACTGAAAAATTTAAGCCAGAAGTATCTTGAGATAACTGACTTCCACAGGTACAGATCAAGAGGTAGGGAGACATTAATGCTACTTTATCAGGGACTAGTTAGGCCAAAGAGATAGAAAGCCTTAGATGAAACAGCACCCTGAGTGAAAGGCTACATGGCGCCCCCTACAACACATCCATCAGCACTCCCTATGTCCACTCATCCAGATTACTTTTTCTTTTTATTTTATATCTTTTCTCTTTATCTTATGTTTCATTTTTTCCTACATCATTTCAACACATTACTTAGCCACAACTGCACATGAACATTTGTAAAAGACAAATAACTGAATTACAGTACACCCTAACTGGCCATGAGTGGACTGTACTATTTGTTTAATTTCTCCACGTCTTTTGGGTTTCTAATACCATGATGGGAATGGATCCCATTCCTAAGTCAAAGTATGATTAAAGTTCATCAAATTAGTACTGTTTCAATCTTTGAGGTCAGCCAGTAGTGCTCTTCACAGCACCCGCAATGTACTCAGTAATGACTCCTTCTGCGGTTCATATGGAGTTACATGTATTGGTAACATATCCAAATACGATTGTAAATTATTTTTTATAAGACCCATTGCTCCTACTACTATTGGAACTGTCTGGTATCTTTCTTCCACATTGCTCTCATTTCTGCCTGCAGATCCTGATGTTTTATTACTTTGTCTCTCTCTGTACGCATGACACTGTATTCACTGGGTGTGGCAATTTCAATGATCAATGCTACTCTTGTCTTCTTTTCTTGGACCACTATATCTGGTTTTCTAGCATCTATCATTTGAACTGTTGGTAATGGTTGATCCCATGTGATGTAGACCTTCATTTTCTATGATGCTTTGTGGCTCATGTTTCCAGTGGTTTTTGGCCACTTCAGTACCATAATGTTTGCACAATCCCCAGTGCAACAGTCTCACCACATTATTATGCCTTTCAGTATACAGTCCTTCTGCCATTAATATGTTGCAGCCAGCAACTAGGTGTGCAACTAGTTCAAATTCGGTTTTACAAAACCTGCATTTGTCTGTTTCTCCCACATGTTGAATGGACTTTATAAACCAACGTGTACGCAGCCCACTATCTTGGGCCGTCAATATTAACCTTTCATCTCTTGGTTTGAATTCGCCTCTCCTTAACCATTCCTGTGTTCGTTCCTGATCAACATGAGGTTCTTCCAGAAGTTTTCTATACTTGCAGCTATATTTATACTTTTTCCACATTTCTTGCCTTCGCATCTGATTCTTCACCTTATTTATTTTTTTTTTTTGGCACACTCAGTTGCTGCCCGATTTTTATCTGCTTCTGGTTTGATTTCCATTCCTGCTTGACACCAATAAGCTTCTGATAGATTAAGCAGAGAAGTCATCTTACATTTATTTTCCTGTTTCAAAACTTTCACTATGTTTGGGTCTTGTGAGGTCAGCAGATATGTGTGGAGTCCCACAATTTCAGATCTATATATATAATCAGTTTCAAGGAGTCCCATCCCTCCTTCGAACAGGGGCTATATAATCGTGGTATACACTGATTTTTATAAATCATTTGGTGAGCATGAAGCATCCTTCTTGTTTTCCTATGTAATTTATCCAACACATTTTGGGGCCGGTCAATCCCTCCAAAACTGTAAGTTAGGACAGGAACAGCAAATTGGTTTATAGCTTAGATTTTGTTCCTAGATGCCAGTGCTGTTTTCAGGATTAATTTAAGTCTTCTGAAGTATTCCTTACTAAGTTTTATTTGCATTTGTTGAGGTTTACTGTTGATCCTTCATCAGTTCCCAAATATTTATACACTCCTTCTTGCTCAAGTTCTTTTATATCACATTCTTGTTCCAAACTGATGTTTTCCTGGCATTGCAGTTTTCCTGCTTTAAAGGTTGCTTTTGCACATTTATCAAGACCAAATGGCATTCTTATATCATCTGAAAAAGTTTTGACAGCTTGCAGTTGTGCTTTCAGTTCCTCATCTGATGAGCTATACAGTTTTAAATCGTTGACAAAGAGAAGGTGAGAAGTCTTTACACTTTGTTGTTTTCTAGGAGACAGATTATAGCCATGGCCTAAAGCTGTTGAGTAAACAGTTTAATGGATTAAGGGCAAGGTAAAATATTAACGGTGACAGAGAGTCACCCTGAACTATCCCCGTTTGAATTTTTATCCCTGGGATAACAATTTGTTCTTTATCATGGTTTAATTGCAAAGTGGTGTGCCACTGTTTCATGCTCACTGTAATGTAGGCGATCAGTGTGGGATGTATCTTATACATTTTTAAGCACTCTTATCCATGAATGAGGGATACTATCAAATGCTTTTTCAACTCAATCCATGCCATACTTAGATTCTTCCCATTTTTATAGTTCTCCACTATAACTTTATTTAACAACAAATGATCCTTTGTTCCATATGACTTCCTTTTATTGTCCTTTTATTCTACTGCGATAATTGAGTTTTCTTCTAAATGACTATAAACTCTGCCAGCATCAGTTCCCGTGTATAGTTTATACACTATTGGAAGGCAAGTTATTGGTCTATAACTTTTAGGGTAGCTTGCAGGTTCACTTAAGTAGGAGCATTGTTTTGCCTGTTGTTAGCCAGGTTGGTGCCTGTTCGGGGTGCACATACAAATAGTTCATACTCGTGGCTAAAGCTTCCTACAAAGATGTTTAATACTTTTAGCCAGAAGTTAGGTACTGCATCTGGGCCTGGGGTTTTCCAATTAGAGGCTTTCCTTAATTTTGTTTCAGTCTCTCTGGCTGTTACTTCACCCCATTTCATATCCTGTACCTTTAAGCTTCTTATTCTTTCTTTTACTTCTTCTGTCCATTTGGCATCTTTGTTATGTTCCACAGGATCTTCACAGATACTTCTCCAAAATCTATTTCTTCTTTTTTTGGCGGTCTTTCAATTCCTTTTACCTTATTTCCCAGTTCTCTACAAAATCTTTTTGAGTCATCAATAAATTAGTCATTTTGCACTTTTCCTTTATATTTATCTTCATATCTTCTAAGCTTTTCCACCTGTGCTGAAATTTTTAGTTTATTTGTGATAGTGCATGATAGATCTTTTTTGTTGATCTACTCTCTCCTCTGTAGTCTTCTAACAGTGACACTTCTTGTCTTAATTGCTTTATAGTTTTCTGTATTCGATACTTCCATGATGGTATTCGATTTCTCCCCTTCCTTTCCCTCACTACCCTGTGATCTTGCGGTAGAACTTTATCAGTCATTAATTTAGCTGCACAGTAATATATCCTGTTTACTTCTGTTGTATCGCATGGATCTCTATGAACAGTCCTAATTACTGTGTTCATTTATTTTATTAGACTTCTGACTTTTGGGGTTTTATTAACCTTCTGCAGTCTATTTCTTTTATTGATCTTGATATATCTGTCCATGTCTATTAAATCAAGCAATTCTTCTCTTAGCTCATTTTCTTCCAAACTGAGGGCATATCCCTTGTTTTCCACTTCATGCGGGCATTCTATAGAAAATTCTGTAGAATCTTCCTGTGGCACATTCTCTTCAATTTCACCCTGTTTCATCCATTGCTCTATCATATGGGAACTCACTGGCCTATCTCTCCTCAACACTGCCTACATCAGAGTTTCCACAGTTTCCTGTTCCTTCCCTTGCTGTCTAGCTTCAAGTGAACTTTTATACTGGTTTCCTGTGGAAGGTTCCAAATTATCTTCATATGGCACCTGACCAATTGCTTCCTGTTCCACTAGTTTCCCCTTAATTTGGATATCCATTACTCTATCCTGTTGTGGTGCTTTCTGAATTATATCTTCTACACTAAACCCTTCACTTTGCAGCTAATCCATAACCTCAGTTTCTATTTCTTTAACTTCACTATTACTAATCTCCTTTTATACTTTTCCCTTTTGTCTTCTTATTTTTTGTATTGTAAAGCTTTCCATGTCCGGAGTCCTTTGTCTGTATTTCTCTTCAAATATCTTTGGTCATGCTCTTTTTGTATTGGTTAGTCTTTCTTTCTCTTTTGCATAAATATTACACCATATTAAATCTCTTTTTCTTTCCCATGTCCATATTTCTTCTTCAGATGTTTCCTGATCTTCCTGTTTCTCCCTGCTTTGGGGACTCGCTCCATCCTGCTGTGATGTAACCTATGTTAGACCTTCTACATCAAATCCTTCACTTCACAGACACTCCATAGCTTAAACTTCTATTTTTTTTTTTATTTCTATTTTACTGACCTTCTTTTCTACGTTCCTTTTTTTGATATTATTTTTTATTGTGAAATTTTCCATATCCAGATGCCTTTGCCTGTATTTCTCTTCAAATATCTTTGGGGCTGCCTTCTTTACATTGATTAATTTGGCTTTCTCCTTTGCATAAATATTGCACCATATCAAATCTTTCTTTCTTTCCCATGTCCATATTTTTTTATACTTTTCAAATATCTCTTGGTTTTGTTTATATTTTCGCACTTCCTCAGATGCTTCTTTTTCCAAATAGATAAAGGTTTCTTGATCTATATACTGTTTTTCACAAATCTACTGTATTAATGAATATAAAATTTTCATGGGTTCATAGGTTGGTACTAGGCTATCAGCCCTAGGGCCTATACAAGCCTAGCCATAACAATTCCCTGGCTATTTCTTCCCACACTATTTACTTCCCTGGACCCCTGTCTAGCAGGGCAACTGACGTGATTGGGGTGAATTTCCTTTCTCCCATCCAATCGTCAAGGTTCCTTTTGAAGAGGGCCAAAGAGGCACTCTGCTTGACATGTATGGGCAATCTATTCAGAGTCTGGGGAGTCTCTGGGTCAGGAACCTATCCCTCCAGCATGTTTTGTTTATTGTGATGACAAGGTTTAGATCCCTGGAGCGTGTGGCTCTGAGGGATTGGGATTTCTTTAAATGTAGCATGTCCAACAGCTCTGGGTTTGACATGGCCTTGTATGTTAAGCAGAGATTGCCTCTGAGTAGACGATATGCGACAGAGTATAGCTGGAGTTTTTTAAGGGGGTCAACGTAGGGCATCTACTTTAGGCCTGTGATTCTTTTAGTGAGGTGTTTCTGCGGCCTTTCTAGTTGTCGCAGATGTCTTGAGAGGTACATACTAAACGGGGCATTGTGTTCTATAATGGGTCTAATGAGGGATGAGTACAGTGGGACAATGACCTCCTTTTTTCTGGATGAAAAGCCCTTAGTGATGAGGTGAGTCACATAGAAGGATTTCCTGACTGTTGTGGTGATGTGGTTATCAAAAGTGAGACCACTGTCCACCTGTGTTCCTAAGTCTCTTATCACACTTTCAGTGTTTAGTGTACTGCCACCTGTATGGTAATTCACGGGTACATGTTTTTTCCCAAAGGGGATAACTATACATTTCTTGGCATTGAGCTTGAGCCCATGGCTCTGGCACCAAGCATCTGTTTCTGTAAGGCCCTTTTATAGAGTATACATATCATTTGGGAATTTAATAATGGCTCCCAGTTTGCAGTCATGTGCGAACTTTGTTAGCCAGTCCCTTAGTGTTGGTCTGTACTTCAGAGAAGTAGATGCCAAACAAGAGCGGTCCCAGGACTGAACCCTGAGGTACTCCACTTGTCACTTGTCTGGAGCTGGATTTGGAGTCGGCTACTTTTACAGTGTGGGTTCTATCAGTAAGCCAGTTAACAACCCATTGGGTGATGAAGGGATTAATGCCCAGCTTAGTAAGTTTATCTATGACTCCAGAGTGGGGGATGGTGTTAAAGGCATTGGCAAGGTCTAGATAGGCTGTGTGAACCACCTTACCCTTGTCCATGGCTCTGGAGACTGATTCGAAGAAGTCAATCAGGTTCAGGAGATGAGATCGGCCCTTCACAAACCCAAACTGGGTTCATTTGAGGCTTCTGACAGTTTTTCTTGCAGAAGTACTTTTCTTTCCTCTAATTTCTCTCAATCATTTTGTATATTTTCTGTCTGTAAATTCTAGGCTTTTTGCATAATAATAGCAATACATAATTTCTTTCTTATCCTCAATAGTCCACTTTATCGTCTTTATGGCTCGTCTTTGGCCTATCAGTTTTTGTGATTTTTGTGGACTGCTACTTTCTTCTACAACAGGGGGGCCATCCTCCCGTGGGCCTGGCCTGGCCCCATTGTAGTAACGTTTCTGTATTTTGAGGATTCTACACTGTCATCTTTTCCAGTCCTGGCACCAGTGCACCTACCAGGATTGGGCACTTTCTTATCCTGGGTCTTGTGCACCCAGCTATCTTTTTATTTTTTGACCTACTTTTGTCCATAATATATGCTTTATAAATCTATATATCAATATATCACTATCGCCTTGGTGAGATTTTGTGAAAACAGGGTCCACCTCGTGAAGCTAGTCACCAAGACTTCAGGATGAATTCTATTTCAGCACTACTACTCTCCTTTGCTTGCTGACTTTTCATCTCTCCATTCGGACCCCTAACTACAGAACGAATAACTGAATTCAGTTGGAAATCTGGGGCCACAACATGGAGTTATAAACCGTTTGTTCTAATGATGACCGGACCAAAAACCAGGCTATAAATTCAGTAATATATTTTTTCTTACAAGGAATAAATTGTTTCTAAGAAAATAGCAGTTCACAGAGAAGACTAAATACTTGTGAGGATACATCAATCATATCTGGAAATGGCACCTGCATTATCCCCCCCCCCCCCAAAAAAAAAAAAATAATTAATATAGTAACATTCTGTGTAATCCTCCAGTGTTAAATTGGTATAAAAGTAAAATCACAAATGGCCACAACCATGCATTTCCAGTGGCTACTGTCCAACATATATATAGCTTGCTCCTTACCCCTTCCTCCAAAAGGACAACCACCTTCTATGTACCACTCTAATGTCAGACTGGGACAAAAATGAATACAGAGAGTTCAGTACTATTTCAGCCTGTTGCTGTCATATGTATTTATACAGCATGCGTACCTCTGAACCTCTTAGAGCAAGAAACCTACACAAAGCCACAAAAAATGGGGGACAAAGGCCCCAAAATAGGGACGTTTTAAATATTGCTCTTACAAACTTGGAAAGTTGATAGAATAACAGGTATTGCATTGGCATGAATTTTATGAAGGATATGAAGTGTGAAAATCAAATGTCTGCTATTATTTTCAGACTTCAGTCCTTGACGACTCACCAGTGATTTGCTAGAAAACCACAATTTTTGGAGAAATGGACCAAAAACGTGAGTTAAAAATCTTGACAGTTGAGAGCTATGACAGCATGCCTTCTTACACCACCACCACTCATGAGATATCCACTTGTATAAGTACTGGATGTTTGATTTATGAGGAAACAGAAAAAAAATAATTGCAGGGATTCATTGCATCTGGTTCCTATTAAAAAGTATACTGCCCCTAGACATGCTGGACATGTTACTGTGACCTTTTGTCCACACCTCTAAGGTCTGTGAGAAAAGTAAAAGAAATAAAGACCATGCCATCACCCCCCCCCCACCACACACACACACACACACACACACACACACACACACACACACACACATGAGACAGTGACCTTCTAAGCACACCTCTGAGCAGGACTGATTTTAGACTAGGTGGGGTTCAGGGCAGAGACCATTAGTATGCCAGAGTCAAAATTAATTTATAAAGGCAGGAGACTGGGACACCAGACCCCAACAAACTCTGCAGGTCTGGTTATTCAGTGGTGCATTTTATGCCTTATTTTTGAAAGGTAATGACTTGTTGCTTTTTTTTACCTGCTACAGAACAGGTATGTATGTGTCTGGCATTATCCGAGTTCACTGATTAAAAAAAAAAAAAAACAATATGACATCCAGGTATATCACAAATTGCACAGACCTATGTATGCTGCATGCCTAGCTACAGGCAAATAGGCATAACATTGATCCATCCAAGTCACGTCACTGGGTGTTGCAGGAAAAGACAAAACATGGATAACTCCAAAAAAAGAGACAGTGAGGGCTTATAGACTTCACATAGAGGATGTCACAACCAAGAATTCAACCAGAGGCATGTGCTGTAAGATGGCAACACTACTCACTGGCACTACTGTGCCAGTGATCAGTGGTCTGGCAGAAGCAAGATATTTGTGAAGGTAACTGAAGACTGACACTTACTGGGTGCAAACCTGATGTTTGTGATGGAAAATAAAATGAATTATGGCCAATGTGTTACTTCTAATAAGCACTTACCCCTAGACACACGCACACACACACACACACACACACAAACACACACACACACACCCCATTAGCAATACTAATTTTACACTGATTTTAGTAAACAAAAATGCAAAGGGCCCAATTCCAAAAGACTTGCACTCAATTGCAAGTAATCACTTACACTGACAGCAGGTCTTTTGGAATCTGGGTCTCTGTGTAAACCGGTTTATGGACAGGTCTTACAGTGAAGTAAGCCACTTACACTGAGAGCAAGTCTTTCAGAATCAGGGAAGACATACATCAAGAGCAACTCTTTTGGAATCTGGCCCATTGTACAACACTACTCCTGACACACCAGATCAGTGCATGTTTCACAGTGATAAAAGAACAAGGGTAAGTCACTTGTATCCAATGATGGCCTCCATACTCACCAATTACAGTCACATTACTGAATGTCAACACCACAGAGTCCAGTTGTGGTGAAAATATAACTAATCATCATAATAAACTACCCCATCTAATTTCTATCTAATTTTACACAAATGCACACCAAGTTAGTGATTGTTTAAATTAAGCAAATAACAAGAAAGTAGGTTGCTTTCACCAATACACAGCTTCCACTCCCACCCAGCAGTTACAGACCCTTCTGTGTTACACTCAAAATATCTGATTTTGATAAAAAAAAAATATATATATATATATATATATATATATATATATATATATGGATATATATATATATATATATATATATATATATATATATATATATATATATATATATATATATATATACATATATATATATATATATATATATATATATATATAGCCATATTATGTACTTCAGGTTCAACACAAACAGTTACCCCACACTGAAGTATTTCAAGATGTTTCACAGAAATCACATTCATTCCACAAAGTCAGAATAATGAGGAAAGAGCAAATATTCATTTTCCCCAACAAACTGGCCAATTACAAGTAATTTGTTTGTATACAGCTCAAATGTCAGACCCTTATAAAATAAAACAGTATCAAAGACAAAAACATGTGGCAAAATTTGGGACAGATGACTGCTAAGGTGACAGATTCATGTGGAGCAGTGTAGATGAGGCATGTTCCTCAGAATGAAATATAGTTAACAAGTATGGCCAAGCCCCAACACCTTTTAACTTCTTTACTAAAGAATCGGGTACAAAACCAAAAATAACGGGGGAGAGGGGGAATACCCCAAATTGGGGACAATTTGTAAATATTAATCTAATTCACTTAGAAGGTTAACAGAACAGGCTTTGTATCATCATATGTTTTTTGTTGAATAAATTAGACACACAGCAAGGGTGGGGCAAGGGGGTGGCTGAAACATGTGCAAGCTATTTGGGGCATGATCAGCACTGTGGAAAAAGTATCAGTTTCTACAAGCAGCATATGGTACCATTTAAAAATCTTTACTTGCAGTTGGAAGTGCATAAATGAGTCTGTAGTTAATGCAAGGGGTGCATAACTTGCAGTGAATAAGAGCTGTTGACTGTTGCTTGATTTGCAAGTTTGCAATCCATATTGAAAATCTGAAAATAAAAGTTTCCAGTACTGTTTGCAGACTTGCAAGTCTTACCCAGTGACAATCATACCTTTTCCAATGTACCACACCTTTTTTTTGGGGGGACCACAACTTTCAAATGCTTTTTTACTGAAGTTGAAGAGGTTGACAAAGGTCAACATAGAAGGATAATAGCCAGGACAGCCCCTTTTCATAGGCAGCCTGGGGAGTTAAACTCTAAACAGTGAAATCTAGTGCAAATACATGAAATGGTACACAGAAATAAGGAAACAATATTCAGTGTTGTAACAAACCAGACAATTAACAAATGTCTACAATTACATAGCTCAGATTACATACAGTTCAGATTTGACATTTACAGAGTAATGCCTGCAGCTATGGTTTTAGTGTGTGAAGAGATAAAAAGAGCAGAAAATGTATAGCAATCTTTGTAGTTTTAGCAAAAAGAAACTATATGCTCTATAAACTGAGTTTAACGTACATAAAAAATCATGCAGGAGAGAACATGGAAAATTAAGAATAGAGAGGAATTCTAGGAGAGGTGTGAATGGCAGAGCAAGATGTTGGGTATAAAGGAAGGACCACGGTAATAACATGAAAATGACAGGACAAGAATGCACAGGAAAAAAGACCTTAGGTGAGGTGGGTTGTTGACAGCACAATGGATGCTTTCTTGTACTGATGGCTCTTTCTGGAGTCTAATGAGTTGTGCTAGTAGGTAGAGGAACACAGGATTAAGGAGAGGAGAGTTGCTTGGTGTCACACAATAATGCATGCTGCTGCACTGATGGCAAAGGGCTCTCAGTGACAGACCATCTTCATGGTATCCAACATTCTTCCTTACTGCTGCTTCACATTTCTTACTTAACTTTGGGTCATACGATGTGTCTAACCTACAGCCATTTGTATTGCTGTCCCTGCTTCCCTTGTAAGTGTAAGCTTGGAACAGTATTCATAAACAGGGCGTGCAATTGCTTAAGGTTGGTATGTGGTACACGCAACATATCAGAGCTCTGTGCAATTCAGAAAAGTGTTCTGATACTCTTGAGTACTGTCATACATTACTACGTACCTGGGAGAGTCCAGACATGCATACGCGGAGCTACAGGAGAATCAGAGTGTCTACTCACAGTTGTAGAAAATGGGTCTAGATTACTCTTGCAAAGGTTCACTGCCACGAAAAAGTTATGTTCTTACCATAACATTGCATCTGTATTGTCCAACTTCATTCCATTAACCTGGTAATTAACAGGGATTTGTCCCCCCCCCCCCAAAGTCGTGCAACCCTGGAGTTGATATATAAAGGTAGGGGGTGTGGAGGGCGAAGCCCCCCACCTATTTTCATTTAAAATATATACATTTTCTTTTATTTTCTTCTTTTAAAGGAAATTAGGTGGGGGACTGTGCCCCCCACACCCCCCTACCTTTATATATCAACTCCAGGGTCACATGACTTTGGGGAGGGGGACAAATCCCTTTTTAATTGCCATGAATACTGTTTTTTGATCAAATGTGCTGTCGCTCAAATGAGTTTCGATCAAATGTGCTGTCGATCAAAAGTAGTAGATCCATATATATATATATATATATATATACATATATATATATATATATATATATATGTGTGTGTGTGTGTGTGTGTGTATAAAATCAACAGAACTTTAGGAACTCAACCAAGGAATAGAATTCCTATAAAAGCTAAGTCCAGGCTTCCCAAGAAACTTGGATGGGGGAAGGGAATGAAACTGAACAACACAGATGGAACGTTATGGTAAGAACATACCTTCTTTATCTGATGTTGTCCACTTCATTCCATTAACCTTGAGGGACAGAGTCCCCAGCTACCATAATCCATGGTGGCCACTAAGGACGGATATTCCAGAAAACAGTACAACTAAAAGCACTTCTGCTCCTGGATACCAAGTCCAACTTGTAATGATTGACAAAAGTATGGGGGTTTGACCAAGTAGCAGCAGCACAAATGGCCTCAATCGAAACTCTAGATCAAAAAGCTTGAGAAGTGACCATGGACCTTATAGAATGCTCCCTTACCAGTCCTGGTAAGGGAACACCTTTAGAAAATAGATAAACGTAATACAATCTTTCAACCATCTGGCTAAAGAAACTTTGGTCAATGCCTTACATTTTTTGGCATTTGAAAAGGAAACAAATAACTGATCACACCTCCTGAAGGATTTGGCTCTATGGATGTAAAAGCAAAGTTGTCTATGCACATCAAAGCATGTGCAAGGTATATTCCCCTTTGTTCTGATATTGAGGGAAGAAAACTGGAAGATCAATTGATTGGATAATGTTGGTCTCTTTAGACACCTTGGGTAAAAAGAAGGATTTGTATGCAAGATAACTCTGTCTGTATGAAAAACCAAGTATGGAAACTTACCAGAAATAGCCTACAGCTCAGACACTCTCCTGGCCGAGGTAATAGCTACTAGAAAAAGAGTTTTCTAGGAAAGGAATTTTACATCTACAGTAGCCAAAGGTTCAAAGGGAGGATGGACCAAATCCTTAAGAGCCCAGGGGGGTGTAGGGTCCTTGACTGGAGGTCATAACAAGAAGGGCCTTACATAACTTAAAAGAGGCCAAAGACACTGAATCAAAACCAAAACGGAAATTAGAAATGGCAGCAAGCTGTACCTTGACTGTAGAATGACTAGTACCTGCCTTGAAAAGAAAGACTAAAAAGTCTAGGACCACTGAAACTGGTGTTGTAAAAGGATCCATCTGATTCTGTTCCACCCAAAGAGAAAATCTTTTCCATTTAAATCTTGCAAGTGGAGGCTTTATATGATGAAATCAAAATGTCTCAGACTGGAGAATACAGTCTGGGAGATCTAGCCATCATTGGAAGAGGAGAAACCATGCAGTTAATTTCAGGGCCTGAATTCTGGGACATGGATGCCCCAACAGATGAGACAATAGATCCGGACTCGGATCTAATGTCATCTGGGGGCAAACCAGATGAGACCAAAGAAAGGTGAACCAGGTTTATTGAGGCCAAAAGGGAGCAATGACTACCACTTTACTTCACAACTTGAAAGCTTCCTGTAGAAACTTGGGAATCAAGGGGAGAGGGGGAACGGCGTATAGTGGACCGGAGGGCAAAGCATGAACCAGAGCTTCCCTGGGGGACTGTTCCTGAGGAGGGATCACGGCAAAATACTTGCTGCATTTGTTGTTGCGGGGGGATGCTGGAAGATTGCATCTGCCATAGATTGATTCTGGGACCACTCGTGAAGCATCAGCAGAACTCTGCTGAGTCTGTTGGCTAGAATGCTGGACTCCCCCAGAATGTGCATTGGCACCAGAATGCAGTTGGAAGAAATCGATACTGCCAAACCATCATCTCTTCTCGACAAAGGAGTAAGACCCAGTTCCTCCCTGTTTGTTGAGGTACCAAACCACTGACATGTCTGTTTGGATCGCAATAGTCCCCGGAGGAAGAAAGCTGTTTAGTTCTTGCAACGCTAGAAGAACCACTCTCATCTCGAGGACACTGATAAGCAACTTAGTCTCTTGGGGCGTCCACGTGCCTTAGACCATCCAGCCCAGACAATGCCCCCCCCCCCCAAATTGGAAGGCATCTGTGGTCAATGTAGCGGTTGGGAACGGGAGAACAAACGGTCATCCTAGAGTCACTTCCAGTGACTGGATCCACCAAAGGATAGAATCCCTGCACACACGGGACAGTTTTATGGGAAGATTCAAGGGATTTCTGAGAAGAGACCACTGTACTGCTAGGGTCCACTGTAGAATGCCTATATGAAAATTAGCCATTGGGAGAAGGGTTATGCTTGCTGCCATGGAGCCCAAAGCCTGCAGAATCAGAGGTCAGGGGTGTCAGAGCAGTTCAGATCTGGTTGGTATGTGGAAGATGAACTTGAGCCACCGTTGTGTCAAGACATGGCCCTCTAAAGTCTATGGTCTGAAATGGATCCAGGTGAGACCTTTGCCAATTTACAGTTATGCCCAGACTGGAAGCTAGGCTGAGGAAGCAATCTCATGCCTGAAGGAGAAGATGCCTGGTTGGGGCGGTTAGGAGCCAGTCAGCCAGATATGGAAATATCTGATACCCTCGCAGTCGGATATGAGCTGCAAGTACCGCTAGACCTTTGGTGAACATCCTGGGGGCAGTGATGACACCAAATGGACAGCCTGAAACTGGTACTGACCGATTCCCAGGCTGAAATGCAGAAAGGATCTGAAGCATCTGTCCATCTTGATATAGTAGTACGCATCCCTGAGGTCTACAGAACGCATCCAATTACCTATCTCCAGGAGGGGTAAGATGGATTGAATCGTGACCATCATGAACTTGGTGTGTTTCTCTGAATTGTTCAGGTATGTGAGATCCAATATCGGCCGCAGATCCCTTGTCTTTTTGGGTACTAAAAAGAATCTGGTGTGAACGCCCGCTCCAACCTGATCAGTGGGGTGGCCTCTTGGATGACTCTTTTTTTTTAGTAAGTTGCTTATTTCCTGGGCAGTGTCCTCCCTCTGACTGGGTGGAACATCAGGGAAGTGTACTTTTTATTTGGGAATGTTGAAAAAGGGAATTGGGTATCTTCTGGATCCTTGGCACCCGTTTGTCATGTGTGATAGCCTTCAAGGCTCCTGGGTGCAAGGAAAATCATCCCCAGACTGCTTCCAGAGGACAGCAGTCGGGCAGCCCTTCAGTACCACTGGAAAGGCTTGCCTGGAGAAGGTTATCATGATCCTTGATTTTGCAGACCCCCTCGGCTGTGTGGGTGGCATCTACCTTCTGACTATATCCCCCTCTGCCTTGGGGGGAAAAGTCTCCCTGAGTGTCCTGGAAAGGGCCCTGCAACTTCCAAAATCATTTTCTCACTGCCATACTGGTTCATAAAAACAGTCCGTTGTGGAGTAGAAAAATGGATCCCGACGGCAGACATGGTCTTACCGTCTTTCTCACTCTGGGTCAAGGTGTCACATACCATAGGCCCAAATAAGGTGGAGCCATCAAAGGGGGCATTAACAAAGGACTGTTTGAAAGGCTCCGCAAAATCACAGCCTCATGCGGGCATGATGCTTACTGGCAATGGCTGAATCGGCCGTGTTTCAGGTACCCTCCGGAGTGTGAGAGATAAGCCTTATGGATGCATTAGCCAGGGAATGTAGGGTGGGCAACCAAGAAGAAACAGACTCCTTATCCTCGGAAGGTATGGACCCTGGGACTGAGCTAGAAATTTCCTTAACTAAGTCCCTTTGTAGCTTGGTAAAGTGAGAGAGGTAGATCAACGCCTGAAGAGCAAGGCAGATGAGGCGTAGACCCTCTTACCAAATCTGTCCAGAGCCTGGGATTCTCTATTCGGGAGGGGGGGTGGACAGAAGAGGTCTCCTGAGCAAGCTGGTTCTTGGTGGCTGCCACCACAACCAAGGCATCTACTGGTATTATTTTGGTCTAAAACTGTTTGTTGGCTGGGGCACTGGAGCACTCAAAATTTTATCAGCATGCCTGGGGATGGGTTCTACTGTATCCAGTTCCTTCCAAGCCCTTGATGATAGCAGCTGGATCAGATCGGCCGGGGGGGTGGGGGGACCCAGGTGGTAGATGGGCTGGCCCTGAAAGCTTCCAACAACACAGACTCCTCCAGAGAAGGGGTTTGGGAGGACCATCCACCCTTCTGGCAAAGGATTTCAAGGATGTCTCCAAAGGAGACCTCTTTGGGTGGAGATTTGGAGACCCTTCACCTTCCTCAAAGTCAGTATCCATGGTAAGGGATTCCAAAGGGGAATCCACATGCCTCCTTTTACACAGTCTCTTACGAGGGACCTCCGAAGGAGGGCACTCCAGGGAGGTATCAGAAGAAGCTTGAGCATCCACTGAGGGAACAAACAGTCTGGAAGCTTTCTGGGACCAGCTGCCCATGTGGTAGCTCAGAGGTCTCGGGCACAGTTCCAAAATGGGACAGGGGAGGTTCCATTGCAATAGGTGCCGAGGGTTTTTTGGGATTACAGAGGACCCTCTCCATCACCTTGAACGTAGAAGGACTCTGAATGACCTGGAGCTGTTTCACCGGGGCTGAAACCACTGAGGCACACAGCTCCTGGAATGAACGGGCCTCCAGCTCTGTGGAGGGATTCGGAGCTGAGCTGTCAAAAGGCCAAGGCCCAGATGGGAAGAGATGGCTCCGAGACCTTTGGAGTTTAACTCAATCCCCTGAAACCAACCTCAATGCTATGGCTTCAAGAGACGCTCTCGGAACAGAAGCAGCTAGATCTGAGCAAGTCGGGGAGAATGCCGGAGGAGAAGAATAAATTTCTATCAGCTCCGACACCCTGGCACCTGGACCCAGTGGAACTCAAAACTCTGAAACCGAAGGGCAAATTGGAGAAGGAGATATCGGCTGTAACAGGGAGAGCCACATGGATCTGGATATGTGACTTGAGGAACTGTTTCATGAGCTTACCCACATCCCTAGAGGACAGGCTTCGGGGTGACCTAGATGAAGCTGAGGAGGGAGGTCAGGGAGATCTCCATGGGGAACAGGTTGGAGATCTTACAGGAGGCACCTGCAGAAAAGACCTGGGCTCTGACACAGCTGAAGCAGATGCTGGGTGAAACCACTCAGCCCAGTAGCCTCAGAGGAGGAACAGAGCAGAGGACAGAAGGAGGTAACACAACTCTGAGCTGAGCAGGTCAGTTCCAAAGACTGTTTCTTCTGTGGAGTCTCCAAGCAGGACCGCATGGGCGACGATCTCCTGGACTCCCTGACATCTTTGGGCTTCTTTGCTGGAGGTTGAGCCGCTGATGAGGAAGAAGCCCCCAAGGTGGCAAAAAAAGGAAGCAAGCCCTTTAAAATGAGCTTGCTTCTCTTATCAGCCAGAGCCCGGGGAGGGGGGGTGAAATGTCAAATGCCCTGCATATATCACAAGAAGCTTCCAATTGGAGAGGCCTCAAACAATAGATGCACTCCCAGTGTGCTTCAGATAAAAGAATCTTCCATCCACAGGAAGTGCATTTTTTGAACCCCAAAGGCTTCTGGTCAGCCATAGGGATAGAAGCAAAAGGAAGAAAGGGCACCAAGGAGAAGAGGAGGAAAAATAAACTTTTGTTTTAAAAGCTAGAAAAGCTTAATGGAGAGAAAGGAGATAAAACCTGAGGGCTAGACAAATAAAGAGAAGACAGAAGGATAGGAGACTAACATAATAAAGAAAAAAAAAAAACACCAAAAAGCTGCTACAGAGAAGCTCAAATGGAACTTGCTGCTGACACCAAGTGCAGCAAACGAGATCTGAGGTAATGTGGGGAGAGGGGTACTGTGGGTAGGTAGGAGGATCTCAAGTTTGGAATCTTGAGCTGTGAGAAGGCGGCCGGTCGGTTCCAAGAGTTGGAACAGAGTCCCTCAGGTTAATGGAATGAGTTGGACAACATCAGATCCACTGTTCATTGAACATAGTGAACATTCAACATAGTGAAAAGGAACAAGTTGGCCATCATCAGAAATTTGCCCTTTTCCCCAATGTAGTGCATTCCTGGAGTTGATATATATAGTTGGGAGGTGGGGGTGGGGTTGAAATACTGTGGTGTGTGTGACGGTCAGATTGCTTGGCAACTCGTTCCTTTCCCTGGTAAGTCACTTGTTGAAGTGAATGTTCACTGTATTTGGTTTGATGAATAGTGGTTTATGGTAGTGAACCTTCAATAAAGTGATATAGACCCACCCTGTACCACGAAATACATGATGTGCTGCTCAGTCATGTATAGCTAGACCATAACAACTTTGAATGGAAGTCAACACCAAATATTAGTAACTTGATCAAAGGGACAGAATCACACATTAACAGCAATCACAGATGTACCCAGCCCCCAAAGAGCAGCAGCACTTGTCTTCCCATGATTGGGAGATGCACCAGCACCAGAACTCAGCTGTCATGGCCAGAGAGGCTGAAACCAGCATGAGTCTTCACTTTCCTTGACAGAAGAGCATACAACAAATCTAATGCATAGCTGTCCCTCACTGTACTCAGCCATCCCAATGTGCTCTGGTTCCCTCATATGCACAACAAAACCATAACATTACACAAGACATCGAGGGATCCTGAGCTTATATTGTTGGTGTTGACATTTTCAGGTAGTCTGTCAGGCATCTTTCTGGTCTTCAGTAGTTGAGGTGGGGTTCATTAGTGCCACTACCAATTACAGGGGTTGAGGATTAGGAAGAGGAAGGGGTTTTGGGGTACATGTCATTCCCTACTATGTGCGGATGTACTGCACATAGGTCAGCAATGGGCAGTTTGTCAGTCCCACTGGTCAGTACTGACAGCAGTAGTAATGAAGCTGTTTGGGGCTTAGCTGACAGTTATGTTGTGTAGAAGCAGGCATGGCATTATGTAGGAAAAGGGTTTTATAGGAAAGGACACTCCCCCCACTGTGTGCCAGTGCACTTTCTATAGGTCAGCTGTGCATATCATTCTCAATTCTGGTTTACGGGACTGTTCACAGTACTAACATAGCTGTCTGGGGCTAATGAGTGGAGATGGCAGGTAAAGGTGCTGCAGTGATGGCAAACACCTCTCAGTCACAGATCATGTTTCTGGTACAAATATCTACATTTCATATGTCCACCATATAACAGCAGTACCTATCAACTTTATGAATGGTACTCTCTCCGGACCATGAACATGAAATAGCACACAAACTTTTTATGGGACAGCACACAATTTTTATAAATACCCAACAGTCATTCTCCAGATTTCTGCTTGCCAAATGCATTTTGTGGGCTAAATTTAAATTTACAGTAGCCACTTTCCTGCAGTCCTATCAGTACTATTTTCAACACAATAATGTGCTTGAACATTGCTGTCTGTCTCTGTGTTGTATACCTCTGCAATGCGAGTTTTATTGACAATCAAAAGGACCAGTTCCAGTATAAATTCCTGCAGTAACACGGCTAACCATTTGATCATCTGAGCAGATGCCTTCAATCAGTAGCACCTGTGTTCTTCAGTTCTTTTGTTTTACAGTGTATTGCCCTTTTATGCAATACCACCAGGGCTAATGCTTTGACAAAGACAGAGTATGTTATTACATCCCCCATGTGGTATATAACCCAGGCTACCCAAACAGCTAATAATTTTACTGTGACCACCACTACATATTCACTTACAGCTTTACTTCCTCCAGTGCCTTAGTAGAATCAAGACACATGTAATAAGAGAATAAAACATACATCAGTGAAGTTATGTTTGCCAAGTTTCATGGAAATCATTATAATAGCATACAGTATGCTGTGATGTAAGCAGTCAGAAGTTTTTTTTACAGCAGATGTAAGCTAAATTTATACTAAAATATGACACATGGCAGCCAAAGGATATGAATAATGAACTTTCATGGAAAGTGTTCCTGCAAATATGGAAAGAAAAAAGTAAGAATTATTGCTGTGTTTTCCATAGCTTGCTAAGCATATGTAAACTGAGTTTCACATCTGATATAACTGTTTATATGGCTTCATATTAGAAAAAAATGAACAGTTATTTCTAATAAAAATAATTAAAAAAAATAAATTTAGTGTATGTTTGTATTTGATATTTCTCCTCACTGACTAGCTGGATAATTAGTTAAGTGCTTTTGAAAAGCCATTAGCTTGAAATAAACTATAATGGCAAAGAATGACATACCAGGTTTATGCTTCTAAACTTGAAAAATAAAAAGCTATTTAGATCCATTTTTCCACTACTTGGTGATAAAAGAAATAAAACTGTTAAAAATGTTTGGAATGACCTTAAGGAGGATCCTTTACTGTGAGACATGGACGTCTACACATTACAAGATGTCTTCTCTTAGTTACTGTACAATTTTTCTGTAGGTTATTAAATTATAAGTGAGATACAAGGGATGGTATTTTTGAAAAGGGACTACTGACATAGTCTGAGATGTTGTAAATACTAAAACGATGTACAGATGGAGCAAAGGAGGTGCTCAGGGGATCCACTAACACACCAAGTGCGCATCTAACCTAAAGTGCTTTTCTGTAAATGTGCTGGTTCAGTATCTGCATTTCCTCTGATCAAAACAAGGAAAGGGAAATCAATCTACTCTTATAGTGATCAGAAACCTTAACAGTTTCCCAAAATTTGACAAAAAGGTTACTTACAGGCAGATTTGAAGAGGGTGGCATCCCCTACACCTATGCATATATGGGCCTTCTCCAGTTATTCTGTTTTCAACCACCAATAAAAAATATATACAGCCTGATGGGCTTAACATGTCTAAATCTAGTACATTTACTTTTGTCCATGTGGCTTAAAAAAATGTCCACAGATCTGCTTATGTACCCAAGTAAATTAAAAAATATTTATTGTTTATGTGCTCCCTGCTTCTGACAAAGGTATCACTGGATCGATTTATGACTCAGTCCTCAAATAAATGCATGTGGCTAAAAAGTACCAAAAAAGTCACATCACTGAATTCTGCTTATGCTGGAAACAAATAATGAATGAGCTTGGGAGTACAAAATAAACTATTTCAGGCAATACTTACAATTAAAAGCAAATCAATAAATAACAAAACTCACACACACGCATGCACACACGCACACACACGCACACACACGCACGCACGCACACACACACACACACACACACATAATGTATGACCTAGATTATATAAAACAGGTTACCATACAAAAAGATGAAAAAAAAAAATTTGACCAAGAATACGTATGTAGATGGGTCTACTTCACTTGACCTAAAACTCATTTGACTGACTCCCATTTCACAGACAGCTTACAACGCTGAATTTCAACATACTAAATCTGAAACCATAGACAAGCACACTTAGAACACCATTAACTAACTAACCCTTTTCCAGAACTTAAAAACTACTTACTAACCCTCTTAACAGAAACGGGACAATGTACAACCAAACTATGTTGGGGGGCTGTGCCCCCCATCCCACCCCTAATCATACATACTAACTCCAGGATTTCAATACAGTGGGGATAGGGGCATATACCTTTAACTTGCCTTACAGTACTCTACACACTGCTACTACTGCTGGGAACGCACAAAACATTCACCAAATTACTTTAGATACTTCCCATAAAAGAGTAAAGTGATAAACCCACATTTAGAAACACTACAACACTACTTTCTACATGACTATCAGAATTCTAACAGCACTATAAGTTACAGTCTTTTTATCACAAACAAGTCACAGGTGAATGAAAACCCACAGCAAGTCTATGTCTTACATGTCGTTGAAATGGGAGTCAGTCAAATGAGTTTTAGGTCAATTGGCTATCAGTCAAATGGGTTTTAGGTCAAATGAAATTTAGGTCAAGGGAAGTAGACCCATGTAGACACAGATCACTCAATACTAAGCAGAAGCATTAATTTATCAGTTTCAGTTTGGTATCTTTGCTCCCCACTGAGAGCCACTTTGTTCAGCTTTATTACCCCTTCCTTGTCCTCCTTCTTCCCTTTTGTATCAAATGCTATCTCACCTTTTGACTAATTGCCTTCCTCTTCCTCACTGTGTCTTTCTCTCCATGACAGATTCTACTATAATTGATAATGATTTCTGCCTTCCTCCTTTTCTGTCACCATATTTCCCATTATACTGTGTTGCCCATAATCCTTGATGCCAGCCTATTTGAGAATCAGTATTTTTTTTCTTTCTGATTTGAATATTTGTTTTCCACAATAACCAACAGTAACAGTTCTCTCTAGTATTCTTGCACACTTCCTCCATATCTGTTTGCTAGAGCTCAGGTAATTGTTCTAAAATGGCTATCTACTTCTGGACTGAGCATCTGTTCTTCCTCCCTGGTTCTGAATACAGATATAGGATCATCTTTTCTTGTGCAGGTTATAGTATGAATGGTCTCCAGTCCTGCCACTTGAAAGGTATCAGGAATTATCTTGTCCTTAAACATGGTAGTAGTGAATGTGCTACATGTGTTATCTGACCATCTCAAGGATTACTTGCATAAAATTAGACCCTCTTAGAAAAAAGTCTGCATATCATTGCTGGAGCCTTCCTATGTCCTGAAAGAGTGCTCTTCAAACTATCTGGAGATATACAAAGCTGAGTATATTTTTCTGGCACTTCAGAATTGTGTACTGGTAATTGTTGTTTGACTAATTTTATATCATTGCTAGCTGACTTCAGAGTTGTGCACTGTTATTTTTGCTTCACTGTATAGTTTTTCAGATCTCTGCTGAAGGTGTTGGTTTTCCCATACACTCCCACCCTATTCCTGTGTTGTTTAAATTTGGAGGCTTTTGCAGTTGCCCGCCCCCACTGTAGATTTGATCTGGGACACTCCCCCCAGTCCCATCTCTTTACCTCATTCTACCTAATAGACTCCTTCTGCATTGTTTTTAGTCATTTTTAATTTAATTGCATTTTTAAGCTGTTTGGTCTAACATGCTACTTTTCTATATATATATATATATATATATATATATATATATATATATATATATATATATATATATATATATATAAAAATACCTTTCCTGTAACTAGTGTAGTCCAGATTCAGATTTGCTGTATCCAGGACTGTATGTAAGCTTCTGAGCCCCCCAAGCTTTCTGTGTTGGAGGGAAGCCTCCTAGCTTATCAGTAAGCACCAGGCAACCTATCTACCACATAAGGACTGGTTCTGGCCCAGAAATTGTAGTTATTGGCCGTTTGGGCAGTTTTTCCATCTCTCTCAACTTTCTGATTTAAAAGCCCACATTTGCACTTGTTTCCCCCTTTCCTGTAACTAGTTTAGTCCAGATACAGATTCTTACTTTTAGCACTTGAATTTTTGAATTTGCTTATTCGTGATCAGCACTTGTCCAGAACTTGTAAGCACTAAATAACCTACTAATTACTACAGCACTCAACCTTCCTCATTACCTAGAGGAAAACAGTTTTGGTACTGACTTTCCTCACTTGCTTAGAGAAAAACAGCTCTT
The DNA here is from genome assembly GCF_019279795.1 of Protopterus annectens. Classification (NCBI taxonomy): domain Eukaryota; kingdom Metazoa; phylum Chordata; order Ceratodontiformes; family Protopteridae; genus Protopterus; species Protopterus annectens. Next base: position 1,709,678,651 of record NC_056739.1, on the reverse strand, counting down.
GTACTCACTTTCCTCACTTATCTAGAGGAAATAGTTTTTTTATTCAGGCATGTCCAAGGGTCAGTTTCCAGTGTTCTCTCCTGTCTATCTGATGAATCTGGGCATCTTGGGGCAATGTAGAAATTGCCTCATGTACACAGACAACCCTCTCCTCCTACCACCCAACACTACAACCTGTGAGAGATGCACTTATCTAGCCAAACTGGAGGTAAAGCTCTCTACAACCAAGACTGAACTTGACAATCAAGAGGAGAAGGTAAACACTTGCACAACACCACACTCCTCACATAGTCTCACTAAATCTACACCACCAAAATCCACACATAGAAACACAAAAACATTCGCAAAGGCTCTCAATAATAATCTGCTCAAGCAACAGAGACCTCCAAAGCAGAAATGCAAGCAACCTCCACCCCCCAACAGAACCCAAATGACACATAGCCCGTAGACTGTGCCACTCAACCACAGCCAATAAGGCAAAACAACGTACCCAACATACTAGTCATAGGCGACTCTATAGTTAGGCACACTGATGTCCCACTCACCAGGCTAAACAAGGAGAAGGTTACTGTCAGCTGCCTGTTGGGTGCCAGGATCTGCCACATAACCCACGCACTCAGGTCACAACACAACAAGTACAAATATGACTCTGTCACTGTCCATGTTGGTGTGAATGACCTGAGACGTACCTCCCTGGACTACATGAAAAGAGACATGGAAGAGCTCTCCGATCTTTTAGCCCAGGCAGTTATGACCCTAGCCCTGAGTACCATTCTGCCATCACCCGGAATGATGCCGCAGTACAAGGACAAAATGATTGACTTCAACAATTGGCTAAGCTTCTGGTGCCATTCTAAAGGGATCCAGTATCGGTCTCTGCCTGGGATGACATGGTCGACAGACCACGATGCTTTTCCAGAGATGGCCTGCACCTGTCACCTCTGGGATTCCAGATACTGGTTAAGGTTCTTGCTGCCCCTATAGTGCCTTTTTTACGCAAGGTTCAAATGACAAATTCACCACCGTAACAGGAATAGGCAAGCAAAAACTGAGGGTGATGCTACTCAATGCTAGAAGTCTAAACCACAAAATGCACTCACTCGAGGCACTCCTTAAAATGGAGAACATCAATATCTGTGCAGTGACTGTGACCTGGTTCAAGGCTCCAGACAGCACCCCTACACTACCAGGCTATAACTTATACCACACTTTTCAGCCATGTAACCTGGACCGGAACACCAAAGGCGGAGGTGTGTCCATATTCATTAAGGATATCCACACCTCCAGGCTAGTTGCTCAGCATAATGCAGCCAAGGTTATCCAAGTGCAACTAACTCTGGGCAAAACTGCAATCAATTTGTAGCTTGCTACAGATCACACACCATGTCCCAGGATTCCCACTCCTCTTTTCTTGATGTACTGGAAAATATTAGGGTTCAACCAAACACCCTAATAATGGGTGATTTCAACTACTCCACCATTAACTAGGAAAACTACTCATGTACCAACTCCTTCGCTCAACTCTTTCTGGAATTCATAAACTCCAATGCCCTGGATCAACTTATCCACACCCCCACCAGGGGCAACAATATCCTAGATCTAGTCATTACCAATATGAGTAACCGGTGTTCACACCTGAAGTCAACGCCTCATTGGTCCGATCCGACCATAAGCTAATTACCCTAGATATCCACACCCTGCCTCCACCCCCCATTAAGGAAACCATGGTAAAAAATTTCTCCAAAGCCAACTTCATGCTTCTTAAGACAGAAGTGGTGAACTTCATGACACCCATGCAGATGGACAATACAGTTACAGCTACTGAATCCTACACAATTGTACTTTATAAGCACTTTATATGAGTGCATGGATCGTGCTATCCCAAACAGAACCAAGACGCTATCCTCCAAAATAAGGAAGCCAATCTGGTGGTCCCCTGCCATAAACAAACTGTACAACAGAAGGAAAAAACTCTTGCAAAAGAGAGTAAAATCCCACGAGTGGAGGAGCTCCCTGGTCAGCCTCAGTAAGAAGCTGCGATCCCCGATAAAATCCTCCAAAGCTAGTTATGAAAACAAAATCGCCACTGATTCTAAAGACAACCACAAAGCATTCTATAGCTATGTCAAGAATCTCAATGGCAATACTCAGATCTGCTCCGAGTTACAGCACAATGGCACTAACTATACAGACCCCACTTATATTGCCAACATCCTGGCAGATAGGTTCAGTACTAACTTTACCCCCCTCTCACCCACTAAAGAGCCCATCTCTATACCGGAAGAATGCAAATTTACCCACGGTTGGCTTTATTTAATCATGCCAACCGTGGGTAAATCTTCAATATACCACACCACGTCATCGGTTATTGCTTAGACTACTACATGTGCATGGTGGCTGCTGGGTATGTTCTAGTGTGTAATCAGACTACTACATTTGCTACATTTCAGTTACGTACATATCATTCCGACAAAACATCAAGTGGAATGTTTTAAGAGTTAGAAAAGTGACATTTGCACCTTTCATTTCTGTTTTGCCTCACCCCTCATTAAGGCATTCACGTACATATTATCTTCTCAATCTTAGGTTCATAAACAGTTACAAGACATGAGGTTCAGAAAAAAACATAGAGGAGCCTAGCCCAATTTTCCAACTGTCTCAAAGCAATGTCTATTCAAATGACTTTTTTCCCTCAATTATTTTTGTTAAAGTTTTAACATCCTAACAACAATGTACAATATTAGAAATATAAAACATTTACAAAACTAAAAAAAAAAAAAAAAAAAAAAACAATAAAAAAATAATATTAAAATACAACAAAAAACGATTTACAAAAGTGTACACTGTACAACAAGAGTTCTGAAAAAAAATACTGACATTAATTACTTTAAGCAATAACCCACGCCTGGGTGTGGGTAATGCAGGATTTACTCACGGTTGGTGTGGTTTGGTCACGAGGGTGAAGACCGAGTGGCCAAACAAAGACAACCATGGGTAAAATCCAGCATTACCCACTCCCAGAAGTGGGTTATTGCTATTATACAATGACATTATTTAAGAAAAAAAATACTTACTTTTCTTAAATGATGGCATTGTATAATGCCTCCGTGCTGCCCTTCCGCAGCTGTCTGGTATTCTGAGGCAGTTCTGATATACTGCGCATGCGTATGCTTACACAGTACATCAGACCTGTGTGTGGAAGCAATGGAGAAAGCAAGATCTCCGTTGCTTTTTCGAAAGTGTCTCACTAGCGAGAGAGCTTTAAAAAAAGCAACGGAGAAAGGAAGATCTCCGTTGCTTTTTTTAAAGCTGTCTCGCTATGTTAAACTCCTTTAACATAGCAAGACATTTTCTAAAAAGCAACGGAGATCTTGCATTCTCCGTTGCTGTAACAAAAAAAAAAAAAAAAGACTTATACTAATAGAAAAAGTACGGGCAACCGGACGTTTTTCCATTAGTATAAGTCTGATTTACAACGTGCACGCTGACTAATCAGCATGCATGTTTTGGAATATTAATGGGGAGGGGGGTATTTGTATAATTAAGTATTAACAACTGTTTATCTAGCAAATGACTTGTTCAAGATCACACAGAAGGTAAATTTAAGGCTGGGGGGACTTGAACACTGGATCATAGGAAGCAGCTTGTTAAAGAGTTCATAGCCTTAATCCTCTATGTTAACTGCCAGAAAAAGCTGTGACCACTCCCCATTGGGGAATGATTTATAAGTAAAGAAGCTGTGATTTCTGTGCATTACATAGATGCTTTTGTGCACCACTACCCCAAATGCCACTATCTTTTATTAGTTTGAATGCTTGCTGATGAAATATTTGAACCTGTCACTTCAGATCCCAATTCCTAAACAAAAATGAGAATGTCAACACCAATCTTTCAAAGTGGATTTCCAGCACCGCCTAAGCCAATATCATGACCTCTGCGCCAGTTACTAAATCCAATGATCCAGCTACCCTAACCTCACCAACACTTGCTTCCAATTTAAGACTCTCTTCCTGCTTCTGACCTTTCAGTGCTGCACTGATCTCCTTCCCAGCCAGGTTATATCTCCCTATATGAACAATGATTCCCAGCTTCTTACTCCACCCAACTGTTCTTTAAGTCCCAATGACTGATTCCATGTCTCTTGTAGTAATGGCACCAGGTAAGCATCTCTCCTTCCTACTCTCCTCCTGGCATTCTATTATACTTCACCAAAAATGAGACACTTCCTTCTTCTGCAGGTTCACAGTCTGAAGACTAAAGACAGCCTTCTGGGTCTCTCTTTCTGGGGTCTGCATGGAGGCATCATTCTCCTCTGGGATAGCACAAGATCTCTACAATAATGTAAAGCTGAAGGGATACACTTGTTCCAGCATGCTCACTCTCCGACAGGCAAATATTCTTTAGTCCTGGCAGACTCGAGGTCAATAATGGTGAACTTTTTGGTTTCAGAGAACTCTGTCCCCAAATATCAGACAGGTCACCTTGGATATGAAAAACATCTCCTCAAACTTGAGAGACACTGCAGCACCATATCCTCAAGAGTGTTTCCTATATGACTTCTCTGTCCCCCTTTGCCATTTTTAACTACTTGCCCTGTCTCTTTGCTCCATGCTCAAAAATTTCATGGTTGCCAAGTTTGCTTATTTGCAAATATTCAAACTTCTACCGGACTGACTGGAAAGTAGGTGGTTTATTGCTTTCTTAGGTTCTACGATCTGACAAACTGTTCTTGCTACTAAACAGGAAATGTGTTATCCCTTCAAAGCATTACTATCAAAGTTGTGTTGGGTTATGGAAAAGGAAATGGTGGGTTGCATCTGTCTAATACAAAAAGATACTCTGCAGTTCAGAACGTCTTTGCAGACTTTTCTCATGTGCCACATCAAAAGGAAAGCTAGCAACACTGCAGGAAATTCGAAACAGCAGACAGAAGACTGGAAAAATCAGTGCCGATATAAAAATGATAATTATACAAACTCTTAAATGCAGCAGTTACACTTTGATACAATATACCCCAGTAAACTTACTGTAGAAATAGTAAGTACACAATTTTGCAGCTGTATTCTTCTCGCTTTCTGGAAATAGTTTGTTTCTAGCAATATAAATGAATTAATTCCCTGCTGTTAACAGCTTCTCTGTGATGTTACAAGATTTTCTGATGGATTGAAGAGGTGCAGAAAGACCAGATTATAAAAGCAGGAATACTTACGTGACAGTCCTAAAAAGGATCCTTTGCAAAACGCCAGCAGTGATAATTCTATCTCTACAAATACAGTGACGCTATGAGTGACCCCTATGAAATACCATGAGTGGTTATTCTCCCCCTCACCTCACCCTAAGGGATATAGACAGCCATTATCAGTTTTGTTTGAGGCATGAAGAAATTATCACCATCTCTGAGAAAAATCAAAATTGTTCTCACTGTTTTAAGTATCAGAAATGTCAATCACATATACAAATAGTCACACACATACACTGCAATATATTCAAGCTAAAGTAGCACTTCACTACACTTTCATGGGGATGCACAGCTCACCATGCTAGCATAACTAAAAATAACTACCTTAAAGGTAATGGTAAACCAACTCACCTGCAGAACATTCCCATGCAATCCTTCCCAGCACACATTATCCCCTACACACCATCCTAATCCCACCAATACAGACATCACAGTATGAAGCACATCCCAAAATATCCTGCTCAAACCCAACTGTTATAACTAATATGACATGGGTAGTTTATAATATGCAGCAAGATTGCTCCTTGCCAAACATTTACATGCCATATATGTACACACACACACATTTAATTTTCTTCTTTGTGTTGGTTTGTCTACCTAATCCCAGATGTCTTGGGTTACTGATCTTCTTTCTGTGTGAAGTCTGTCAGGTGCACTACTAAAATCCACAAGATCCAGGAAAACTGCTGCGTGAAGTCTGTCAGGTGTACTACTGAATTCTATATGGGCAGAGACCACTGCTGTGTGAAGTATGTGCAGAGGTAGAGACCGCTGCTCGTGAAGTGTGCCAGGTGCACTGCTGAATTACACATGGACAGAAACCACTGCTGGGTAAAGTGTGCCAGGTGCACAAATTAATTCTATATGGGTGGAGACCACTGTCCCACCTCCCTTATTACCTAGCAATTAAATACAGCAGTCCTGACTGAAATGATCACTCTGATGTGAGAAGCTATTTTCGTTAAGATTACTTACGCATGTTTTTTGTGTGCTGGTCCAAAGTGCCTCTCTAGTCCTACACCAGGCCATAGACAATGGGAAATATACAGTATAAATTAATACAATTGACAATACTGTTACATACAACATGACTCCCTCTGCTATATACATTAGTCATTAACTTTAATAATGTAATATGAAACAGCAGAAATATGTAGCCAGCAACTAATTTTACATCAGTAGCTAATTCCTATTTTAAGCTAAAGTCTCCCATTTTGACACAAGCATACAAAGAAAACAATTTATAACAAACAACTGCAAAGGAAAATGACAGTTCAACAAGGACTTCCTACACAGCTAGTGCAGGTACTTAGAGCCAAAGTTCAGACAAGGAAACTAGAATAAGTAATAGTAAACAAATTATGCAAATTAGAGGTTTCACTAATTGAGCTATGCAGTTATCTAAGCACTCAGAGCATACAGCAGTTGCAACAGCAATTACAGTTAACCATTTAAAATGCACTACAAAAGCTTCCTAAGGACCCCTGAATACATCTACATGGCATCACTGCTTATTTATTCGTATTCTTTTCAATTTCCATTTCAGATGTAAAGGGACTTATAATCCTCTTCTATCTGCAGTCTTCATAGTTTCATAGTATAGTACTAGGCTATCTGCCCTGGGGCATTTGTAAGCCTAGCCGTAGTGATGTGGCTTTTGCCACCCCATGAAATGGTACAAAAATGTACAGAATAAATCTAGAATACTGTGCCTCTGTCTAGTAGTGACACAATGAAGGTCCCCTTATATAATAGAATTAGTTTACTGTGCCCCTGTCTAGCAGTGACACAGATGTGACCCCTGGGGTAAACTTTCGATCTCCCATCCACTCATCAAGATTTCTCTTGAAGAGAGTCAGTGAGGGACTCTGCCTAATACAAACTGGGATCCTGTTCCAAAGCATGGGAAGCCTCTGGGTTATGAATCTATCCCTCCAGCATGTCCTATTCATACTTGTGCCGAGGTTTAAGTCTTTAGCTCTCGTGGTCCTGATGGATTTGGATTTTTTGAGGTGGAGCATGTCCATCAAATCCTGATTGGACATGGCCTTGTACATCAGGCAGAGATCACCTCTGAGCAGGCGGTATGCTACTGAATAGAGCTGAAGTTTCTTTAGTCTGGCGGAATAAGACATATGTTGGAGACCCTTGATCCTTTTGGTGAGGTACTTTTGTGGTCTCTCCAGCTGTTGCAAGTGCCGGGTGAGGTACATACCAAATGGGGCATTGTACTCAATCATGGGTCTGATGAGGGAGGAATATAGGGGTACAATGACATCCTTGGATCTGGATGTGAATCCCTTCATGATGAGGTGTGCAAGGTAGAATGTTTTTCTAACCACTTTGGCAACGTGGGTGTCAAATGAGAGGTCGCTGTCTACTTGGGTCCCTAGGTCTCTGATTACTTTTTCCATACTCAGTGGGTTGCTGTCTATGTGATAATTTGTGGGTACTTTGTTTTTCCAAAAGGGATGACTATACATTTTTTGGCATTTAGTTTAAGACCGTAACTTCGGCACCAGTTGTCCGTTTCAGTGAGGCCTTTTTGTAGGATGTGTGTGTCTGCTGGTGTATCGACTATGGCGCCTTGTTTGCAGTCATCTGCAAACTTAGTCAGCCACAGCCCTCCCATGTTTGCTTTAACATCTGAGAAATAAATGCCGAACAAGAGGGGTCCCAGGACAGATCCCTGTGGGACACCACTTGTGACTGGCTTTGAGTCTGACATTGCTCCAACGATTTTAACTTTATGGGTTCTGTCCTTTAGCCAGTTTGCAACCCATCTAGTGACATAAGGGTTTACTTTTAAGCTGTTTAGCTTATTTATGATGCCTGAGTGGGGTATTGTGTCGAAGGCCTTAGCCAAGTCCAGGTATGCTGTATGGACTGCTTTGCCCTCATCAATGGCTCTAGTGACTGTTTCGAAAAAGTCAACCAGGTTTAAAAGGCAGGATCTGCCCTTCACAAAGCCGAACTGGGTGGGGTCAAGTGTCTATAGGTCCCCTATGTCTCTGTTTATGAGTTCCATAATGATTCTTTCCATAGCTTTGCAGACCAGGCTAGTTAAGCTTATGGGGCGGTAGTTTCCAGGGTCTGTAGAGGCACCCCCCTTGTGGAGTGGGACCACTGTTGCTGTACGCCAGTGTACAGGTACATATCCCGAGGTAAGGCTAAGGTTAAATAGCATTTTTATGTGTGGGTTTAGCTCCTCTTGGAGTTCATGTAACATGCACCCCGGGATACCGTCAGGTCCCATTGATGCTGTGTTTTTTGCTTTGTTTAGGGCGGTTCTCACTTGGACATCTGAAATGACAGGGAGATTACATTCAGCTGGGATAAGTATTTCTTCTTTTGGGGGTGAAGGAGGTGAGAAATTTGCACTGAACCTGTCAGCCAGAATGTTAGCAATATCTGTGGGTTCAGTGTATTTTTTGTTGTTGTGAACCAACTCTGAGCATATCTGAGGGTTTCCGCCCAGGTTTCTAACATAGCTGAACAAGGCTTTGTGGTTATCTTTAGTGTACTTAGCGATTTTTCTCTCAAAGTTTGCCTTGGATGTTTTTATGAGAGAACGTAGTTTTCTGCTAATGTTGATCAGAGACGTCTTCCCTTCATGGGATTTCGCTCTGACGTGCAGTAGCTTCTTTCTTTTGTTATACAATTTGTTTATGGCTGAGGTCCACCAGACAGGACGCTTACATTTGGTGGAGAGGGACTTGGATTTGTTTGGGATTGCATGATCCATGTATTCTTGGATATGTCCATAGAAGGCATTTGTGAAGTATTCGGCATTGCAGGATGTGGTATCCACTGGCACAGTGGGCTTAAAGGATACCATCTCCGTCTTAGGAAGAGTGAAGTCTGCTTTTGAGAAGTTTTTCACTGTGGTCTTTTGTGCTGGGGGTGGAGGTGGGATATGTATATCCAGGGTGATTAGTTTGTGGTCAGATCTCACTAGTGAGGGGTATACTTCCGGTGTGGAGCATTTTGTCCCCATGTTTGTGATGATCAGGTCTAGTATATTATCTCCCCTAGTGGGAGAGGTGACTAGTTGTTCCAGTGCATTTGAATTTATGAATTCCAGGAACCTTTGGGCTAGGGTATTAGGGCTAGAATAATGTACCCAATCTATGTTTGGGCAGTTGAAGTCTCCCAGTATGATGGTATTTTGTGATATATACATATCCTCCAATGTCTTCAGGAAGGCTGAGTGGGGTTCTTGAGATTGGGAGGGTGGTCTATAACATGCTACCAGTTGTATAGCAGTTTTGCCTATGGTTAGTTGCACCTGTATGGTCTCTGATGCTTCATGTGTTGCTACTAACTTGGAGATGTGGGTGTCCTTTATGAATATGGACACTCCCCCTCCCTTTGTGGTTCGGCCTGGGTTTTGGGGCTGAAAAGCATGATACGAGGTATAGCCTGGTAGCGCTGGGGTGCTCTCAGGAGCCTTGAACCAGGTTTCAGTTACTGCACAGACATCAATGTTCTCCATGCTGAGGAGTGCATCAAGTGCCTGCATCTTGAGATTTAGACTTCTGGCGTTGAGCAGCATTACCCTTAGTTTTTTTCCATTTTTGTTTTCTAAGGAGGTGGGTTTGTCTTTTGAGCTTTGCCTAAAAAAGGCACTATGGGGGTGGCAACAGCCTTAGCCAATATCCGGAAGCCCAGTGGTGACAGGTGTAAGCCATCCCTTGAGAAGCAGCGTGGCTTGTCCAACATATCATCCCAGGCAGACAGACATTGGATCCCCTTAGAATGACACCAGTACTCGAGCCAATTGTTAAAGCTGATCATCTTGTCTTTGTATTGTGGTATCATTCTTGGTGAGGGCAAGATACTGCTCAGGGTCAGGGTCATACCAGCCTGGGCTACATAATCGGAGAGCTCCTCTATGTCTCTTTTCATGTAGTCCAGGAGGTGCGTCTCAGGTCATTCACACCAGCATGGACAATGACGGAGTCATATTTGTACTTGCTTTGGAGTGACCTGAGTGCGTGTGTTATGTGGTGGATCCTAGCCCCCGATAGACAGCTCACAGTCACCTTCTCCTTGTTCAGCCTGGTCAGTGGGACATCAGTGTGTCTGACTATGGAGTCACCTATTACTAGTGTTATCAGGCAAGGTGTTTGGCCTTAAGGGCTGCGATTGGTCGACACACTGATTTATTGAAGTATGTGTTGCATGTGTTTTGTTTTGAGGTGGTGGATTTTTGGATGTCTGCTTTGGGAGCCTCTGTTGTTTTGGTAAGTTTTTTATTAGAGCCTCCGAGTATGTCTTTGTGTTTTTATGTGTTTGGTTTGCAGTTGTGGTAGGTCTATGTGGGACTGGGATTGTTGTGTGTGTGGTTGCCATCTCCTCCTGTCTGGTCATGCCAGCCCTGGGTTGAGAGAGTTCAGCCTCCAGTTTGGCTATATAGTTGCATCTCTCACATGTATTTGTGTTTGTTGGGAGGAGGAGAGGGTTGTCTGTGTACATGAGACAATTGTAGCATTGTCTCAAGATGCCCAGATTGATCAGCTGAACTGGAGACGATGCCAGTAATCTACCACTCGACATGTTAGAACAGTATAAGGGAGTGGTATACCTTTAAGGGAAGTGGGTATTCACAGGAGTGGTAAGTAGATGTAGTGCTTTACTTTGTACGAGAGTGCTTACTTAGTAGAGAAGTATTGAGAACAAGTGCTAGGCTTATACTACAGTGAGTAGTCTGGTTATACTAAGAGTAGAGCTTCCTTAAGGGAAAATTTGAAGAGCAGATTTGGCGGAACCAGAAAAAGTTTAACCTTGTTTAACCGGTGCTGCGCTATGCGCACGACCGCTCAAAGCCGTGCAAACGCGGATTTTAAACAGTGAACTACAAAAGAGCTAGGAATGGTCCCAAACAACCAATTACTACAGCTTCTTGTGCTGAGGTCACTTCCCCCAAGGACAGGTAGGCTGCTCAAAGCTCCCCACTCCCACTGGTGAGCAAAGAAACTTCCTTCTATCCAAGTAAGGTAATGGGCAACACAGGAACTACACCACAACCCAGAATACAGCAATGCCTGTAAACTGGTCTAAACTAGTCGAGGAAGGCGGGAAAACAAGGATTATTTTTTTTGTTTTTTTGGTAGAAACACACAGAAAATGCAGAGACAGTGATAAATTAGTTACACAGGCTAGCACACTTTAGTGGGCAGCCTCCACAGTTAAATTAAACAAACAAACAAGCAAACTTTCGATCAAACAAGGACATATACAGTATAAATTAATACAAGTGACAATACTGTTACATACAACATAACTCCCTCTGCTACATACATTAGTCATTAACTTTAATAATGTAATATGAAACAGCAGAAATATGTAGCCAGCAACTAATTTTACATCAGTAGCTAATTCCTATTTTAAGCTAAAGTCTCCCATTTTGACACAAGCATACAAAGAAAACAATTTATAACAAACAACTGAAAGGAAAATGACAGTTCAACAAGGACTTCCTACACAGCTAGCGCAGGTACTTAGAGCCAAAGTTCAGACAAGGAAACTAGAATAAGTAATAGTAAACAAATTATGCAAATTAGAGGTTTCACTAATTGAGCTATGCAGTTATCTAAGCACTCAGAGCATACAGCAGTTACAACAGCAATTACAGTTAACCATTTAAAATGCATTACAAAAGCTTCCTAAGGACCCCTGAATACATCTACATGGCATCACTGCTTATTTATTCGTATTCTTTTCAATTTCCATTTCAGATGTAAAGGGACTTATAATCCTCTTCTATCTGCAGTCTTAATTTCATTTTCAATTGCTGCTGCTGTCCTAAATTTCAGTTAGTGGCGTTGTTACCTCATATTGTTTACACTGTTTTTATTTGTGCAGTAATTAATTATACTAATTTTGCTCACACCTCAGTGAGAAGACATTTATAGAAGAGTAGCTTATCGGTGTAGCCACACAGTTTTCCAGGCTTCACCCATACACAACCTCATTCCATTTTCTAAGCCATAACTATGCACACAGTTCAGCAGAGTCATGCAGTGTACCCAAACACAGCATCATGCAGCTAAGTGACACCTATAAGGAGTCTGACAGTTCTGTGTGAAGTACCCAAACACAGCCTCATAGTGCTTTGAATTTCAGACTTCAAATCCTTCAGACAATACATGCTAACACAAATCCTGTTATTCTAGAAAATTTTGTAAGTTAATATGCTGCCCAGGACCCATCTGAGTTGGGGATTGTTGCAAAAAGGGGTCAGTTTTGGGCTTTCCTACTGGTTAGTTTGTGTTAAAACTGACCGCTTGTATTTAAACATCATGTCTGAGTGGTTTTGTGCTCAGTTTAGCAGAGCTGTACAGAGTTTGGCAGCCTTAGCCACAGATCTGGAGTGAATCTGAACTATATCCAAGGCATCCACTGTATTCAACAAACACTAAGTATATTCTAAGCTTGCAGTGCACTTTTTTGAACTGCATTTTGATTAATTGCTGTTTCTACTGCTGTGACTATTTTTTTCTGCACTTGAATTTCTAGTACTGTATTTTATAGCATAGGCTAGATTCATATATGGTGAATCTAGGCTGTTTGGTATTACTTGAGCACTAAAACCAGACATCCTACATTAAGAAGGACCTCCTGCACCCTTGTGGCAAAAGTATGCAGTCCAGGACCCATCTGAGTTGGGGATTGTTGTAATAGGGCTCAGCTTTGGGCTCTCCCCTTTGGCTAGTTTGCGTTAAAACTGTTTAACTTCACTTGTATTTAAGCAACACATTTGATTGTAGCTGAACGGGGTTTAGCACTGTCATGTACACACGCAAACAATTAGAAACACAATTTTTCCCTTGATAACTGCTAGCGAACCCTCCTTAGCTCCACTGCCTCTCTGTGAGCAACGCAACTGCGCACTGCAAACAGAGAGCAATTCAGCTGCACATTCTGAGGCGCTGACGCAGTCTTCCATTATTAGTCCTCCACAGAAAGTACAGTTGTGTACATTTACCATAAATGTAGATGTTCAAGTGTATTCACTGTTGCAGTCATCACACTTGGGTTATCTGCCTGCGGGTAGCCCTCAGTCGGCCCAAATACCAGAGTCTTGGGATTTCCACATCAGATGCTGTCATCTCTTCCATGACGTCAGGTCGTCAGGGGTATAAAACATGCAGCCGATGCCATTACATCAGTTTTTCTTGCCTCAGATGTCAGGAGCCCCCAAAATAGGGAACAATTACATGGTATGGAACACCTCCAGTAAAAAGTAAATACCACTGCCATAAGAAATGGCCAAAAAGAGGATAGGTAGAAAGAATAGAAAAGTTAGGGGGCTAGAGGGAGGGTAACCAGAACGGCAACAGTGAATACACTCGAACATCTACATAAGTGTACACAACTGTACTATGTTCTTCATGTTTCACTGTTGCAGTCATCACACTCTGGTTTATTCCCAAAGCTGAGAAAGGGTGGAGGCAGTCAAGAAATATTGGGGCTGGCTATCAGGCCTTGTAAGACTGCTGTGGCAAATCCAGCTCTGGATTTAGAAAAAATAGGTAAGTGGTAATGCTTGGTAAAGGTGTGTACAGAACTCCAGGGTGCAGATTCCAGGATGTCCCTGGTAGGGACTCCCCTGAGAAATGCTGCAGAGGTTGAGGTAGCCCTAGTGGAATGAGTTCTGATCCCCTGTGCGGTAGGTTTTCCAGTGTTTGTCACAGAAATGGATGCAGTGTGCTATCCATTTGGAAATGGTTTGCTTTGAAATGGCTTTGCTCTCTGCCCCTGTTGCAAAGCTGACTACCAGCTGATCAGATTTTCTGAAAGGTTTAGTTCTGTTAAGGTAGAACCTGAGCTGTCTGTGCATGTCCCAAGGAGTGCAGAATCCTTTCCCCTTTATTCTGAGGATTAGGGAAAAAGGTTGGTAAATGGGTGGATTGGTTTAAAGCCACACTGGATACCACCTTGGGCATAAATGATGGGTTAGTCCTGAGGGAGACCCTGTCTGCATGGAAAATAATGAAGGGTTCCACAGCCATAAGGGCCTGCAACTCAAACACTCTTCTTGCTGAAGTGATGGCTAGAAGTAAAGCTGTTTGCCAAGAGAGGAATTCTAACTCTGCTGCAGCAGCAGGCTCAAAGGGGGAAGCGTGAGCTTCTCTAGTACAAAGTTAGGGTCCCAGGCAGGGGTGGGAGCTCTCCTCGGGGGCCATAAATTGTTAGCTCCTATCAGGAACTGTTTGATAAGAGGGTGAGAAAATAGAGGTGGCTCAGTACTGTAATGAGCCGAGATGGCAGAGGCATGAAGTTTAACAGATGAGAAGTACAGACCTTTGTGGAGTAGCTCTGCTAGGTAATCCAGGATTTGAGGTAAGTTGGGCACAGCTGTGTCATTTCCTTGAGACTGGCTCCAAGCACAATATCTTTTCCACTTTTCTGAATAGGATTTCCCAGTACTAGGCCTTCTAGCCTCAAGGATGACGTCCATCACCTGTCTGCCGAGGGTTGCTGGTGGTGTATTTAGGGGATAAGCCAGACTGCAAGGTTTAGGTTTTGCAGCTGTGGATCCAAAATCTGTCCTTCCTGCTGGGACAGCAAGGAGGTGGTATCACGGCCGGCCATAGGCATAGGCGAACTAGGCGACTGCCTAGGGCGCCGTACAGGCCGGCCTTGTAAAGGGCGCAATTTTGGCTTATTTATTTTTTAATTTTAATTAGTTTAATTAGTGCATTCTTTCTTCCCAGTGCCTGCAGCAGTTGGCGGGAAGAAAGACTGCACTAACTTAATTAATTTAAAAAAAAAAAAACATGGGGAGTGAGTGCCCTCCCACTTTTACAGCTGCAGCAGGTCGATTGCGCTATTAGCGTCTTCTCCTTTAATGAGAATCATGCGTGCTTACGCCAGCTTAGAAGTAAATCCAATTTTCATTTGCGTGCAATTTTAAGTTAGCAGTTCCGTGAAGTGGGGGGCTAAGTCCATGTGGCAGTTTGGTTTAGAAAGAAGGTGAGTAAGTGTATGCATGTGTAATTCAAACTGTTTGTTTCTGTATGCGAGCGAAAGAGAGATTGTGTGTGTGTGTGTGTGTGTGTGCGCGCGCTCACATGTGAAATATACTGCACTTCTTTGTAGTTTCCCATTTTTACATTTTTATTTATTGTATAACAAAGTCCACCAGAACCAGTGGTTGCTTTTCAGAGACGTTCCATCTACATTGGATATAAGTTAGACAGAAAAAAATAATAACATGAACAGATGCTTTGAAAGCAGCAAAAACAAAGTTTATGGGCAGGGCAGTGCTGCAGTGGTTAACGCTGTTGCCTCACAGCAAGAGGTTCTCCAGTTCGATTTTTGGCTGAGGTGCCTTCTGTGCCGAATCTGCACGTCTTCCCTTCAATCATGTGTATTTCTTCCAGGTACTCCAGTTTCCTCTCGTATTCCAAAGACATGCATCTGGAGTGTGGGCCTCCACTGAAATTAGGTTCTGTTCTGTCCTAGTTGGACTTTCCCAGTCAGCAAATGTTAAATAGGTTAATAAAATAAATAGAATCAGAAGAATGACGTGCAAAACTACTGTGGATAAAAGAAAAGCATAATTTATTCAGTCTTAATGCAAAACTAAGGAACGGAAGAAAATACAGGAAAAGACCTCAAATCATCGAGCTTGAAATTATGACTCAGTCACTAAAGTCACAAAAATACCTGAACGTTTTGTTTAATTCCTACCAGTTCTTTTATTCTGGACCTCCATGGAAATAATAACATTAACAATGCTAAATTTGGGACACACGTTCACCAGATTATGATTTAAAGAGTTATAATTAGACATCTTGTCTCCTTTTTCATAAGTGTTGAAAATCCTCCTTACATATTTTGATATCTACGACTTTTTCACATAATCAGTTTTGTATTGGATCCCATGTTGTAGGTGTTGAGTTTCTATTCAATAGTTCTGTGTATTTTTGGACGAGTTCTGCAAAACCGCTAGTTTGTTGCAACTGAATAGACTGACACATCAGTTTTAATCTCTTTATTATTCTGAAGATTTAAACCAAATTACTGTACAATGTAGGTATATACTAGCTTCTGATTATACCCTTTGAAGCTTTTTATTGCTTGATATATTCACTGAGCCAGATATGTAGAGTACTTTAGAATGTCACATATTATACTCTGTGTAAAAGTTATTTGATCGTATGATATCCAAGTTGTAATTCTGACATTTTTCTAAAAGATGTAAGACATTAGTTCAAACATTCATGACAGATAATGCTATCCTATATCATCTAAAGAGTTCAGCAACATTCCCTAGGGTCTACATTCTTATTTCTTTTTTTATATGTTGTTGTTGTGTCTTTCGGCTTTTCCCGGTTAGGGATCGCCACAGCGGAACTCCGGTCCGCTAATGATTGGTAGTTGATTTTTACGTGCTGAGTTGCCAGCCCTGATGCACAACCTTCAACAAAGGTACGCCCATTCACGCATGTCTCCACGCAGAAGACGCTCTAGCTGATTTATATAATCATAGTTATTTTTATTTTATCTTATCCAGCCTTGAGGACATGGCTTGCAAAATATATTTGAGTCACGACAAATATTTTTAGGCAGCAAATAAGCAAGCACATAGAACTAGTGTGTGATATTTTTTTTCAAACTAATGACAATAATAACTATTTCTCAGTAGAATTAGGACATAGTTCCCAGGATTCAAGTATGCTCCGTGCAAGAAGAAGCTCTTCTTGCACGGAGCGTTCTGTGTCCGTGTAGAGCAGCAGCGCGTGCTGCTGTAGTGCTACACGGACACGGAGCTGTGTGTGAGCGCAGGGGGTGTGTGTCTGAGAGCAGTGCTCTCACAATATACATGCCCCCTGCCCACGTAAGTCTGCAACAGCAAGAGTGTTTTATCCGCGGATACTACATTAGTGTCTGTGGATAAAAAAGAAAGAAAAGTTTGCACAAGCACATACACACCCAAGTCCTCTAGTATGTAAGCAAATATGTAAACACTCTCCCTATTTGTGGGTTTTCTAACAGTGTAGTACCTTGCAGGATGCGCAGTAGCAAACCCTGCCCCTAAACGCCCACAACTTACCAAGCTATGTTAATTGTAATTAGCTGTCATGTAGCTTACACCGGATTAACAAAATAAAGCAGTGAAAAGCATTTTATTGGCATTGGAATGTATAAAACCCTTTGATTGCGATCGGCTATTATCGGTTATTCAGGTTTTACATGGTTATTTAACCGATCGCAATCAAAGGCTTTTTACTACTTTTTCAAATGTTTCTAATGTAACGCATGCTGTTACTGATGCATGCACACCACCTCCTAACCAACAGGCTCCCGGAGGGGCTTTCAGAGATGTCGAACCAGTCGTTCGTCCGAAAACTGTTAATGTAGATGAAACACGTTTTTTACCATACCCCATAAAACAAACCAACTATGTGAGAGGTCGTTCGTTAAGCAAAGGTCCGAGGAAGAGAAAATTCTCGGAAGAGAGGTATGGACAGAGAAAAAACATAAGGAACTGAATTGTTTAGTGTTTGATTTTTCCAATAGTAACATTAATGAAACTGATTTGGCTGTATTAAATAAAGGACTGGGTTTTATACCTTCACAACCCAGCAAGATAAATGATATATTAACTGACTTGCGATTGTTTGGCAGGTTAGTTGCACTGAAAGCTTATTTTCATAACAATATGACAACGTTTGACACTGGGAGTATGTCTAGGCTGAAAAAGATGAGCAATTTTATTCCCCCTATACCGAATAGTGTTGATTGCTTTACTAAAATGTGTGAAAATGATTTCTATAAATATTATTTGGAAGGTGATAAAAAGAAAAACAGATTTTATAATATGACCAGCTTGGAAGTTACCTCTCTAATGAAGTTAAAAGGTGATGCCATGTTAACTATAAAACCAGCTGACAAAGGGGGGGGGGGGGCATAGTACTTATGGATACACCTGATTACATGGAAAGTATGTATACACTATTAAATGATACCAGAACATACAGTGTTATACTTGATATTGATGTGTCCAAAATTATACAGACTGTACATGACAATATCTATGACCTTTTGATGTGTAGACAAATTGATAAAGAAACATATGACTTTTTGACTATTGATTTACCACTGATTCCCTGTATGAAAGGATTGCCTAAGGTACACAAAGAAGTATTCCCACTTCCAATGCGTCCTATAGTTTCAGGCAGGGGCTGGGTCACTTCTAATGTATCCATATACTTAGAATCTGTGCTAAGACCTATAGTTGACTCTATTCCTACTATTCTTAAAGACACTTATCATTTGCTGAATGACATTAAAAGTTTTAATTTAGAACATACATTTGCAATAGAACAATGCATTCTGGTAACCCTTGATGTTAAAAATCTTTTTACCAGCATACCTAATGAATATGGCATGCAAGCCATGAGGGAAATACTAAACTTGGATACTGATTTTGATACAAACGAACAGATTTTACTATGCCATCTCTTAGAGATGGTTCTTGAAAAATAACGTATTTATGTTTGCAGACAAATATTATTTACAGCAATGGGGTGTTGCCATGGGCACCCCCATTGTTAATACTTATGCTAATCTAGTAGTTTTTAATTGGGAGAAAAATAATCTGTTTAATAACAATATTTACCAGAGGAAGGTCAGAATGTACAGAAGATTTGTAGATGACATTCTGATCCTTTGGGAAGGAACTCACAATGAGTTTAAAGATTTTTTAATATATTTAGAGTCCACTACTGAATTTTTAAAGTTTACTATGGAATGGTCCAATACCCTGATCAGTTTTTTAGATATTAATATTTCTATTATTAATAGAAACCATTTAAGAACCACTTTATACAGAAAGCCATGCTGGAAAAACACGCTTTTGCATTACAATAGCATGCATCCTAGACATGTCTTCCCGGGCATTGTTAAGAGCCAGTATATTAGGATCAAGAGACTATGTGACAATGAAGAGGTACTAAGCAAAGAAGCAGATAATATGGAGAATTTATTTTTAAAAAGAGGTTATAATGAAAAATTAGTACGCAATATAAGGAAGGATGTTCTTTTAACACATGACCGTATAGATGAAACAGAAGAATATCATAAGATAGTAACTAGCAATTGGAAAACGAAAAGCTCTAGATTAACTTATAAAGACAACAGAGTTTCCTACACTATGCAGGTTTACGAATGACAATTTTGATTTAAAGAATATTATTATACAGAATTGGAAGATTCTAATTATGGATGAAGCCATCAGAAATATTGTGGGTGAGAGACCAAAATTCACATATAAAAATTCCCCAAATCTCAAACAACTATTATGCTTTAAAGAAAGTAAGACTATATCCTTTAAACAAGACCATCACAAGACTGTAGGTAGCTTTCCTTGTATGAAATGCAGAATGTGCCAACATATTAGTGATGTACAGGTATATAGACACCCTAAGATGAATATCACGATCAAACCAAAATTTTATGCAACTTGTGATTCTATGAATCTAATATACCTAGCAACATGCACAAGATGTGATGCCTTCTATGTTGGGTTGACAAAAAGGAAGTTCAGAGGATTTATAACCACATTTACGACATAAAAAAGAACAATGATCAGAATGCCTTGGCTAAACACGTAAATGAGTTTAGAGAACATGGTTTTAAATTTAAAGTATTACAGTTAGTAGGTTTGAACAAAAGATGGGGTAACAGAACAAAAGATGGGGTAACGATGTGAACATTCTAGCTAATATTGAATTGACATGGATTTTAAGATTAGGAGCACACATACACCCAGGTTTAAATCAGAGCATTTGTATTAAACCAGTATTAGATGGTAGGATGTACAAATAGAAATTTAATAGTGTTTTATTTATTATGATGCCATAACCATCTATTTCGTGTTCATATGTTTACTTTTTGTATTTATCAATACACATATATCTATTTATCTATATATTTATTTATTTATTCACACATTTATTTGTTCATCATTTACTATGTATTATAATTGATGAGATAAATATTTATATATTTATATACTTATATTTATGTATTTTGAATTTTCACTTTCTTATATTACATATAAAAATCTCCCAAATTCTAGAGTAACAAAATATCATATAAAACAAGTATTTTACAGTATTTTATAGCATTTTACAACAATTTATGATAATTTTATGAACAGTTTATAAATTTCTATGATATCCACAGATTGTAAGATTTTAAGAATGTCTATATATTTATAAATATACATTTTTATATATAATATATTACATTTCTACATATATTCTCTATATATATATATATATATTTATATACGTTTAAAATGGGTCAATGAATAATTAATTAAATATAACTTGCATACTACATATTATATATGTATATCTCATCTGATGCAGTTTAAATGTGATCCTAATATACAACATTGCATGTGTTTAATAAGCGCATTTTAGTGGTTCCGAAATGTGTTTTTAAAATGTGTTTTAAAATGTGTTTTAAAATGTGCTCCAAATGATTTGATTTTTGATTAATTATGCTAATTGATTAATTAGCTTAAATTGACTGTGTATATATATCCTTGAAAAACTGTAGTTAAATGTGAAGATCTGAAGAAGCGCACTTTGGTGCGTGAAAGCGCTTGTCTGTATTTTTCTAATAAAAGAAGCTCGTTTATGGAATATTGAAGTCTGCCTCATCTCTCCGGGTGCTGAATCCTGCAGTGTTACTTCATTATACTGTCCTTTTTGCTTGACTGGAGGATTCTATTGGGACTGTCCGGTAATATTCTTCTATTGTCTTTTTACTACTTTCTTTCTGTGTTTTATACATTCTGATGCCAATAAAAAGCATTCTCATGCCTTTTGCAAAAATTTAAATTGTTTGTACTGTGGAATCTGCTACAGTAATGCCGCAGTAAGTTACTTTAACATCGGGAAGACCGAAAAGCATTACTTCTGTGCAGACGTCCATATAAGGACTGTACTATAAGAATAGCAAATAAATAAGTAAATCTTAGCCTGTCCTGGGTGATCGCATAGCTAGAATGAATATAGTTTTATGGCACAATAAAGAAAACATATTGATTAATGCAGATGTTTAAAAAAACTTGAAAACATATATGTGTTGGCATAAAAAAGTGAAGTTTTATCTGCAAGTGGAATCAAAAGAGATACCGTGTAGTAACTCGTGTATTTCAAGGTAATAAAGTGCAATATGGTGTGTGTGGCTTTCTCTCTTGTTTGTCACCGTGATGAAGGATGCAAAACATACCTCTGGAGCTCTTAATACATAAAATCTGGAGTCTGGACAAAACGTAGAATAATGGTGACAAAATCTTACTCGTAAAAATTTAGAAAGTTGCTAGAACAACAGGATTTGTGTTAACATGCCTTTTCTGAAGGAAACTCAAATGTATGTCATTATTTAATGACGTTAATCTTCAGTGATTTACCAGGAATCACAAAATATATGAGAAACAGACCATTAATAGGGTTACCACCTGTCCCACTTTGCGAGGGACAGTACCTCTTTGGGCAGTTCTGTCCTGCAAAAAAAATTGTAAAAATGGCAAATGTCCTGAGATTTTAGGGCAAAATTATTTCCTATATTTTATGTAATAGTTGCATAAAACAGTTAATGTTATAAGAAACAGAATAAGCCATGGGTATATTTCACCCTGCAAAATCTGACGTTTGTACCAAAAATGTCCCACTTTGGGCATTTGAAAAGGTGGCAACTCTACATATGATTAGCGGTTATTGTTATTCACAAAGTGTAACATTTGGCAGGTTACTTATTCAGGCATAACGGGAACACTCAGTGTCACTCAAATGTGCGCTGACCTGCCAATTAATATGGACATGCCCTAACCTGCGCAGTACCGCCCACGTGGTACTACACTGTTAGATAACCTATTTGTGCCCCCATTATCAAATGTTACCCCAGATTGTGTGTCGGGTAAAGCCAATTTAAAGCCTTCGTCAGTCCCCTAAGGTTCACACAGCCCCCCCCCCACACACACACACACACACACACACACACACACACACACACACAAACAGATAATGGTGCAGAAAGAATGTCCATACCCCTAACAAAATAATTAAAACATACATGTTAAATTTATTTTATATTAGTCCCCCTCTGCAATAAAATATAAAGTGTAGGAACAAACTAAGTAAGTCTTGTAGGTTTTGAAACCAGGACCCCATACACCAAAGTCAAATTACTTAACCACTAAGCCATCACAGATGTAGTACAGCATGATGTTTTCCTAACATATGCACTCTGGTTACTTAACATTAATGGAAAAGAAATACCAATCTTCAGTTTTGAACACAGGACCCCATAACACCATAGTCATGGCACATAACCTTTAAGCTATATGAAACATTCACTATAAAGATGTTTTCCCTAACATATCAGGCAGTCTGGTTATTAAACATTAATGGAAAAAAAGTCAGTCTTAAGTGCTTAGCCCAGGAGCCCATACACCACAGTCAAAGCACTTAACCACTAAGCTATGTGAGGCATAAAATGTTATGATGTTTTCCTAACATATCACATATCATGCAGTCTGGTTATTAAACATTAATGGAAATAAAACCATCTGTCCCAAGTGTTTAACCCAGGAGCCACGGCTGGCCTTAGGCATAGGCAAACTAGGCGACCGTGGCAGAGCTATGTATATGAGTATATTAAAATGTACATTCCTGGATGGTTCTGTTCTTTTAATTGATTAGATTCAAAACCCATCGCCATGTAAATATAGCCACTGCCCATTTCATTTTCAACATTCATAAGATGGCGATCAGCTCAGGACTTATTCCAATCAGACAAAATAAAATCCCACACAAAGAGGTGATAATTCAAATTAGACTTGATAGGTCAGGGAGAAGCAACAGAAAATAGTTTGCCAAAAAAAAAAAAAAAAGGCAATGGATAAAAGTCACAAACATACAGACTCATAAAGTCATGTTGGGCTCCCACTCTTTCACATCTCCTAGCGAGTGGCTAAAAGTCAGCAGGTCAGATAAACATGTTCTACATGATAACTAGCTAAGTAGCTGAGTTACTAGTCTGAAAGATATCAAAGGCTCATTTTATCATCATTGTAATGAAAGAAGTTTTGTGTTGCATTTTTATTACTTTTAGCTTTACAGCAAGTAAAGAGGGTTGAGATTTTTTTGTGTTTGTGTTGTATCATGTGGTTTGTCAAATATGTAACCCAAATAGTCAGACTGCAGGAAAAAAAAAAACAGATCTTCAGGATCTGTTCTGGTATAAGCAGATATGTGCAATTCACGTGGTTTGTGAGTGTATGCATGTGTGCATAATTGGTCAGACTATATGCACGAGTGAATGAGAGAGAGTGAGAGAAACAGATTGGTGTGTGCCTTAACTTTCCACGTTTTGCCTCCGTTTCTCATAAAATGTGAGGTTTTCTGACAAATCTTTGTAGGCTGCAGTTGCTAAATGACAGACAATTGATGTCCTTCAGAAAATGCACATTAATGTTAAATCTATTATTACAACCTTTTCAGTGTTTAAGAGGATTAGTTAAAATTTCCATAATAATGGACTTTTGTCCACTTATTCTTGAGCTAGAAGATTGTGTGTGTGTGTGTGTGTGTGTGTGTGTGTGTTGGACAGGGGAGACTGTATATGTATGTATGTATGTATGTGTGCAAGAGACAAGGAAGAGATTGGTGAGTGGCTTGATTCTCAACTGTCCAAGCTCACAAAATATACATGATCTTATCTCAGGTTTTTGGTTTATGCCTTGTATAACTTTTGATGTGGGTTTTCCTGCTGTTTCAATGAAAGTGAGTTTTGCCATTTCAATGAATGAGTTTCAAGGGCAGACACGTTTACTACTCATGCTAAGTCTGTTTTCATTGTGAGACTGTATTGTTTGTTTAGCAAATGGCTATCTGTGCTATTTCAATATATGTACTCATTGTAGAAGCAAATAATAGAATATATGCATAGTAACTGGTGAGATAATCAAGTAATGGAATACTGGAATGGCTGAGGAGGGGGCTGCTGCTGGTGTTTGCTGCAGGAGGGGCTGTTCTGGGGTGGCGGTCTATTACCCTTCCTAGAACCCTATTTGACCATGATCTGGCTCTGGTATTTCAAGTAGAAAATACATATGCAAAGGTAGCTGCAGTTTAACTACATTGCAAGGTATCTTTTTCTTCCTATGCATTTAAATAATTTAAGGAAATGATGGGAGTGGCTTTCTTGGGGAATGACCCAGTGGGTGTGGCTCAAACAGGGGTGTTTCATGAGTGTGGTGAGGGTGGAGCTTAAGGGGCGCGGGAGCACTACTTCGCCTAGGGCGCTATTTTGGCTAAGGCCGGCCCTGGGTGGTATGATGTAGGTGCCAGGGTGGCACTGTTGTCAGTCTGCATATGAGTGGGTACCAGTGCTGGCATGGCCAGTCTGGGGCAATAAGGATTGTCCTTGGCCTGTCCTGTTTGATCTTGAGTAGTACTTTTGAGAAAAGGGGCAGAGGGGGAAGGCATAAATTGAGAGGTTTTCCCAAGTACAGGATACGGCATCCACTTTCCACGCTTGGCTGTGGGGATTTCTGGTGCAAAATTTGCTCAATTGATGGTTTTGAGGGGAGGCAAAGATGTCCATCTCTGGAGTTTCCCACCTATGGATTAGAAGTTTGAATTAGTTGGGTTCCAGCTTCCACTCGTGTGGGTCCAGTAGATTTCTGCTCAAGTCATCTGCCAGTGAATTTTGTTTGCCTGGCAGGAATTGAGCTTGCAGGTGCACTTGGTTGCTCAAGGCTGCACTTCACAAGGCCATGGCTAACCTGCAGAGTGGGTAGGAATGAGTTCCCTCCTGCTTGTTTATGCACCACATAACTGTGGTGTTGTCTGTCTTTATCAGGAGTGGTCCTGGAAGGATAAGGTATTTGAAGGCTGTCAGAGCATTCTGTACAGCTAACATTTCTTTTTGATTGATATGCAGGGGAATTTGTCCTGGGCTCCATTTGCCTTGAATGCATTTGCCTGCCATGTGAGCCCCTCACTCATAGTCTGATGCGTCTGTTGTCAGGGTTTGGGCGGCGAGGGGTTGAGTGAAAGGAAGTCCCTTGTTGTGGTTGCATGCCTCTGCCCACCAAAGGAACTCTGCCCTTAGACAAGGAATGATAGGAATCAGCGTTTCCAGGTCCTGTGACTGTTGACACCAGAGACTTTTAAGTACCACTGAAGTTTCCTCATATGCAGTCTTGCATATGGAATTAGTAGAATGCGTGAGACCATGGACCCTAGGGCTTGCAGTATTTTTCTTGCAGATAGCTGGGTTTTGGTGGCCATAAGTTTGAAGCAGTTTGTCAAATAAACCTGTTTTTCCTGGAGTTAGGAATGCCATCTGGGAAGTTGTGTTCGAGCTTGCTTCCAGGAATACAATCTTTTGGCTGGGCACCAGTTGTGATTTCTTTTTGTTGACAAGTGTACCCAGAGAAGTTAGCAGTCTCTTTACAAATGCCAGGTGCAGAAGTAGCAATTCCTGACTGTCCGGCTGAATCAGGCAATCATCCAAGTATGGGTAAATTTGAATATTTCTCTGCCTGCAGTATGCAATGGCTGGAGCCAGGCACTTTGTGAATACTCTGGGCACAGTAGTTAAGCCAAAGGGAAGTGCAGAGAACTGATAGTGCATAGTAGAGCCTGCCCTGAAATGTAGATATTTCCTGCAAGATTCCCTTATGGGGATGTGCAGATAAGCTTCTTTTAAGTGTAGGGTGACTAGCCAGGCATCCTTGGCTAGCATATGAATTTTGGGACCACTAAGAAGGTGTTGAGAATCGACAGATCTAGGATAGGGTGCCAAGAGCCCTCTTTTCGGGGCACCAGGAACAGTCTGGAATAGAAACCCTGTCCTCTTTGCTCTACTGGCACAGGTTAAATAGCCCTGATACTGAGAAGAGAAAGTACTTGCTTTTGAGCCTCTGCCCACTGATTTGGAGGAAGGTGTATCCCTGGGATACAATGTTTAGGACCCATCGGTCCTGGGTAATGGACATCCAGTTTTGTGCATGCAGGGCGAGTTTTCCTCCTAGGGGTGCAAGTACTTGGGCCTTGCTGGGAAGCAAGAGACAAGTCATTGTGAACTTTGTCCATAAGGGGGTGGCTTACCACTCCCTGATTTACAGGAGGGAGCACTGCATTGCTTAGATCTCTGCATACCCTGAAACTGTAGTCTTGGCATCCTGTTGCCCCTGGATTTGGACTGAGAATGCCTGGGAGGGACAGGAAGGGACCCGTTTTTAGAAGGCCAATGCCTACTGAATCTAGGTGGCTGCACCTGTAAGAAATCTTTAACAGTTTGTATAGATTTAGCTTTCTCC
This sequence comes from Protopterus annectens, assembly GCF_019279795.1. Classification (NCBI taxonomy): domain Eukaryota; kingdom Metazoa; phylum Chordata; order Ceratodontiformes; family Protopteridae; genus Protopterus; species Protopterus annectens. Next base: position 1,709,652,048 of record NC_056739.1, on the reverse strand, counting down.
TCCATCTTTTTAAGAACTGAACTTCTAATGCTTTTGGGCCAAACAAACTTTCCAGGTTTAATGGAGCATCTAGTAATTTTGCTTTGACATGGTCTGGCAAGATTTGCTCCTTCAGCCAGGCATGCCTTCTTAGTACAGACTCAGTGACAGCAGCCCTGCAAGATGCTTCTAAGGCATCAAAACCACACTGCATGGTATGTTTACAAACTTGGTTTGCAGAATGCATTAACTCTTGTAAATCTTTATTTTCTGTACATTCTGGAAGCAACAACATTTTTTGTTTAATTACTTCCATAATATGCTGCTGGTACTTCAACATGTGAAACTGGCAATTCAAAGCCCTGATGACAAGAGTTTTAGAGGTATATACCTTCTTACCCAATCTGTCTAAAGCTCTAGAATCCCTGTCTGAAGGGATAGGGTTTTTTGGCTGTAGTAGCCTTAATGCCTTTAGGTCCCTGGGAAATAGTCTCTGGATCCGCAGTGGGATTCTTAAAGAGAAATTTGTGAGAGTCAGGTACTCTGTAGTACCCGTCAGGCTTTCTAGGAGCTGGTGGTAAAGTATCAAGAGTAAGACTGGATTCCATAAAGACATCATCTACAATGTCCAGGATAGGGGGTGTATAGCTAGAGGCCTATGCTGAGGCAAGCCTAAAAATTCTAATCTGAGTCTCTCTTTGGACTGACGGTAGTCCTGGTATTCCCAGTGGAAATGCTCTCTTAAAGTATGCAAGGTTTCACCAAAAGAAAAGTCCTCTGTAGGGGAGGCAGATGGTATGGAATCCTCTGCATCTGAATCCTCATAGGTAGATAATGGTATGTCCTGGTAATCAGAGGGATCAGAGTCATCTGACTCATGGTCTGTAGAATCAGAAGGAAAATCAATTTTTTGTCTTTTAGAGGGGGAAGGCTGGCTTCCCCTAATTAAAGTTATAAGGTCTTCAGCCATTCTAAGCATTTGTTTTTGTGGCAAGGGGGCTTGAGCATGCGCTTTGGTAGTCAGTTTTCTAGGTGTAGTGCGAACTCTGGGCCTGAGAAACTCAGTAGTTTTAGTCAAAAACAAAGCTGTCGGTTTAATGTGAACATCGGAAGGTCGGAAGGTCGGAATATACCCTCAGAAGTTGGTGCCTGCACAGCGGCTCCAGACCCATCCAAGGTAGCGAGATCTACAGGTTCCATAGTCGAAAAAGCATCTTGCGGCATACAAGACTTCGAATGGGTCTCATCAGAGGCCTGCAAATCTGTAGAAGTGGGTATCAGGGGCTGCAAAGGCACCTCACTGAGTATGGGCGGACTGGCAACTAGCTTAACAGAAGCGTCATCAGCAGTTTTGGAAATATGAGGTCTATCTCTGTCTTTATCCTTACATTTTTTTCAAAATATCAGTAGTCGAATGGCTTATTGAAGCCACTTCAGAATACGGAGAATGAGAGCGAAAGAATTTAGTGACAAAGATAGCTTGATAATGAATAGTTCAGGCATTAAGGCACAAAACCTACAGCGAGGAAAGTACAGTTGTGTACAATTACCATAACTGTAGATGTTCGAGTGTATTCACTGTTGCAGTCATTACATTTGGGTAATTTGCTGACAGGTTGCCCTCAGTCGTCCTGATTAACAAAGTCTTGGGTCCTGCATCGGTTGCTGTCCCTTCTTCCATGATGTCAGGTCGTCAGGGGTAAAAAACATGCAGCCAATGCCATTACATCAGTGTTTCTTGCCCCAGATGTCAGGTGCTCCCCTAAGGTGGAGCAAATAGACAGAAAGGTATACCTCCAACCAAAAGCAAATACACCAAAAAGGCTTTTAAGCATAGTAAAGGAAAGAAGAGGTATAGCCAGAAAAAAACTAGGGGGCTGGAGGGAGGGTAACCAGGACTGCAACAGTGAATACACTTGAACATCTACATTTATGGTAAGTGTACACAACTGTACTATGTTCTTCGTGTTTCACTGTTGCAGTCATTACATTTGGGTAAATTCCCAAAGCTATGGCTGGGAGGAGGAGTTTATACAGCATTAGGGCCAGGTATAAGGCCCTGCAAGACAGCAGTGGCAAAGTCAGCTCTGGATTTAGAGAAAATTGGTAAATGATCGTGCTTGGTGAAAGTATGTACAGAACTCCAGGTAGCAGCTTCTAGGATATCCCTGGTAGGAACACCTCTGAGAAAGGCTGCAGAAGTAGATGCAGCCCTGGTGGAGAGAGATCTGATCCCCTGGGGGATAGGTTTTCCATGGTGCTTATAGCAGAAATGAATACAATGGCGTATCCATTTAGAAATTGTTTGTTTTAAATAGCCTTCCCCTCTGCCCCTGCAGTAAATGCTACCAGCAATTGTTCAGATTTTCTTCCAGATTTAGTCCTGTCCAAGTAGAATCGCAGTTGTCTGTGCACATCCAAGGAATGCAGAATCCATTTCCCTTTGTTCTTTGGATTGGGGAAGAAGGTTGGCAAATGAATGGACCGATTAAGAGCCACACTGGAAACCACCTTGGGCATGAAGGATGGATTAGTCCTGAGAGATACCCTGTCCGCATGAAAGATGATGGAGGGCTCCACTGCCATAAGGGCCTGTAATTCAGAGATCTTTCTAGCTGAAGTGACTGCTAAAAGGAAGGCTGTTTTCCAAGAAAGAAATGTTAAGTCTGCAGAAGGAGGTACAGTGAGTTTCTCCATAACAAAGTTAATGTCCCAGGCAGGGGTAGGAGCTCTCCTGGGTGATCTCATGTTTTTTACCCCTCTGAGATGCTGCTTGAGCAGAGGATGAGAGAAGAGAGGTGGTCCTGTGTCACAGTGAGCTGAAATAACTGAGGTGTGGATTTTAATGGAGGAAAAAGACAGGCCCTTGTGAAGCATCTCAGTTAAGTATTGCAAAATCTGAGGTAAATTGGGCACTGCTGTGCTCATTCCTAAAGATTGGTTCCAGGCACAGAATCTTTTCCATTTGTCAGCATAACATTTTCTAGTACTAGGTCTCTCCGCCTCCAAAATGACATCCATCACAGGTTTGCTGAGGGATGATAAGGGTGAATTTAAGTGATTCGCCAGGCTGCAAGGTTCAATGTTGGAAGCTGAGGATGCAGAATTTGGTTTGCCTGCTGAGACAGCTGAGGCAGGAGCCATGGAGATATTTGCAACACACTGCACAGGAGGGGGTACCAGTGTTGGCGCAGCCAGTCTGGAGTAATCAAAATCATCCTTGGTTTGTCCTGTTTGATTTTTAATAGAATTTTGAAGAGCAGAGGCAGAGGGGGAAAGGCACAGACTGATAGGTTTTTCCAGCTGAAGGACAGAGCATCCACTTTCCAGGCTTGTTTGTGGGGAGTCCTTGTGCAAAACTTTTCAAACTGGTAGTTTTGGGGGGAGGCAAATGGATCTATGTCCGAGTTCCCCCATTCGCTTGTCAACATGTTGAAAATCCGTGGTTCCAGTTTCCACTCGTGTGGGTCCATGAGGTTTCTGCTTAGTCCGTCTGCCAGTGTATTCAATTTTCCTGGCAGGAATTGAGCTTGTAGATGCACTTGGTAGCTCAAGGCTGTGTCCCACAACGCCATGGTTGGTCTGCAGAGGGGGTAGGAATGTGTACCCCCCGTGCTTGTTTATGTACCACATAACCGTGGTGTTGTCTGTCTTTACCTTTAGTTATCCCGGAAGAATGTAGTCCTTGAAGGCTGTCAGAGTATTCTGTACTGCTAACATTTCTTTTTGATTGATATGTAGGTGCATTTGATTTGGGTTCCATTTGCCCTGAATGCACTTCCCTGCCAGATGAGCCCCCCCAAGCATAGTCTGATGCATCTGTAGTTAGGGTTTGGGTGGCAGGGGGTAGTGTGAATGGTAGTCCCTTGTTTTGGTGGCAGGCTTCTGCACCATAGGAACTCTAGGCATAGGCACGGTATGATAGGAATCATTGTTTCCAGGCTGTGACAATGTTGACTCCATAGACTTTTTAAATACCACTGTAGTTTCCTCATATGCAGTCTTGCATATGGAAATAAAAGAATGCAAGAGGCCATGAACCCCAAGGCTTGCAGTATTTGTCTTACAGATAGCAGGGTTTTTGTGGCCACTTGTTTGAAGTAAGTTACCAAATTAATTTGCTTCTCTGGCATGAGGAAAGCCATCTGGGCAGTTGTATTCAAGCTTGCACCCAGGAATGTAATCAGTTGACAGGGTACCAGTTGTGATTTCTTTTTGTTTATGGTGTACCCCAGACAAGTTAGAACCCTTTTTACAAATGCCAGATGATTTAGAAGTATGCACTGGTTTTCTGCCTGAATTAGGTAATCGTCCAGGTATAGGTATATTTGAATATTCCTTTGCATGCAAAATGCAATTACTGGAGCCAGGCACTTTGTGAATACCCTGGGCGCAGTACACAAGCCAAAGGGCAGTGCAGAGAACTGATAATGCAAGTAGCCTGCTTTGAAGCATAGGTATCTACTGCAAGATTCCCTGATTGGGATATGCAGGTAAGCTTCTTTTAAATCCAGAGTTGCCAACCAGGCGTCTTTGCCTAGCATAGGAAGTAACTGGTGAAGAGTCAGCATCTTGAATTTTGGAATCTTCAGAAAGGTGTTTAGAGTAGACAGGTCCAGGATTGGACGCCATGATTTGTCTTTTCTGGGTACCAGAAAAAGCCTGGAATAGAAACCTTGTCCCTTTTCCTCTTCTGGTACCAGCTGAATAGCCGCCATGCTTAAGAGAGAAAGTACTTGTTTTTGAGCCTCTGCCCATTGATTTGGGAACAGGTCTGGCCACCCGTTTGGTGTTGGCAACATGTGGAAATGAAATCTGCATCCCTGGGACACTATTTAAAACCCATTTGTCCTGGGTTATGAGTTCCCAGTTCTTTGCATGAAGAGCAATCTTTCCCGACAAAGGGGCAGTTAAAAGAGAAGTGCTTGGTAATTTTAAAAGGAAGTCATTGAGACTGTTTACTATACGGGGGTGTCTTGTTATTTCCAGATTCGGAAGTGGCGTCTCTCCCACTGCTTAGTTCTGAGAGTCTCCTGGGACTGAAACCTAGGGTTTTTGCTGTGTCTGGATTTGGCTTGAGAGGATCTGGAAGGGGCTGGAAAGGACCAATTCTTAGTAGGCCAGTGCCTAATAAATCTTGGAGGTTGCACTTGTAAGAAATCTTTAACAGTGTGCATAGATTTAGCTTTATCTTCCATCTTTTTTAGAACTTCTTCAGCCTTATTGCCAAACAGGCGGTCCTGATTTAAAGGAGCATTCAACAGAGATTGCTCCTTAAGCCAAGCATGCCTTCTAAGCACAGACCCAGTAACAGCAGCCCTGCAGGAGGCCTCTAAATAATCATAACCACATTGCAAAGTATGTTTTCCAACTTGTTCAGCAGAATGTATTAAATCCTGTAAATCTTTATTTTCCACACAGTCAGGAATCAACATAATTTTCTGTTTAAGCAGTCCAATAATATGCTGTTGATATTTTAACATAAGAAATTGGCAGTTTAATGCTCTGATTGCCAAGGTTGCAAAAGTATAAACCTTTTTACTCCATCTATCTAGCGCCCTGGAGTCTCTATCAGAAGGGGTAGGATTTTTAGCAGTAGAAGCCTTAATGCCCTTGGGTCCCTGAGAAATGGTTTCTGGATCTGCAACAAGATTTTTGAAGAGGAACTTGTGGGACTCAGGAACCCTGTAGTACCCGTCAGGTTTGCAAAGAGCCGGAGGCAGGGAATCAGGGGCCAAACTGGATTCCGAGAACACATAATCAACAATGTCTAGTACAGGAGGTACAGCCAAAGGCCTATGCTGAGGTAGACAAAGGAAATCCCCAAGCCTCCTTAAAGTATGTAAAGTTTCCCCAGGAGAGGAAGCAGAGGGAATGGAATCCTCTTCATCAAAATCCTCATAAGTAGGTATGGATAAATCCAGGTCATTAGAAGAGTCCGAAGAAATAGAATCCTGATCAGAAGATTCATAAGCAAACTCAGCCCTAGGCCTCTAAGGAGGGGTGGGGGGTTGACTACCCCTGATTAGAGTTATTAGATCTTTAGCCATTTTTATCATTTGTTTTTTAGGCATGGGGGCTTAAGCATGTGGCCTGAGCGTCAATTTTTCTAGACATGGATTGAGATTTAGGCCTTAGTAATGAAGGAGGTGTAATTTTAATATGCAAGTCTGTAGGCCTGAATACACCCTCAGAAGCCAGTGCCTGCACAGCGGCTCCAGACCCATCCAAGGTAGAGACATCCACGGGTTCCATAATTGAAGTATCTCGCTGCATACTGGACTCCGAATGGGCCTCAATAGAGGCCTGTGAATCAGAAGTAGCGGGCATCAGGGGCTGTGAAAGCACCTCACTGAGTACCGGCGAACTGGCAACTTGTTTAGGAGAAGCGTCGTCGGCAGTTTTGGACCTTGACGGCCTGTCTCTGTCTTTATCTTTGCGTTTTATTGGAATCCCGGAAGTCGGATGGCTAATCAATGACATTTCTGGATAATTAAACCGAGAACCGAAATAATGAGGCGCAAAAATATAACAACGACAATAAAGCACAAAACCGACAGTAAGGTACGTCGTGGTCAGGGCCTAGGCAAGGAATACAGTACGAATGAAAATCTTTATGAGGTATTTGCTTTCCACAAGTAATGCAATTATTAACTTTTACTAACATCGTTAAGGAGCAAGAAAAGTTTCCCCAATAGGGTACTTAGCTTTAAGTTGAAGACTTCGGAGCTGAAACTCGAAAACAAAGATTTCAGGAATCGGCCTACTGGCACTTGCGAACTGCTTCTGCTTCGGTCACCACACGGCAAGAAAGACTGATGTATTGGTGTCGGCTGCATGTTTTATACCCCTGACGACCTGACGTCATGGAAGAAGGGACAGCAACCGATGCAGGACCCAAGACTTTGTTAATCAGGCCGACTGAGGGCAGATTACCCAAATGTAATGACTGCAACAGTGAAACACAAAGTACATCATCATGGTCTGGACCTAAACAGATGATGCAGTAAGAATAAAAATCTCTGTGAGGTATTTGCTTTCCACAGGCAAGACAATTGTTAACTTTTTCTGACATCAGTTAGAGCAAGAAAAAAAGGATCCCTAACGGGGTACTTAGCTTTATAAGACTAAATTTCAGGTGGTGGCTGACCGGTACTTGTGAACTGCTTCTGCTTCTGGCTCCCATGCGGCAAGAAAAGCTGGTGTAATGATGTCGGCTGCATGTCTTATACCCGAAAAACTAAAATTTCAGGTAGCGGCCAACTGGCACTTGCGAACTACTTCTGCTTTGGGCTCCCATGCAGCAAGAAAAGCTGGTGTAATGGTGTTGGCTGCATGTTTTATACCCCTGACGACCTGAAGTCATGGAAGAGGCGAGAGCATCTGACACGGAAATCCCAAAACACTGGTATTTGGGCCGACTGAGGGCTACCTGCAGGCAAATAACCCAAGTGTGATGACTGCAACAGTGAAACATGGACAACATCAGCCACCTTTGTTAATCTCACAAACAAACCCTGGTCCATCTAGCCATCCGCACTAGTTACTACAATATATACCTGCCATAATGGATGGACAGTTTCCCACCATTTCCCCAGTCAACCTGAGTGACATAGGCATCCTGAGGCAATGTGGCAACTGCCTCATGTATACTAACAACCACTTCCTCAAAGCAAATAAATACAGAATATGAGAGAGAGAATCAGTCCTCTCACATAACAATAAACAAGACATACAACAGGTTGTCAGCACACACAACACCCCTCTCACACAAGATAAGGTCAAGACACACAAACCCACACATGTGGAGGTACTAAAAGCCTACCAAAAGACCAGAGACCTCCTAAGTGCAAACATACACATAGTGGCACATGAACAGAATCCACCACTACACAACACACACATCAGTGTCTCAACAGTTAAGTCCCTATGGCAAAACACCTCAAAACCAAATGAACTGGTCATAGGTGACTCAATAGTGAGGCACACAAATGTCCCCCTCACCAGGATGAACAAGGAAAAAGTCCCTGTCAGGTGCCAGGATCCATAATATTACACACTCACTCACGTCACTCAGCAACAATTACCATTATGACTTTGTCATAGTACACGTTGTTTAGAATGACTTAGACGTACTTCTCTGGACTATATGAAGACAGGCATGACTGAACTCTCAGTTTGTGTGTCCCAGGCAGGTATGTTCCAAACCCTAAGCAGCATTTTACCTTCACCTTGGATGATGCCACAATACAGTCAAAAAATGAGTGATTTAAATAATTAACTTAGCTTCTGGTATCACTTCAGGGGAATCAAGTATTTATCTGCCTGGAAAGACATGATCAACAGTCCACTCTGCCTTGCCAGACATGGCCTTCACCTGTCTCCTCAAGGCTTTCAGATACTAGCAAAGATGCTTGCTTCCACCACTAAAGACAAAACTCAAGGTCAAGCTGCTTAATGTTAGAAGTTTAAACAGTAAACTACACTCCCTGGAAGCACTCCTCACCTTGGAAGATGCTGACCTTTGTGATGTCACAGAGACTTGGCTCAAGGTCACTGACAGCACTCTGGCCGTACAAGGCTTCGGTGCCTTTCACACATTCAGACCCCAAAACTTTTAGTTATGTACTTACCATAACTTCGGATGTATGGGATCCATCTCGCCTACATTCATAACAGATGGGTTCGGAGCCGATCCATCGGCTCCGACTCGGCAACTAATACACTAGCACGAAGTCTCTCATTGGCTGGGCTACTCCCTATCCCAGGATGCACTACACCTGCTTCCCCAGATCTTGTTTGTTCGCTTTCATACATCCATGCAAACACAGAAAAACTAGTAGTCACTATAACCAACTAAAGTTCTTCAAGAAAGATCGCCAAGAAAAAAGGGACTACAGCTCCTCTAAATCCGAATGGAAGGGGGAAGGAGGGTGGGTACTTATGAATGTAGGGGAGATGGATCCCATACATCCGAAGTTATGGTAAGTACATAACTAAAAGATGTAATGGGATCCTATCTCGCCTACATTCATAACAGATGGGACAGCGTCCCTAGCACCTACATCCCGGGTGGCTCATTGGAAAACACTCCTGAGAACTGTGGAACCAAAGGAAGCTCTGCCTCGAGAAACCACATCCAATTTGTAATGAGAAATGAAAGTGTGCGGAGAAGTCCAGGTTGCCGCAGCACAAATATCATCTATTGATAACTTGGAGTGAAAAGCTACGGAAGTAGCCATTGCCCTGGTAGAATGAGCCTTGACTGGAAAGGGAAGGTCTTTGTTAGCCTGTGAATAAATAAAAATGATACAATCTTTAATCCATTTAGATATGGAGGTTTTTGTTACTGGTTGACCCAATTTGTTCACTGCAAAGGAAACAAACAATTGATTTGATTTCCGCGTTTGAGCGGTTCTATTCAAATAAAAACGCAGTTGTCTATGCACGTCCAATTGATGCAAAGTATATTCTGCGTTATTAGAGAATTCTGGAAAAAAGACAGGGAGTTCTATAGTTTGTTGACTACAGAAAGAGGAGGCCACTTTTGGTATAAATGCAGGGTTTAATTTCAATGAAACTCTATGCTTGTGAAAAATCAAATAGGGAGGATCAGAACAAAGAGCTTGAAGTTCTGAAACTCGCCTGGCAGTTATGGCTACTAAAAGGCCGTTTTCCAAGACAGAAATTTTAAATCACAGGTAGCAGCTGGTTCGAAAGGATGGGCAGTTAGGGCAGCAAGAACCATATTCAAATCCCAAGGGGGGACAGGATGAGATAAAGGAGGCCTAAGGAGCCAAGCCCCTTTAAGGAAAGCCTTACAAAGTTTGTGAGACATCAATGAAGGTTCAAATGAAGCATGAAAATTAGAGATCGCCGCTAGCTGAACCTTAATGGTAGAAACTGAAGAGCCCGACTGAAAAGGGAGGCCAGAAAATTCAGAACCTCCGATACTGGTGCAGTGAGAGGATCTATACCCCGTTCTTGAGCCCAGAAGGCAAACCTTTTCCATTTACTGGAATAAAGTTTGATGGTGGAAGGTTTATGAGAAGAAGACAGTATGTGGACCACGTCCGGCGAAAGAGCATTGTCTCGGACTAAGGATGGAAGTGGAGTAACCATGCTGCCAACTTCAGGGACCTGAGAGACGGATGAAGCCGTCCTGACTGATGAGTCAACAGGTCTGGCACCGGATCCAGAAACCATGGACCTTCTATCGCATGCCTCTGTAGGAAAGGAAACCAAATTTGATGAGGCCAGTGCGGGGCAATCAAAATCATCTCGCTCTCCATGTAAATGGCCTTCTGTATCACCCTCGGTAGGAGGGGGAACGGAGGGAAGGCGTAGAGAAGACCGGGGGGCCAAAAGTGAGTCAGAGCGTCCCTGGGAATCTGTCCCTGAGAAGGGAACAGTGTGAAGAACTCTCTGCATTTCGCATTGTGAGGGCTGGCAAACAGGTCGCAGCAAGGAAGACCCCATCTGTCGAAGATTTTCGCAGCTATACCCTGGTTGAGGGACCACTCGTGGGTAAAAGAATGGTCCTGCTTAATCTGTCCGCAATCACATTGGACTTCCCCGGTATGTGCGTTGCCATTAGAAAGCGGTTGGTAGCTACCGCCCAGTGCCAAAGTCTCATGGCTTCTCTGCATAGTGGGTAAGACCTGGTTCCACCTTACTTGTTTATGTACCACACCACCGACATGTTGTCGGATAGGATAGTAATCGGGCCCTGTGGGAGAGCGTGATGGAGAGCTTGGAGTACCAATAGTACCGCCTCATCTCCAGGACATTGATATGCAAATGCGTTTCCTGGATCTGCCATGTGCCTTGGACCGACCTGTCCAGGTAATGACCCCCACCCTACCTGGGAGGCGTCCGTAGTCACAGTGGCAACGGACGTTGAGGTATAAAGGGTCGCCCTGGTCGAGATTTGATTGGAGAAGCCACCAATGCAGATCTCGACGGCAACTTTCCGTGATTATGATTAAGTGGTTCAAGGGAAGTTCCTGATAAGACCATTGAACCGACAGTAGCCATTGTAAAATTCGCATGTGAAGTCTGGCCAAGGGAACTAAAAGTATGGTTGACGCCATCGAGCCCAACAGTTGTAGGATCCGATGGGCCGGGGCTCTTAGTAGGGGAAGACAGGATTTGACTTGATCTTGTAGGACCTGAATTCTTGCTGCCGGTAAAAGGGCGCGCATTCTTTTTGTGTCTAAGTCTGCGCCTATGAAAGTAATATGCTGAGATGGCTGTAGTACAGATTTTGCAAATTGAACGTGATCCCTAAGAAACGGCCCAAGGTGAACGTGGCTCTGAGCGCTTGGAGTAGTAGATGCTCAGAGGTGGCAGTAAGGAGCCAGTCGTCTAGATAAGGAAACACCTGGAATCCCAGACTTCTCAGGTGAGCAGTTACCACTGCCAGACACTTGGTGAACACCCTGGGGGCTGTGGTGAGACCAAAGGGCAGTGCTCGAATTGGAAATGACTGACTCCGAGGCGAAGCGTAAATGTCTCCTGGACTCTTGAGCTATGGGAATGTGATAGTAAGCGTCCTGGAGATCTATGGAGCACATCCATGCATCTTTTTCCAGCAAAGGAAGAATAGATTGAAGAGTGACCATTCAGAATTTGGACTTCTTTAAACGATTCAATGAACTGAGGTCCAAAATGGGCCTGAAGTCCCCTGTCTTTTGGTACCAAAATAATCTTGAGTAAGTTCCTGATCCGATCTGGTCGATGGGGACAGGCTGGATGGCTCTTTTTCTAGCAGCTTTGAAACCTCTAATGCTGCCTGATCCCGCTGACTGGGTGGTACGTCCGGGATTTCCCTTAAAGAAAGGGGGTTTGTTGAAGGGATGATATAACCTCCGGTAATAATCGAAGCACCCACTGATCGCTTGTTATGGATTCCCAAGCTTGTGGGTGTGCCAAAAGCGACCCGACTGGCTCGGAGTTGCACAGTCGGGCAACAACTCAGGGACGCTGGTTGTATGAAGAACCACGAAAGGAATCGCGGTCTCCAGAGTTACGGGGGCCTCTGCCACCTCTGGGGCGGCGTCTTCCAAAATTCCCCCCCCCCTGCCTCTGGAGGGGGAATCACTGGGTGGAGTAGATTTTCTAAACCACATTTTCCCTCCTCTCCGAGCCTTGGGGTAAGGCCTAGGAGGAGCGGAAAATCGGGCCCCAACGGCAGTCAAAGTCTTGCCCTCTTGCTCGCACCGAGTTAGTGTGTCCTTCACCTTGGGTCCAAACAAAGATGACCCATCAAAGGGGGCGTCGGCGAAGGAAGACTTGAAGGCCTCCGCGAACGAACACAAGCGTAACCAGGCTTGTCTCCTGAGGGCAACGCCTGTTCCCGCTGCTCTACTCGCCCCTTCGGCCGCATATGAAATGAGCCTCATGGACGAGTTAACAATAGAAAGGAGGGTAGTCATCTGTGCGCCAACAGTCGGGGCCAGCGCCTCAGGTAGGTTACCAACAAGAGAGTCATTTAGCTCTTTGAGAAGATCCCTTTGGAGCCTCGTAAAATGACATAAGTAGTTCAGCGACCATAAGGCAAAGGCCGCTGAAGACAGGGTACGCTTCCCGTACCTATCCATGCTCCTAGAATCCTTATTAGGAGGATGAACAGACGTCGAAGCCTCTGCCACGTCCTGCTGTGTGGCAGAAGCCACCACCAAAGCATCTACAGGCACACCCTTTGTGAGAAACTCCTTCTGGGGGGGGGCTGACAAAAATTTATTGGGCCTCGCAGGCACCGGTTCCACAGAATCAGGGTGTTCCCACGCCCTTCGAGAAACCAAATCAAGGAGTTCATCGAAGGGCAGAGACACCCAGGAGGCGGAAGGCTGGGCCCCAAAGGCCTTGAGGAAGACTGACTCCTCAGCTGAAGGGGTTTTGGCTTGCCAGTCACCTCTCTGTCTCAGAATCTCCAAGATGTCTGAGAAGGAGATATCATCCGAAGATGATTTGGGAGAACCTTCTGCGTCATCGAGGTCAGTATCCGATGTAACAGACTCATCTTGGGAGTCTACGTGCTTCCTCTTACACAATTTCTTCCTTGGGGGTTCGTCCGAAGCAGATTCGGACGGACCACCCGGAAGAAGGGAACCGCCGATGGGGGTATCCTCAGGCCCTGGGGCCCCGCTGCCGGGGAGCTGCAACACAACAGAGGCACCAGTCTCCAAATTTAGGGACGGTGAGGTAGAATCTTGCTGAACCGGCAAAGACATGGCTAGCGCGCTCCTCATGGCCTCAAAGGCCGGACCTCCAGAATCCAAGGAGGTCACTGGTCTAGAGGCCACGATGGCACCAGGAATTCCAGCAGCCGATGCTCCAAGAGGAAGACTAGGTACCGAAGCACCCAAACCCAAAGTGTTCCCTTCGGCTCCGGCTGAAGAGGTCGCAGTGCCAAACCCTGAACCGGAGGACAGGGTAGGAAGCACAGTCGGAACCGAGAGGCCTGTAAGGGGTCTCTGCTCCGACCGTATGGCTCCACTTTGCTCCACCACCACCGGCTCCAACGGCTCCGAAGAGGTTGGAGGAGGAATCAAATGTGTTGGAGGAGGGATCGGCTCCGAAGCAAACTGTGCTGGAGCCGAGACCAATTTGGTAAACACTGGAGATTGGAATAGCCTCTGTAAAACCCTATCCAGGTCCGAATCTGAAAGTCTCGATGATTTAGAGGAGGTAGACAATCGAGAAGACTTTCCTCTCGGCTCAGAGAGAGAAGGGGACCGGCTCCGAAACGGCTCCAATGATATCGGCGCCGACTCCACCACAGCATGGACCACCATCGGCACCGAAGGAGCCTTCTTCGGAGCCGAGGGGGAAGAGTCTGAGCTACACACTTCCACCGGCTCCGAAGCCATTGGAACCGATGGAGGTGATTCACCTCTCGATACTCCAACTTGCGGCTCCGAAGGCAATGGAGCCGAGGTAGGAGGTATCGAGGCAGACCCTTCGACCCTCGGCCCGAAGTCGGGGGAGCGGAGGAAGAAGAGGTCATTTTTGTTTTTTAAGAAGCCGGCCCCGACGGACTTGCCGGACCCGACGATCTTTTCTTTTTGGAAGCAACAGGTAGATCTAAGGCTTCCTCAAAAGAAGGTTTGATAAGCCCTTTCAATATTAACTTGTTCTTGCGTTCTTGAAGAACTCTAGTGGAGAACGCATGACAGACTCTACAAGTCTCTTGCAGATGTTTCGCCCCAAACAATAAACACAGACTGAATGACTGTCTGTAATGGACATTTTATAATTGCACCGAGTGCATTTTTAAAACCTGACTTTTGTTCCTTAGACATGATACAGGCCACAACAAGTAAAAACTCTATGGAAATCTTACTCTACCACAACAAGTATAGCACTATACACAAATTGCCAACTGAAAAGCCTTGAGACACACTGGCGCAGTACTGGTGAAAGTTTACCTCACAACAATTAGAAACAAGTTAAACGGCCCAAAGCCCTCTAATTTAAACGGGCTTTGCCCGAAAAACAACTAACCAAAAGTTAATTAAACCTAATAGCACTCAAAGGTAGGGCAAAGGCCCTCTAACTTAAACGGGCCTTACCCGACTGAATAAATTAAATTTTTTGGAAACACTCAAGCACTCAAAAAAAATAAGAAATAGTAAGAAATAGCTGTTAAAACAGCTGTTTGGTTAATATAGACAAAAATTCCCTAGGTCAAGGACCAATAAGGTAAAAAGAACCACTTAGCTCCAGCCAAGTCGAGACCACGTCCAGCTTGTTAAGCGGCAAACGAGATCTGGGGAAGCAGGTGTAGTGCATCCTGGGATAGGGAGTAGCCCAGCCAATGAGAGACTTCGTGCTAGTGTATTAGTTGCCGAGTCGGAGCCGATGGATCGGCTCCGAACCCATCTGTTATGAATGTAGGCGAGATAGGATCCCATTACATCGAACGTGAAAGAACCAAAGGTGGAGGTGGATCCATCTTCATTAAATCCAAATACACCTTGAGACTGGTGAAACAGGAGACTCTCTTGAGCTACTCCAGATCCAATTAACTATTGCTAAAATGCATTTCCACGTCATCACTACCTACTGGTACCCTACCATGAACCAAAAGAAGCACATCACCTACCTGGACTTGCTAGAGTTGCTCCGTATAAAACCAACCACCTTGGGTCATGGGAGATTTCAACTATCCTTCCATCGAATGGGCAACTTACATGAGCACAAATATTCCTTTGAGATTCCTGGACTTTGTTAATTCAAATGCCTTGGAACAGTTGGCCCACATCCCCACAAGAGGCTCAAATGTCCTGGACACAATGCTCATCAACATGGTGGGGGTCACTGCACTACCCCCTGTGTGTTGCCCTCCTTGGTAAGGTCAGACCATAAATCTCTCTCATTTGAAGTAAAGATTAAACCTGACACTCCCACAGGAGTAAGAAAAAACTGATACGTATACAGCCACTTGAACAAATGTATTGACTTGGCTGTACCAAACAGGAACAAAACCAGGTCTTTCCCAAAAAACAAGCCACCTTGATGGACTTAAGTATAAACAAGTTATACAATAAATGAAAGAAACCAATATCTCAACAGAGAAAGAATACCCTCCACAGCTTGAACAAGAAAATTGAATCCCTTGTTAAGTCCTCAAAGGCTAGCTATGAGTCTAAATTAGCATCCCCAACTAAAGACAATCATAAGGCATTCTTTAGCTGCATCCAAAACCTAAAAGGGAATGCCCAGCTTTGTGCCAAACTTGTAGTGGACGGTATAACTCACACAGAGCTTGAAGAAATTACCAACCTGCTCGCTGACAGATTTGGCAATAACTTCACCCTCCTATCCCCACAAGACATACCCCAAAGCATTCCTAACACCAGTCCTCTACTGAGCATCTCCAAAGAACAGGTCATTCAAGCACTCTCCAAAGTCAAAAACATCGCCACTCTGGGACCAGACAACACCCCAGGCTGCTTACCATACAATTTAAAACAAGACAAGGCAGACTTACTCTGCACTCTCTTTAACTGTAGCCTGAAAACTGACTTTGTCCAGGCAGAGTGGAGAACAGCAACAGTAATCCCCTTGCACAAAGTGGGTCCATCAACTGACCCTGGGAACTATTAACCCATAAGCCTTAACCAGCCTTATCTGCAAGGCTAAGGAAAAAATCATCATGGACTTTATCCACAAGGACATAGTTGACCTTCAAACTCTTGACCCGACTCAAGTTTGGTTTCATCAAGGGTAGAGCTTGTTTATTAAGCCTAGTGGACTACTTTGAGAATGTCACCAAAGCCCTGGTTGAGGGTAAAATAGTACATACCACCTATCTTGATTTAGCCAAGGTCTTTGGCACAATCCTCCATCAGGTATCATACAGAACCTTTCCCATGTGAGGATTAACCCATACATTACTAGATGGGTGGTCAGCTGGTTCACTGACAGAATGCACATAGTCAACGTTGTGGAGTACAATTCACCAGTAGACCAATTACCAGTGGAGTACCACAAGGATCTGTGCTCCACCCTCTACTGTTTGGAATCTATTTCTCTGAAGTCCAGGCAAAAGCAGATGGTCTGTGGCTTACCCTGTTTGAAGATGACTGTAAACTGGGTGCAATCATAGAGTCCCCAAATGATGTTAAAATTTTACAGAAAGGGCTGACACAGACAAATGATTGGTGCCAAACTCACAGACTAAAACTTAACACAAAAAAAAAGCCTCATCTCCTTTGGCAAAATAGTAGCTCCTGCTAATTATGATATAGATAGCATCCCTCTCAGCTCAAACTGAGTGGTGCAAGACTTTGGTACACAGGTTGATAGCAATCTAAACGTCTATCACCATGTGCCCAAACTGGTAAGAAAAGCATTGTGCATCTCATAAATAAGGGCATCACATCCAAGACCAAGGAAATCATACCTCTGTTGTACTTGACCCTTACTAGACCACTGAGTACAATGCTCCCTTTTGAGTGTACCTCACCAGACACCTGCAGCAACTGGAGAGACCGCACAGCTTTCTGACCAACACAACTGAGGACCTTCAAAACATGACATACAAGGAAAGACTGAAAGCCCTGTCATTGTACTCTGCATCCTACAAGCTACTGAGAGGCAACCTGTGCCTGGTCTACAGAGCAGTCTCAGACTCTGCCCTAATGGAAATGCTGCACATCCACAAATCAAATGGGACAAGAATAACTCACTCCAGAGATCTCATCTTATCCTGTGACATAAACATAACATGCTGGAGAGACAGTTATAACTCGCAGTGATTGCTGCTCCTCTGGAATAAGCTCCCACTGCATGCAAAGCAGAGCTCCTCGATAACCCTGTTTCACCCCTGAGGTAGCACCTATGTCCCTCATGGACAGGGGCAGTCAGTGGTGATGATCACAAAATTACTCTGCTAACAATGACCACCTAACTACGGTCAAGAAGGGTACTTGGGTTTTTAACACGGCCAGGCTTGTTAAGGCCCTACAGCCATTAGCCTAGTAACCTCCTATGAACCCACGAGCAATATTTAAAATATTTTTGGTCTTTATCCCCCATTATTTAAGGCTTGTCCAGATTTTTTGCCCTAAGAGGTTGAGATGTATATGACTTACTTTACGACCAATTTCAGATATGAAATCTGTCCAATGAAAACAGTGAAAATAAAATCAAAGGATTATAACACTTGGTCCAAAAGAGCAAGTAAAATATGGAATAAAAGAATAGCAGAACATATAATAACATGAGTAATAAAACATATAGAACAGCAGAAGATATCATTTAAAAAGCAAAGTGTAAAACCGTATGTTCATTCTGCCATAACTCCATGCTTGCCAATGTAAAATAAAGATAAATAAAGAAAGCTCTAAATGGAAATGAGGGAGTGTAAAAGGTTAGCTCAGAAAGAATTGCTACAAGAGGGAATGCAGAAACGGACCGGGATAAACAAAAAAGGCCTGTGTAGGAGGGATCTTGGTCACCCACCAAAAATGCTTTGTCTCCTTCTCCAACAGACTGTCAAATAGTACAGGTATCAGTACATGTGGTGTCAAAGAATTACTCATTGAGGAATGTATTCACTAAAAAGTTATTTATTTACTGTTTCAGCGTATTTTACCAATAGCTTGAAGTACAGAAACTATTAAGTATATGTATCAGTAATACAGATAGATACAGACCATAAAGTAGTTTGCAGTCAAACATTCATCCTGCTCACAGTCCTTTTAGTCCCATCTTCTGACATATTGCCTTTGCAACTTGTTCTTTCGATGCTGCTTGCTTTGAACCATCTTTATGAATACCCTTATTTTTTTGCATCTGAACTTTTTTTAATGTATGGAATTTTTCTCACCAAGCTGCTGAAAATGGAAATTTCACAGTAAGACTACTCATATTATCAAACAAAATAAAAACAAGTGTAATGTTTCTTTGCTGGATAAGCAACCAGGCATATTCAAATGCCAATTTGTAGAAACCTTTACCAGCCCAGCCCAGCACTGCCCCCCCCCCCCCCCAAAAAAAAATTGGTCTAAAATCAGAGGAGCAGAGAGTGCGGGCTTAGTCTAGGATCCCTTTCAAAAAGATCATTTAGTTTTGTTGCAGCAGGAGTCTAGTGTTAACTAGATACAGTATAACATGAAAAGGCAGGGGGGGGTTGTGGTCCAACAACTGACCTTTAGGGCAAAAGGTGTGGCTTAACAATGGGATAATTAATGGATTTTGATACTTTACTTCCAGCATGTCATAGTTCTATCACAGTCGTATGCTAAGCCAGTTGCTTGGATTTCAAGCAGGGAGGTACAATGGTTGACTCAAGGATGAACAGCAGTACAACAGGGGAGTTGATATCTTTCACAGTATGATGGCAAAAGACAGTCGTATAGTTAGCTTAGCATTTTCCCTGATGCAGCATTGCACCAATAAGATCAGGCATATATAGTACGAGTTTCTGGGTCTATATTACGTTATCGAATACTCATGTATTCGAAAATGTAATAGTCGACCCGTAAATGTCGAAAACGTCAAACGTTGAACATTTCAATGGAGATCTCTGTACAGTGCAGAAATGGAAGTTTCAATTGTCTGCACTGTATGGCGATCTCGGAGTTGGTATATTTAAGTTGCGGGGGTGTGGGGGCACAGCCCGCTACAAGGGGGTGCAGGGGGGCTTCGCTCCCTGCTTACAGTGTTTAAATGGTTTGCTTGGGTGAGTTTTTGTATTTTCTTTAGTTGTTTGATGTTTGACGGTTTCGACATTTAGGGGTCGACTGTTACATTTTCGAATACATGAGTATTCGATAACGTAATATAGACCTGAGTTTCAATCTCTTGTAGTGTCTCAGAGCAGAAGTCACCATCTATTGACATGGGGATGCTAAATGCAATTTTCCATAAACTCTGGAAAACAAATGGAGAGAAATGTAGAATTATGGGTTAGAGTGAGTTACATAGCATAAAAAATGCCTTTAGATATCTTAGTTGAAAAGCCATCTATGTGGTGTTCTGCCATGAATGAACTTGTGTTCTTTTACAATTGTGTCACAGTTTGTTCACTGCAAGCCAGGCTCATGAAAACAGTAATCTGAAAAGAGAAAACAAGTGAAAAAGAGACCACAGGGTGTGCTTATCTGAGCTACAAGTGTATAACTTAATCCCTATACCTTTCACCTCTATGGATGCTTTACGGACAATGCACTACAGCTTTCCCACTTACGTTCTCCATAAACTTACAATGGAATATGAAGCTGAATACCTGGTTAGTGCAAGTGATTCATTACTGCGCTGACCAGGAAGTGGCAAACATAACCTGTCAACAACAATGACAATTACTATATTTTGAACACGTGATGCTTCTGGCTGATAGTGTTGGTTACCTGGAAAAAGGAATGTTGTACTAAGACATCAAGGTCTGCACGTAACTGTTTTCTTTTTGTCCCCCATTCTCAGACAGCTGATTTAATAATGTATTTGTAAACATATGTGCATTTGTATTTAATTTTGATGCTTCATTATCAATTTACAGTGGAAATGTATTTTTGGAAGCAATACTCTTATTAAGTTTGCTCTTTTTATTGTCTTGTCATATCTAGTATGCAAACGTAACAAATTCTTCCTTGGAAGTCCTTTTTTTGAGTTTACCAAGTAAATAAGCATTTTCATTAAAAACTTGTACAGGAGAAAGGCATCCGCTTGCATATGGGGTATGCTGGAAACTTGCCAAATCAGCATTACGAGAAATGTAATGTGGAAAACAGTATCATGGAAAACATTTCTCCCAAGATATACAAGCCACTTGCATAATTTACTTTTTCAGTCATTGACTATATTTTATTTATTGTGCTGACCAGTTATGCTTAGAAAAGATAAAGCCAATTTACTACTGCTGAACAGAGAGAAAAGTTCTTTAACAAAGTGTTAGTAGACTGGATACATAATTAGTGCATTTATAATGCATGTATCCTATATATGTTTACACTTAAAAAGACATAGCCAACTCTTGGAATTGCAAACTATAATATTCTTGGCAGGATGTGTCCATAAAACACAAGTCAATCTACAGTTAATCAGAAAACATATTTTGTACGAGTACATCAGCTACAGTTTTTGAAAGAGGGACTGGAACATACCCTGCCTGCACTGATATAAAGCGGTCTTGCCAAAGATGGGGGTCAGTTATACCTCAGGCTCAATTCTAAAGGACTGCAGCAGTGGAGCAGAGTCCGGTTACCAAGAAGAAATCACTTCCCTGATCAACCAGTACAGACATGCCTCCCAGAACATAAAAACAAGTTATGGGAGAAGGAAGGAACACTAAAGCTAGTGATCTTTGCCAAAACACAATCCTGTCTCAAAATACTGAGATTCATAAATGATTCTACTTTAGTGACATTTAAGCTCAGTGTCACTTTTCAAATGGTTTCTACAGGGAACAGGAACAAACTGATGGTATCAGTGCTACTAACATTGTGGTTTATTCCTGTTTCATGTTTGGTCACAACATACTTCAGCAGTACTGTCTGTGCTAGTTCATAGCAACGCTATGGCTGGATGAGAGGGGTGTGCTGTGGAAAGGGAGCACAAAGAGGGAATGCATGAAAGGAGAAGATTGTTAAACTGACTGCATGCTTTACTGGACAGAGGGTGACATCATAGCAATACTACTTTAAAATCCAGCCATTGTTTAAGCTGTAACAGACAAGTTGTTTATGGTTACTGTGTTTTTTAACAGGGTTACATCAGCTGGAGTTGGGAACCTTTATAGTAGTCTTTAAAAATAAAGAAGTGCACTATTCTATTTCAATGTGTTTTAGTGCCAGTTACAGAATGATTGCAAGTTATATTTCTACATGGATGGTGATGGCAGAGGGATATAAAAAGATGAAAGTAGTGGAGTGGTTACTAAATAGTAGTAGTTCAAGACAGGTCTAATGGAAAGTTCCTAGGTTACTAGTTAAGTACTAGACTAGCTGCCCTCATGGGCCTTTTTAAGCCTAGCCAAGTTCCTCTGGTGAAATTAAACCCTGGAGTAAACACCCTAACCGTTATGCCAACCCCATAGGAATGGTTCAGAAGCCACAATCCTCTCTTGCAAGAATCAAACTCATCCTATTAATGTCATCACTGACATGTTTATTAACTGCGTATGCCACAGAAACAGGCCTTACAAAATACAGTTGTGTACACATACCATAAATGTAGATGTTCACATCACACTTGGGTTATCTGCCTGCAGGTAGCCTCAGTCGGCCCGAATACCAGAGTCTTAGGATTCCTGCGTCAGATACTGTCGCCTCTTCCATGACGTCAGATCATCAGGGGTATAAAACAGGCAGCCGATGTCATTACATCAGTTTTTCTTGCCCCAAATGTCAGGAGCCCCTCAAATAGGAAGCTAGTATATGGTGGGGAACACCACCAGTAAAAAGTAAATACCACTGCCATTAAAAATGGCCACAGAGAGGAGAGGTAGAAAAGACAGAGAAAACCTGGGGGCTGGAGGGAATGAAACCAGGACTGCAACAGTGAATACACTTGAACATCTACATTTATGGTAAGTGTACACAACTGTACTATGTTCTTCATGTTTCACTGTTGCAGTCATCACACTTGGGTTGATTCCCAAAGCTGAGGAAGGGTGGAGGCAGTCAAGAAGTGTTAGGGTTGGCTAGCAGGCCTTGTAAGACTGCTGTAGCAAATCCAGCTCTGGATTTAGAAAAAATAGGTAAGTGGTAATGCTTGGTGAAGGTGTGTACAAAACTCCAGTTTGCAGCTTTCAGAATGTCCCTGGTAGGGACTCCCCTGAGAAATGCTGTAGAGGTGGAAGTAGCCCTAGTGGAATGTGGTCTGATCCCCTGTGGGGTAGGTTTTCCATGGTGCTTGTAGCAGAAACAGATGCAGTGTGCTATCCATTTGGAAATGGTTTGCTTTGAAATGGCCTTACCCTCTGCCCCTGAAGCAAAGTTGACTAGCAGCTGGTCAGATTTTCTGAAAGGCTTAGTCCTGTCAAGGTAGAACCTCAGCTGTCTGTACATGTCCAAGGAGTACAGGATCCTTTCCCCTTTATTATGAGGCTTAGGGAAGAAGGTTGGCAAATGGATGGATTGGTTTAGCACCACACTGGACACCACCTTGGGCATAAAGGACGGGTTAGTCTTGAGGGAAACCCTGTCAGCATGGAAAATAATGAAGGGTTCCACAGCCATTAGTGCCTGTAACTCAAACACTCTTCTTGCTGAAATGATGGCTAGAAGTAAGGCTGTTTTCCAAGACAGGAATTTTAACTCTGCTGAAGCAGCAGGTTCAAAAAGGGGAAGCATGAGCTTTTTCAGTACAAAGTTAAGGTCCCAGGCAGGGGTAGGTGCTCTCCTAGGGGGCCTTAAGTTGTTAGCCCCTCTCAGGAACTGTTTGATGAGAGGGTTTGAAAATAGAGGGAGGTGGCTCAGTATTATAATGAGCTGAGATGGCAGAGGCATGAATCTTAATGGAGGAGAAGGATAGACCTCTGTGGAATACCTCTGCTAGGTAATCCAGGATTTGAGGCAAGAAGGGCAGTTCTGTGTCCTTTCCTTGAGACTGATTCCAACAATATCTTTTCCACTTTTCAGCATAAGATTTCCTAGTACTAGGCCTTTTGGCTTCAAAAATGACGTCCAGCACCTGTTTGCTGAGGGTTGCTGGTGGTGTGTATTCAGGGGATAAACCAGGCTGCAAGGTTTAGTGTATGTAGACACATACTCTGCCTATAATCTAAAAATGCTTTGGGTAGACGCAGTGTTCAGTGTACTAATTTTAATAAGTTTTCTTTTTGTAGTTATTGAGAGTTAAAAATCGATCCACTGGGAAAACGATTCAGAATGGAGAGGGACTTATGGTAGCAGATTAAAGTACAATCACATGACCCACCAGGCCTTAAAGAGCAAATATTATAGGTTCATAGGTTCACTGTATTTTAAAGAAGAGGACAGCTATTCTAAACTGTTTTAGTTTACTGTTTTGGTAATGAAGGGGTACGTTTAAAGTCTAAAGTTTTTCATTTTTACACAAGATTTCTTTAAAGAAATTTTCTTTGGATAAGTTTTTGGTCCTTAAATTAATTTGTAATTAGACATGTGATTTAGTTTGTACTTTTTAAGCAGTTTTGTCCCAAAAGTTGGACTTCATCAGAATTGATAACCATTCAAACATTTAATCAGTTCTTGGAGTTGTATTTATTTAGATTTTTGCTTTTACATTAAAACTGTATTTCACCTTTTCCTATAAGCAATATGTCCTGTTTATTTTTTGGTTTTCAGGAGTTGCTTACACGTTTTTTTTTTTCCAGTTTACTATTTAGCTGAAATGTTATCTACTCAAACCACCACTTACCTGGTGAGCGGGTTATACTACCTACTCTGTGCTACCAATACCTTCTAGTGTTACCATACTGTTGGCTCTAGCATGTGACATCAGCACCATAAAAGGCTACTGTTAGGACAGATAAAAGATGTACATAGCAAGTGTTAGAAATGCCTTTCAATGTTGCATACAGGCACTCTTCTAATGTACCAAGGTACCAAATGCCACTTTCTAGTAACTTACTTAGAACACTGTACTGCTCTGTTTTACTGTGTTATGCTCGGAAAAGATCAGCATGCTTACCTGGCTGCTAAATAAAATTCAGGGATGAATGAAAAGTCAGGAAAGCTAATAAGATCATCTCATTTCCTTCCCTATATACAAATATGTATATATGTCAGTGTCAGTGAAACAATACCTTTAGCCCCGTAAGACATGAGCCCTTCTGTTAGACTTCGGCACCTGCCGGTTCATTTCCACAACTTTTTCCCCCACATATCCCAGGCAACTTTAAACATTTGTGTAGAGCTACAGTCTAGAAGTATAATCCACAGTCTATTCACCCTCTCGATGAATTAATATTTTACGAAGTTGGTCATGAGTCTCCACCTCCCCCTCACCAAAGTAATCTAGGTCTCCACATACAAGCTTTCCCTTCAATTCTATGCCATCAGACTGTGCTCAAATGGCAGGCTGCCCATATCACACATGTACTTTCTACTCTAGTCCTCTGTACTTGGATCTAGAACAGGCCTTACTTTCACATACTACATGCTCCGACTCTCACTACCAGCTACGTAATCATACTTTGCACTTTTTTTTAAACAGCCTGCTATTCCTCTTACAATATGGCATCCATAACGGACCACTGCATACCAGATGATGCCACATCAATATACTGCACACAAAAGAAGGGTAGTACAGTCACACCAACACACTGCACAACAGAAGGGAAAATGGCAGATCACCACAACATTGTACAAATGAAGGATCGAACAGCCACTCCTACTCCTTATACAACAGGATAGTACTTGCATGTCATATCTCTGACACTGCAACCCAGCATCCTGCTGGCTTCGGCCAACTGACCGCTCATGATGCACAGCAGGATTCAGTCTGCAGTTATAATATAACATGTTTTCTTCCTTTGTTCACCTTATGTATGCTCCTAATACAAAATTACTCTTTATTCCCTCATTCTCCCATACATTTAAGATTTAAAACTCAACTGCCACCACTCTCTCCCTGCAGTCAATCACATGGAAATGCCAAGTCCCCACCATCATAGGTAGGTACTCGGCTATCGGCCCTAGGGCCTATACAAGCCCAGCCAAAAAGGTACCCTGGCTTTTGCCACCCAAGAAAATTATTTTCTTGTGCCACTGTCGAGCAGAGCCACAGAAGTGATCCCCGGGGTGAATTTCCTATTTCCCATCCAATCATCAAGATTTTTCTTGAAGAGTACTAATGAGGAGCTTTGTTTGATATAGATAGGTAGTTTGTTCCAGAGTATGGGAAGTCTCTGGAACAGGACTCTATCCCTCCGGCATGTTCTGTTTATTGTGGTGACAAGGTTTAGGTCCCTAGAGCGTGTAGCTCGGAGGGATTGGGACTTCTTTAAGTGGAGCATGTCCAACAGCTCTGGGTTTGACATAGCTTTGTATGTTAGGCAGAGATCACCTCTGAGTAGGCGATATGCGAAGGAGTAAAGCTGGAGTTTTTTGAGACTGTCTGCGTAGGGCATCTGTTTCAGGCCGGTAATCCACTTTGTGAGGTATTTCTGCAGCCTTTCCAGTTGTAGATGTCTTGTGAGGTACATACCACAAGGGGCGTTGTACTCTATAATAGGTCTAATGAGTGATGAGTAGAGGGGAACAATGACCTTTTTTTTTCTGAATGAGAAATGCCATCAGCCATCACTCCACCCCTGGTGTCACCCTCAAACAGACCAAGGACATTGTCGAATTCTAATAGGACATCTGATGCAAACATGATGAGCAGGGACAAACCATGTGATAGCTCAAGACAGTATTTGCTTCTTATTCAGCTGAAATACTTCAGGTCCATCTCACCAATTTGGATTTTGTATGCATTTTGGAATTTGGAATAATATTCATTCATTCTCTCTTTCACACCTATTTATTGATTGACTGGTTGGTTTGACTGTCAAAATGGCCAACCTAAGCAATGTTATTTGAAATTATTATTGCACTCACTCTATAACACCCCCCACACAAACACACTACCACTTCACAGCCTTTTAGCAGACTACATTTTATTAGCTGGCAGAGTAGATAAAAGCAGAAACCTGCACTGTAACAGGGGCTGCTCCAAAACATAGTTTGTATGACATAAGAAATCACTTTGGTGTATGTTGTGTTCCATAAATCCACATAACCCTAAGTAGCTACCAAGTGTTTCAGAAATGCTCTGATGCTACCACCAAGTCCTAGGCAGAGTCGCATGAAGGGAAGGGGACATCCTGCTACAAGGCTAACAAAGCAGAAACTGCTACAGCCATATAAATAAATTAATTAATAAAACATGCTACATTAAATGATGCTTTGTGGTGTTAAAATTAAATAATCTGTAAAATATTACAGTACTGAGCAATACATTCATTTTAAAAGTACCGTACATTTCTTTCATATTCTTTTTCTACACTTTATTCCAAACATTTAACTATGAGATCATACAATATATATTTGGTGTCTTGCATGCATTAAATGTTCACATAATTGTGCCCTCTATTACCAGACATGCTCCAATGCTTCCAAAAGAACTCACACCTCCTACATAAAGCAATGTGCAAGCAACAAACAATAGTACACCAAAGGAAGGATGAGAATATAATGTTGTGGCAATCGCTGGTCACACAAAGGGAAAGTACAGCTGTGTACATAAATGTAGATGTTCGAGTGTATTCACTGTTGCAGTCATCACCTGTGGGTTATCCATTCTGTGGTAGCTCTCGGCCAGCCCGAGTACCAGAGTCAATATTTTTCTGCATCGGCTGCTGTCGCTTGCAGAATGACGTCAGGGCATCAGTGCTATAAAGCAAGGCAACCGACGCCATTACATCAGTTTTTCTTGCTCTAACCAATCAGAAGCCCAAGTAATAAGGTAAAGAGGTAGAGAAGCTTCCGTCTCCCCAAAGAAAGAAGATACAAGGGGGAAGGAGGGAGGGGAAACCAGGACTGCAACAGTGAGTACACTCGAACATCTACATTTATGGTAAGTGTACACAACTGTACTATGTCCTTCATGTTTCATTGTTGCAGTCATCACCTGTGGGAGGATTTTCAAAGCTGAGGAGAGGGGTGGTAGGATTAGTAAGAGACCTAAGCCTGGGTCAGCAAGCCCTGAAGAACTGCAGAGGCAAACCCTGCCTTAGCCTTAGAAAACAGAGGTAGGTGGTAATGCTTGGTAAAGGTATGGGCAGAAGTCCAGGTGGCAGCTTCCGGGATGTCCCTGGTGGGAACTCCTGTGAGGAATGCTGTGGAAGTGGAGGCTGCCCTACTGGAATGGATTCAAACAGATTTGGGGGGGGGGGGGTTCCCATGTAATCAGTAGTAGAAATGGATACAGTGTGATATCCATTTGGAAATGGTTTGCTTGGAAATGGGCTTCCCCCTCTACCCCTGGGGCAAAGCTGACAAGTAGTTTGTCTGTTTTCCTGAAGAGTTTAGTATGGTCCAGATGTTAACTGAGCTGTCTGTGCATGTCTAGTGAGTGCAAAATTCTTTCTCCCTTGTTTTGAGGGTTAGAAAAGAAGGTGGGTATATATATGGTTTTGTTGAGAGTCACATTAGAAACCACCTTGGGCATAAAGGTGGTGTTAGTCCTCAGGGAAACCATATCTGCATGGAAGATGATGAAGGGCTCAATGGTCATCAGCGCCTGTACCTCTGAAACCCTTCTGGCAGAGGTGATAGCTAGGAAAGAAGCAGTCTTCCAGGACAGGTAGCTTAGTTCTGCTGAAGCAGCAGGTCTGAAGGGTGGCAGGTCTGAAGAGTGACAAGGTTAGTTTTTCCAAAACATAATTCAGGTCCCAGGCAGGCATGGGTGGCCTTCTGGGAGGTCTGATATTAGAAGCCCGCCTGAGGAATTGTTTGATCAAAGGATGGGAGAACAGGGGCTGATCTATGTCAAAATGAGCTAAAATGGCTGAAGCATGGATTTTAATAGAAGAGAAGGAGAGGCCACTATTAAGTAGCTCCAATAGGTAGTCCAGGATAAGAGAGATGGAAGTTTTTGAGGTACTCACCCTCTGGACTGACTCCAGGAGCAGAATCTTTTCAATTTTCCTGCCTAAGATTTTCTGGTGCTGGGTCTTCTGGCCTCTGTGATAATGTCTAGGACCTGTTTGCTCAACTGGGGCCCCTTGTTTACCTTTAGAGTATTAGCCATCCTGATAGTTTGAGAGACTGTAAGGCTGGATGCAGCACTCCACCCCCCCTCCACCTGAGTCAGAAGGTCTGAGATCAGGGGAAGCTGCCTGGGAGGCTCTAATGTCAGGCTGCGCAGTAAGGGACACCAATGTTGTCTGGGCCAGTCTGGAGCAATGAGGACAACCGTTGGTCTCTCCTCCTTTATTTTGATCAGTACCTTGTGAATAAGGGGCAGAGGAGGGAACGCGTACACAAAGAGGGAGTTCCAGGGGTTGAGATGCAAAGCAAAGAGATCCACCTCCGGAGTCCACCACTCTGGAGTGATCTGTAAAAATATTTTTCTGTGGAGCTGCCATTTGTAGGGGTCCAGCAAGTGCCTGATTAAGTGGTATGCAGGGTGTTGTTGATCCCTGGTAGATGTAGTCCCAAGGAAGAGGCTGTCAGCTAGAGGTTCATAGCTAGCCTGCACAGAGGGTAAGACTGGGTCCCTCCCTGTATGTTGATGTACCACATTACTGTTATGTTGTCTGTTTTGATAAGGAGAACCCCTGGCTTGAGATGGGGTTTGACAGGATATCAGAGCCTTTTGTACTGCCATCATTTCCTTCTGGCTGATGTGCAAGGGAAGGTGCTGGGCATCCCAAAGACCTTGTGTGCACCTGCCTTCTAGGTGAGTGCCCCAGGCAATGTCTGAGGAGTCGGTGGTAATGGTCTGCCCGGCAGGTTGAAGGGTGAAGAGAAGACCCTTGTTCTTGGCACAGGCCCCTGCCCACCAGAGAAACTCGACCCTTACACAGGGGATCACAGGGAGAGAGGTCTCTAGAGGCTGACAGTGCTGACACCAAAAGATACCATCATGTGAAGCCTGACCAGAGGAATTAGAAGGATGCAAGATGTCATGTACCTCAAGGCTTGCAGGAACTTCCTCGCAGTGAGGTGACGTCTGGAAGCCAGATGGGAAAAGTACAGAGGCAGGAAGGTCTGCTTTCCTGGGGATAGGAAGACCAATTGGGATTGCTGTGTCCAGCAGTGCTCCCAAGAAAATGATCCTCCTGGAGGGTGTTTGCCTTGATTTCTTCTCATTGATGGTAAGCCCTAAGGAAGTTAGGAAGGTTTTGACAAAGAGGAGGTCCTGGAGCAGCTTTTCTTTGCACTCTGCCTGAATGAGGCAGTCATCCAAATAAGGGTAAATCTGTATGTTTCTCTGTCTGCAAAATGCTATGGCTGGGGTAAGCATTTGGTGAATACCCTGGGAGCAGTAGATAAGACAAAGGGTAGCGCAGAGAACTGAAAGTGTTGTGAGCCTGCCCTGAAGCACAGGAATTTCCTGCAGGATTCACTTATGGGGATGTGGCGGTAGGCATCCTTTAGGTCTAGGGTCACTAACCAAACATTTTTTTTCACAATAGGCAGCAGCTGCTGCAAAGTTAGCATTTTGAATCTGGGGACCACCAGGGAGGTGTTCAGAATGGATAGATCCAGGATGGGGCGCCCAAGTGCCCTCTTTTCTGGGAGCAAAGAATAGTCTGGAATAAAAGCCTTCGCCGGTTTGATCTGGGGGAACAGGTTTTACTGACCCTTGGGATATGAGAGTTTGGACTTGTTTCAATGCCTCTGACCACTGATTTGGAGGAAAGTCTGGGTACCCTCTCAGAATTGGGATTTTGTTGAAACAGAATCTGTATCCCTGAAAAATTATCTTTAAGACCCATTGGTCCTTTTTTTACTGAAAGCTAATTTTCTTTGCAGAGGGAGAGCCTTCCTCCTAGATTTTGGTGAGTGAAAGGAGGGCAAATGGGAGAGAGGGAGTCATTCAGAGTTTCAGCCATAGAAGGATAGCTTAGAACTCCCTGCCTTTGGGGTGCGGGTGGTCCACTGTTTGGTTCTCTGTTGTTCCTGGGATAGGGGCCTGGATGGTCTGTCCCTGCGGGACTTGCCTTGCCCCTGTCTGCTAGGTGCAGGAAAGGACCAGTGCTTAGAGGGAAAATTCCTGATGAACCTAGGAGGTTGAACCTGAAAGAAATATTTTACTGTTTGCATAGATTTTGTTTTGCCTTCCATCTTTTTAAGCACCTCTTCTGCTTTTACTCCAAACAAGTGGTCCTTATCCAAAGGTGCATCAATTAATTTAGACTTGACATGATCAGGGAGATGTTGTTCCTTCAACCATGCATGTCTCCTAATGACAGATCCTGACACTGCTGCCCTGCTTGAGGCTTCTAGGGCGTCATATCCACAGTGTAATGACTGGCCACTTGACAAGTAGAGTGCAGTAAATCTGCTAACTCTTTCAAATTGGCACGGTCAGGAAAGGTTAAAATATATTTTGCTTTAACAGTTCCAAAGTGTGTTGTTGATATTTTAACATATGGAACTGACAGTTGAGTGCTCTTATAGCTAAGGTTGCAGAGGTGTATACTTTTTTACCCCATCTGTCTAGAGCTCTGGAATCTTTGTCAGAAGGAACAGGAATCTTTGCAGAACTAGCATTAGCTCCTTTAGGTCCCTGTGTAGGTCCCTGTGTAATGACTTTTGGGTCTGCAGCAGGATTTCTGTACATGTAAGTGGGAGAATCCGGTACTCTGTAATACCCGTCAGGTTTACTAAGAGCAGGTGGGAGGGCATCAGGGGACTAAGCTGGCTTCATGGAAAACACCATCCATCACTTCTAAGATGGGGGGATGGCCAGGGGTCTGTGTTGGGGCAGATCTAGAAACTCTCAATCTTTTCTTAGACTGGGGAAGAGTCCTGAGATTCCCAGTGGAAATGTTCCCTGAGGGTGTGAAGGGTTTCCCCAAAGGAGATGTCTTTGGGTGGGGAGGCAGAAGGGATAGATTCCTCTGCATCTGAATCCTCATAAGCAGTCAGAGATTGTTGTTGCTCTTCAAAATCTGAATAATCAGATTCCTCATAATCCTGTTCTGTCATTATTTCAGGAGAAGGGTCTCTTCCTTTTAGAAGCTGTGGCCTGACTACCCCTGATAAGGGAGAGAAGATCCTCCGCCATTTTAAGCATTTAGGCTTGGGGTGGTGGAGCAGGAGTAAGATGGTGGCTAGAGGTAGATTTTCTAGAAATGGCCTGGCTTCTAGGCCTAAGAGTATCCATCGGTCTGAGAGAAACAGTAGTTGGATGAGAAGACGTCTTTTTTTTTTTTTTTTGTCTAGAATCGATAGTGCAAAAGGCCTCCTCAGAAGCCGGTGCCTGCATCTCAGCTCCGGACCCAACCGAAGCAGAGACAACCAAAGGCGCAGAAGATGAAGAAGATTTCTGCGGTATACCAGACTCCAAAAGGGTCTCGGTAGAGGCCTGCATAGATATCATATTGGGCATCAGGGGCTGTGAAAGCATCTTACTGAATTCCGAAGAAATGACGACCTGCTTAGTGGTAGCGTTGTCAGAAGGCTTAGCCTTGTGTGCCCTGTCTTTCTCTTTATGTTTTTTTTTGGTATGTCTACGGATTGGTGTCTGATGGAAGCCATTTCGTAATGCGAAGACAGAAGGCGAAAATAGCCATCTACAATGAGAGCTCTACAACAAATGTTTTTTGGGTTAAAGAGGGCACAGAACCGGCAACTGGGAACATTGTGGTCTGGGCCTAAACAAGTGACGCAGTATGAATGGAAGTCTTGGTGTAGGATTTGCTTTCCACAGGCGAGACAATTGTTCACTTTTTCGGACATTGGTTAGTGCAAGAAAAAAGGATCCCCAACGGGATACTTAGCTTTAGACATTTTCAGCTGTAATTCGAACTCTGGTAGCAACCGGCCGGCACACTTGCGAACTGCTTCTGCTATGGGATCCATGGCAAGAAAGACTGATGTAATGGCATTGGTTGCCTTGCTTTATAGCACTGACACCCTAACGTCAGTCTGCAAGCGACAGCAGCTGACGCAGAAAAGCATTAACTCTGGTATTCAGGCCAGCAGAGGGCTACCACAGCAGGGATAACACACAGGTGATGACTGCAATGGTGAAACATGAATAACATCAGATGTATTCTGTCCAGTCACAAAAGAACACATGCTATAGACAGTTTTCCACAGATGGATCATTTAGCACTAGTCTTCTGGTTGTATCTGGTGCAGAACCAGTAGTAGCAATGCAGAATAAGTAACTATTAGGCCTTCCCAGTAAATCAGCAGAGAGGTAAGAACAACAATTAAAGACAATTCCATTCTTAAGCACTGCATTTGTAACAAAGCTGCAGTATTTCTTGTAGCATAAAAACACCAGGCATTCCTAATGATGATTTTATGTCCTAATTTTGTTTCCTAGGCAAGATAGCATGAAACAAGGAAACCATTCCTAGGGATAAACTGCAGCAGAAATGAAATATTTAAGCAAATGTCAAAGGCAGAGTCTAAGCAAGACAACTTGGACCATATCACCTGTTTCTGTTGCCGCTTCCTGCATAAAACATGTCATTACTAATCAACACTCTGCACAATCCTATTTTTATTTAAAAGCCCTATGACTGTCCCATGTATTTTTTCAGTAATTTTTGGCTCCTGTTTTAAAGCTTTCCCTCCACAACCAATAAGTCTCAACCCCTACTTGCCCACTGGTTGAAACAGACCTAGAGCACCCTACGACAGTGGGAAAGGAAGGCATGAATCATTGATGGCTAGATGATTTCTTGTACTGATCCCAGAAGCCTCCCCCACTGACTGGAAAGTAGGATACAATGTCTACTATGCTGAACCCAGCATGACTGTACACTTCCCTCCACTCTGGAGTCCAGACAGGGTACATGCACACTTCTTGGTTGTGGTGGGGAGAGTCATACTCTACAGAGTCCCTAACTGCAAGTGCTGCAATGCCTTCCTGTAAGCAGCAGAACTCCATCAATTCCTTCCTCCCAAGATGAGAGGACCTTTTTCAGCTGCTGACACTCATCCCTCCCTGTCCAGTTCTTCCAGAACCTGGAACACAATGGAATCTGGTTGCAGGTAAAAGGACCCAGGTAATCCGGGCTACAGTCATGTCCAAAACTTCTTAGCTCTGGATGTGGCTCTCTCTCATGCATCCTAGAACTCTCCCAATTCCACATCAGGCAAACTGTTCCATGTGACCATCAGCACTGGAATGGCCTTACTGACATACCTCATGAAGCAATTATACTCCCACCTAATTCCCACTGACACTCTACAAATGATGCCTCATTAATTGCATTTCTCTTCGGAAAGATTTTACTGAACGAAAAGCTAAACAAAATTAGAAAGTAACAAATTCAAACTATTACAAATGGGGAGAAACAAGCATAATGCAATTTCTAACTTTTCTCAGAAGCAAAGAAAATAAGTCTAATAAGGCACCTTCTGCAAACTTTTTTTTTTTTAAGTTCAGAAAAATTACCTTCCGGAGTGGATTGCCCCAAGAAATTGGAGGCTTCCCCTGCATTCTTTTCAGCTCCCTCTTGGCCAGATTGGTCGTCCTCCAGCTTTTCATTTTCTGACCGGTAGACTATGATGGACTCGGGTCTGGGTTCCTTCTTTTTCTTCTTCTTCCTTTCTGTTGTGGTTTCTCCCTCACAAAAACCAGCCACATGTCCTGCTTTCCTAGGTGATGACCGCTTAGGACTTCCTCCAGTGCTCTGTGCCAACTGCTCTGGGGCAGTGCTGCTCGGGGCACCTTCCACACGCATCTCTCCTAGATAATTTTGCCCACTTCTTTAGCACCCCTAAAAGCTAAGGCCCCTGTCTGCTCTTCATTTTAGACAGATGCACCATAGTTCATCATACAGATTCACCCTAGAATCATAAAGCAAAAAGAGATTTGAGTGCTACTAACCCATAGTCCAAGCAAAATGCAATCAGCTGAAGTTAATTTGCATTCTTACAATTTTACAGTTTCTGACAAACACATGCTACGACTTACAGGGAAGTGCTAAGATTACCACTGCCACTGGAATCTGCATTATATCACTTACTGAAAGTACTTGATGTGCTGCCACCTCATGGATACTGTATCGTGTTGTGAAAACCAGGGCAAAAATTTAACAAGGTAATAATTCTAAGTACAAAACTGACTCGTTGACATGATGCAGACAGTCAAGCATAAATGGTCTGGGTCTGACTTGCATCCCGTATGTGAATATCACATGTGGTAGGGAGGGGAGAAGAATCAACCCACGGGTGTCTCACCTACTCTAGAGGGAATACAAGGAACAGCTGACTGCCACAATATCCTCTAGGGATACATAGGGAAGCTGCAGTCAACTGTAACAATATACTCTAGGTATAAAGCTGCAGTCAACTGTCACAATATACTCTAGGTATACTCAGGGAGGGCACTGTCAAGTGTTCAAAGAAAAAAAACTGTTCTTCTTACACCCAGTGGTTAAGAGAATATATGTGTAAAATGGCAATCAGGTGGGTACTGGAGGATTGCTGTGCAGGGGATGGAATATCCTGTCACCCAAGAGCGATAACTATTATCTACCTGCCTCAGGAAGGCAGGCCTGCTGACTCAGTGGCGTTGCTGGAATTAATGCACAGTGTCTTTTCATAGAAGGTGGACCTTCCTAGTGACAGACAACCCTAGGGCTAGCCAGGACAACAAAAGGGAAAAGATTGCATAGGAACACAGAATCAAAAAGAACTGGAAAGCAACACAGAACAAAAAAAAAAAAAAAAACAAAGAAACAAACAAATCAAAACAATTACAAATCACAAATACAAATTCTATCAGCCATTTTAGATTATCAGAAGCCCTTGACATCCCAATGACATGGCTTTTTCGTTGTTGAACTGTGACCACGCCCGGCTTCTTACAGCAGCAGGGATAATGCAAGTTGTGTGTGACAGTGATATGTTAGTTCCTCCTGTGATACCTAAATAACTTTCGCTTGTGAAGTCATCCTCTGAAAAAAATATATATTTCAGGATATCAGCAATGTATTCCAACCTGCCTGCATCACATTTACTTCCATCTAATTAATCACAGAGAATAAATCAACAACATCACAATGCAATGCTTCTGGAGTAACCAGTCACCATAAGATCGGGGCTCCTGACCATCCAATTAATATAAGATCGTTGCTCCTAAATGAGGTCCGTCAGGAAAAGCTCTCAACCAAACCCCCATCCATAAGACAATGGCCATTAGTAATCCCTAAGCAACAGCAATGCTTGTGTGCCATTTTTTTTTTTTTTTTTTTTTTTTTTTTACGACAAAAGTAATGCTCATCAGCCCCTCTCTGTAGATATAGCACTCTTGAATAATCTCTGATCAAAGGTTAATGCCTCTGAACAACATGTACTCTAACCTCAGGTACATTTCCATCAATATTTCAGAGAATCCTTTCATGCTTCTTCATGACTCTACTAAAATCATAGTCGAGTACAAGTATGTTATCTACTTTTCCTGAATAAACTTTAGCCCTAATTCCCAAGTATGTTACATCATTGGATTACTTTCATTAACTAAACTTTTTGTAAAACAGCAGCATGGATTTTGACCAGTTAATTGTTCCCCTTTTTGTCAGCAGTTATCAAACAAGAATTCTCATGAAATGTGCACTCATGGAGATGACACATTCTGACCATTTCTCACTGTTGCACCATTTGGTCACTGCATTCTTGACTTCTGCTCTCGCATTTTAAAAATGGAACATATAATTACATTAAGGACTGGGCACTGTGAAGTCTATCTGCATCTGACGTCCTGGACAGTATCTGAAAATAAAGGCTGATACACAAACAGAACTTGTGCAGAACAAGCATAATATCATTTGTTAGCCTCACCTCTTTTTGTCGCTAATTTAGGTTCTCTAGCGTTCTTTTAAATTATAAATCCTATAAACTTAGCAAATTTTTCTAATACAAAATAAATTTAAAAACTCTGCTGCTGTTTATGCCACCAAAATTCTATGAGTGTAGGACTTAGCTCTGTCGGCATTATAACTGTTAAACAGAAAGCAAAGATCTGGGCAACACAGTGGTGCATCAGTGTAGAAGTTACTGTTATCGCCTCACAACAAGAGGTTCTCTGGTTGGATTCTCAGCTGGGATGCCTTCTGTGCAGAGCCTACATGTCCTCCCTGCGATCTCGTGGGTTTCCTTCGGGTACTGCAGTTTCCTCCCACGTTCCAAAGACATGCATCTGGAGCATTTCTCCTCAGGTCTCCACTGAAAATATGCTCTGGACTAATCGGACTTTCCAGGTCAACAAATGTTAAATAAATAAATAACTAAATGAAGAGTAGTCCAATTAAAGCTATGCTGCTGCTGCACACAGTGGGTTTTTGCCCATGAGTGTTTGTGGCCCTTTTGTAGCATAT
This sequence comes from Protopterus annectens, assembly GCF_019279795.1. Taxonomy (NCBI): domain Eukaryota; kingdom Metazoa; phylum Chordata; order Ceratodontiformes; family Protopteridae; genus Protopterus; species Protopterus annectens. Next base: position 1,709,615,573 of record NC_056739.1, on the reverse strand, counting down.
CTGCCCTTATGTTCTAATTGCACTGATTTCTCCAGTTCGCCCTGGAATGGTAAAGGAGAAATCAGTGCTTGTGGCCCTTTTGTAGCATATTTGCCCTTATGTTCTAATTGCACTGATTTCTCCTTTACCATTCCAGGGCGAACTGGGCAATCACACTGAGGGTTTACTTCCTTCTCTGTATGTATTCATTTCTGACTCTTATTTGGATAGTGTATGCGGAGGTGGTGCTGCGGTAGCGTTGTCGCCTCACAGTAAGACGCTGTCCGGTAGAATTTTCAGCTAGAGCGTCTTCTGCATGGTGACATGCGTGAATGGGCATACCTTCGTTGAAGGTTGTGCGTCAGGGCTGGTAACTCAGCACATAAAAATCAACTACCAATCATTAGCGGACCGGAGTTCCGTTGTGGCGACCCCTAGCCGGGAAAAGCCGAAAGACACAACATTTGGATAGTGTATTTGACCAGCTTTTAAGTGAATCACCTCAAAATCTAACCCTGGAGACATTCCCTGGCAATGTCACTACTTCACTTCTATCAATTATCTCTTCTGCACTATCAGCTCTATACGTCGACCTTCTGGTTTTAAACCTACTCACAGCTGTCATTCTTCATAAAAAGCACAATCATTTTGACCAACCCCTGTAATTACAGTACAACTTCCTCATTCTTCATCAGAAGAACTTTTGCGGTAAAATCATTTTTTTCCAACCTGAAAGAACTGCTGAATTGTCTGCAAAATTATCTACTTCTAAACTGACTTAAAACATACCAGGAAGAGTTAGAAGCTTGCATTTTGGCATAATAAAAGCTACAGAGTATTATAATAAAGACATTAAAACTGGATGGTGGAAGTTAAAGTATTTATGACTGGAAGAAAAGAAAATAATTTATAGGTTTTAAATTACCTGTTATGAACAAGGATCAAATGAAAGCTTAAAAGTGCTTTCTGCAAATAACCTTAATCAAAGAACTGTTCTTGGAAAGGTATGAATAAAAACAAAGATCTTTTTTATTAAGCTACAAAATACGTCCTAGCTTAAAAGAAATATAAGAACTCTGGACAAATACTGCTAGCAAATGAAGCAATTACTTTGCATAATATAAATGCCCATTATACAGTGGATAAAGGATGCAGCTGACTGTTAAACTGTTGTTCACTCAGAAAAATTATTTCATTAAACTAGATTATGATCAGAAAATGATGTCATACAATAAAAGAATGTAGTAAGGAAACAGTGTCACACACACTCGCACACACACCAATCACAAAACATTAAAAGGACAGGCTAGAGCACAATATTGAGAAGTGGATCCTTGTAAATTAAACATACATTTCTCCATTTTGAATACTCCCAGCAATGCAAGTACAGTGTAACAATGATGTGCCAAGATGTACTGTTAGCAAAATAACAGTGCAACAACAAAGAACTAACACTGTGTTGTGGGGGAGACTTAAATTAGAAGGTGGAACTGTCACTTGCTCGAGTTCCTATAACAACACATGTGTGTGTGTGTGTGTGTGTGTGTGTGTGTGTGTGTGTGTGTGTGTGTGTGTGTGTGTGTGTGTGTGTGTGTGTGTGTGTGTTGGTTTAACAATGACTAAGCTGTGAATTAGTATTGACAACTGCCACTGCACACTGAAAATCAAGAATTCAGATGTTATTTTTGTTACCTAATTACAACATTATGATCTTTTCTCATGAGCTAATAAAAGTTGTTTGTATCTGCTATAGAGAGCGATTCTATAGAAACAATGTAGTATCTCCTTGTAGGTAGTTAATCCAGTAAAAGTATCCCAGTGTGCTGCTCTGGCCCATTCACAGACAGGCATACATTAACAATTGTGGAAAAATAAGCTAAAATTCATGCTGACTGTACTTGCATATTACTTTCCACTAATGTACAAAGGCATAGCTGAGTTAAACTGCATACAGTTACATGACTCATTCTACTATCAATCTATTCTTAGTTAAATTATGTAGTTATACCAGTGCCATGGTACACAGGGATAAAGCCATGACTGTGGCCCAGGTGAACCAAGTTTAGTTTAATCACAGACTCGGGAGCTTGATGCTGCTGGCAGGGGAGGACAGCTGTACCCATCCTGCGGGGAGAGAGCTGGAAGAAACAGGATGTATATAGCCATATTCCCTCAGAGAAGGGGCAGCGTTGCAATGTGTGTAGGTATTATTTTTTTTTTTTGAGTCACCAGGTCATACATGATGGCAAACTTCATTACCAAGTACATGGGAGCATGCACTTGCAAGGGAGGGCATTGCGAGTTGCCATGGTGATGCAGGCAGCCCATTCCTACACAGGTGTGGGATCAGAGATTTAAATAAAATGCTCTCACTGCTGGAATATCAATAACAGCACAGATGGACAAACTCCCTAAAGGCTGAATGTCAGCCCACAGAAATGAAGGCACACCAGTTGCTGAGAAGACTTGATAGTCGGCAATAAGAAGGGGGGGGGGGACAAAAAAAATGTAGTTATTCTTTGTAGCATAACACCTTTGCTTAGTGGTTCATAGGTTCATAGGTTCATACTAGGCTATCTGCCCGAGGGCATTTACAAGCCTAGCCCATCGTTTTGTGGCTTACGCCACCCCTTTAGTATGGGGAACTATACCCATTATTTTGCTGTGCCTCTGTCGAGCAGTGACACTGAGGTAATCCCTGGGGTATATCTGCGATCTCCCATCCATTGGTCAAGATTTCTCTTGAACAAGGCCAGCGAGGTGCTCTGCCTCACATGTACCGAGATTTTGTTCCACAGCATAGGGAGTCTTTGGGTGATGAATCTATCCCTCCAGCACGCCCTATTAATAGCCGTGTCGAGGTTTAAGTCTCCGCCCTTGTGGCTCTGATGGATCTAGATTTTTGAGGTGAAGCATATTCATCAAATCTGGGTTTGACATGGCCTTGTATGTTAGGCAAAGGTCACCTCTGAGCAAGCGTGCGACTGAATAGAGCTGGAGTTCTTTCAGTCGGGCAGCATAGGATAGCTTTTTGAGACCCTTTATCCTTTTGGTGAGGAACTTTGTGGCCTCTCCAGCTGCTGCAAGTGTCGGGTCAGATACATTCCGAATGGGGCATTGTACTCAATCATTGGTCTGATGAGTGATGAGTAAAGGGAGACTATAACCTCCCTTGATCTAGATGAGAATCCCTTCATGATAAGGTGGGCAATGTAGAAGGTCTTCCTAACTACTTTAGCTACATGGGTGTCGAATGACAGACTACTATCAACCTGGGTCCCCAGGTCCCTGATAACTTCTTCTGTGCTCAGTGGATTGCCACCTATTTGGTAGCTAGGGGTAACCTTGTTTTTCCCGAAGGGTAGGACTATGCATTTTTGGCATTTAACTTTAGGCCGTGGCTCTGGCACCAGTTATCCGCTTCTGTGAGACCCTTCTGAAGGATATCTGTGTCAGATGTGTTTTCTACTATGGCCCAGTTTGCAGTCATCTGCAAACTTTGTCAGCCATAACCCTCCTGTGTTTGCTTGTACTGAAAAGTAGATGCCAAACAAGAGTGGGCCCAGGACTGAGCCCTGTGGGACACCACTTGTGACAGGCTTTGAGTCTGACATGGCGCCAGCAACTCTGACCCTATGGGTTCTGTCACTCAGCCAGTTTGCAACCCATCTTGTGATGTATGGGTTAACATTTAAGCTGATGAGTTTTTCAATGATACCCGAGTGGGGTATTGTATCGAAGGCCTTAGCCAGATCGAGCTAGGCTGTATGGACTGCCTTTCCCTCATCAATGGCTTTGGTGACTGTTTCAAAAAGTCAACCAAGTTTAAAAGGCATGATCTGCCTTTGACAAAGCCAAACTGGGTTGGATCCAAAGTCTGCAAATTCCCTATGTCTTTATTTATGAGGTCCATTATGATCCTCTCCATGGCTTTGCAGATAAGGCTTGTCAAGCTAATGGGCCGGTAATTTCCAGGGTCGGTGGAGGCACCGCCTTTGTGAAGTGGGACCACAGTTGCAGTGCGCCACTCCTGGGTAATATCCAGAGGTAAGACTTTGATTAAACAGCTGTCCTAGCTGTGGGTTTAATTCCTCATTGAGTTCGTGGAGCACACAGCCGGGGACACCATCAGATCCCATGGATGCTGTGTTTTTTGCTTTGGTGAGCGCCGTTCTTACTTGGGCTGGAGATGCTTGGGGGCTGCAATCGCTTTGGTATAGATATCTCTCCTTTTGGGGAGGGGAGAAGTTTGCACTGAACCTGTCAGCCAGTATGTTGGCAATGTCTGTAGGATCAGTAATCTTCACATCATTTTGAACTAGTTCTGAGCATATCTGGGAGTTTCCTCCTAGGTTTCTAACATAGCTAAAGAAGGCCTTATGATTGTCTTTTGAGTCTTTAGCTATTTTTCTCTCGAAATTTGCTTTGGATGATTTTATGAGAGCTCTTAGTTTTTACTTATAGTGATCAAGGGTGTCTTACCTTTTAAGGATTTTGCTCTATCTTGTAGTAGCTTCCTCCTTTTGTTGTAGAGTTTGTTTATGGCTGGGGTCCACCAGACTGGACGCTTGCCTCTGGTACAAAGAGTCTTTGTTTTGCTTGGGATTGCCTTATCCATGCAGTCCTGCAGGTGCTGGTAGAAGGCATTTGTAAGTGATTCAGCGGCTTGAGTACTGTTTTCCGCCGGCTCGGGGCCTTAAAGGAGACCACACTAGTCTTTAGAAGTGTGAAGTCGGCTTTGAGAAGTTCTTTACTGTGGTCTTTTTATTTCAGGTGGGGTGGGATGAGGACCTCCAGCGAGATTAGTTTGTGATCTGATCTCACCAGTGAGGGGTATACTTCCGGTGTTGAACATTGTGCTCCCATGTTCGTGATGATGAGATCAAGTATGTTATCTCCTCTTGTGGGAATGGTGACTAGTTGTTCCATGGCATTTGAGTTTATGAATTCCAGGAACTTTTGGGCTAGGGTGTTTGGGCTTGAGTAATGTTCCCAGTCTATATTTGGGTAATTGAAGTCACCTAGTATGATGGTGTTTGGTGATACATTTATCCCCTCTAGTGTTTTCAGGAAGGCCATGTGAGGTTCCTGAGTTTGTGAGGGTGGCCTGTAACATGCTACAATTTGCAGAGCAGTCTTCCCTACGGTTAATTGCACCTGGATGGTCTCCGATGCATCATGCGTTGCCACCAGTCTTGAGGTGTGGGTGTCCCTTGATGAATATGGATACCCCCCTCCTTTCTTGGTATTTTCCTGATTTTGGGGCCGGAACGCATGATATGAGGTAAAACCTGATAGCGCTGGGGTGCTCTCAGGAGCCTTGAACCAGGTTTCTGTCACAGCACAGACATCAATGTTCTCCATACTGAGAAGGGCCTCGAGTGCGTGCATTTTGAGATTTAGACTTCTGGCATTGAGCAGCATTACCCTTAGTTTTTTTCCTTTTTTGTGTTCTAGGGTGGTAGGTTTAGAATTTGAGCCTTGCCTAAAAAGGCACTATGGGGGTGGCAAGAGCCTTTGCCAATATCCGAATCCCAGGGTGACAGGTGCAAGCCGTCCCTTGCGAAGCAGCGTGGCTTGTCCAGCATGTCATCCCAGGCAGACAGATACTGGATCCCCTTTGAATGACACCAGTGTTTAAGCCAACTGTTAAAGCTGATCATCTTATCTCTGTATTGTGGCATCATTCTTGGTGAAGGTAGGATACTGCTCAAGGTCAGGGTCATACCTGCCTGGGCTACATAATCAGAGAGCTCCTCAATGTCTCTTTTCATGTAGTCCAAGGAGGTACGTCTCAGGTCGTTTACACCAGCGTGGACAATGACTGAGTCATATTTGTACCTGCTGTTGAGAGACCTGAGTGCTTGCGTTATGTGGCGGATTCTAGCGCCCGACAGACAGCTTACTGTGACCTTCTCCTTACTCAGTCTGGTGAGCGGAACGTCAGTGTGTCTGACTATGGAGTCACCAATGACTAGTGTGTCTGGCATTGTGTTTGGCCTTAAGGGCTGTGACTGTTTGACACTCTGACTGTGAGGTCTATGTGTTGCAGGTGTTGTGTTCTGAGGTGGTGGTTGTTTGGGTGTCTGCTTTGGTGGCCTCTGCTGTTTTGGTAGATTTTTGATCAGAGCCTCCGAGTATGTCTTTGTGTGTTTATGTGTATGATTTGAGGTTGTAATGGTACTATGTGAGACTGGGTCTATAGTGTGTGTGGTAACCTTCTCCTCCTGACTGGTCTTGCCAGTCCTATGTTGAGAGAGCTCAGCCTCCAGTTTGGCCATATAGTTGCATCTCTCGCATGTATTTGTGTTTTGTGGGAGGAGGAGAGGGTTGTCTGTGTACATGAGGCAATTGTAACATTGCCTCAATATTCCCAGGTTCACCAGCTGAGCAGGAGAGGACACTAGCAACTGATCCCTCGACATGCTAGAAGGATAGACAAAAACTTTAAAAAGATTCGGGGATGTGGGTGACCGAGAAATGGGGGTTGCCTTTTGGGGTGCTATCTATAAGAGTGCCGTATCAAGGTAATAAGTACTGTAGGAGCAAGTGCTAGGTTTAACAGATAGAGAATAGTCTACTTAGAGTCAAGTAGAGATGATCTTTTTAGTTATAGGATACGCTGATTAGATCAGTAGTATAGGTCGAGGAAGGTAGTTTCAAGGGAAAATTTGAAGAGTGGACTTTAGGTAGCCGAATAGTTTAAACCTGCTTAACCGGCGCTGCCCTAGTGTGCAACAGTGGCAACTCCGCTAAAGCGTGCTTTATAGCAGGGGGCTGGAAAAGACAGGAAATGACCCAAAATGGCCAATAAACTACAAGTTACTGCCTTAAACCACTCCTCTGAGGACAAACAGGCAGCTCAGTACTCCCTACTCCCACTAGTGAGTAAAGAAACTACCCCTTGACCAAACAAGGAAAATGGAGAAAACAGGAACCAAGACAAAGCCCAGGGATCAGCAAAATCTGGTCTCTGGAACACTAGTTAGGAAAGTATGGAAAGCAAGGATATTTTTTTTGTTTGTTTTTTTCAAGTTTTTTTTTACAGAAAAGCAGAAAACACAATAAATGCTATGATTTTCGATTAAATGCTATCAAAAGCTAGTACACTTGAGTGTATTAGCCTGTAGTTTAACTTTTAGGCAAAACTTAAACTAGCAAGTTAATAAATGTTCTGTCCATCATTTACACATGGTGGCAGGTTAAATCATATTGCTTGTGAAACAGAAAAAGAGTAACATTTCTACAGCAAAACTGATAACACACTTTTTCCATCACACCTGCTTAGAAACTACATGAGTACTGTCACAGAAACAAACGTTTCTAGCAATACCCTAACAGATAAGCAGCAGTGTTTTTCCTTTAGAACACAATGAATTGGGTTTCCTCAGCTACATAACTGTTACCATACACAAGAAATAACATAAAAACTGACAAAGGTAACAATAAAATGTATTGTCTACCAGCCAACAGCTTGACTACCATAACATTTGCAATGCACTGGAGAATTATCATTCACGTTTCTGTTTGTTCAGTCCTTTACATTTCCACATTTTGCTGAAGAGACATCTACTCAGTACTTGCAGTGTACAACCAATCAACATTCAGCATATGGAAATGCTTATTACTATTTTGTTTTTTAAAGTATCTTCTGTCCAAGGTCATTTAAGGGCAAAGCTAGAAACATCACTAGCAGTTCACGTCAGGTCCTGCTAAGCAGAAAACAAAAGAAATAGCTGGAGAGAAAGTAAAATGTTTTTATTTGAGTTGCTGTTTTATCACTTGTTTATACTGGCATATCAGGTATTGGAGAATGCTGGGAGAAAGGGATGAGAGTTCCCTCAAAACATGAGAGACTGTTGAACACATCCCACAGGGCAACACCTCAGCGCCTTTTCTGTTACAAAATGGGGATTACAGCACTGTAGTCAATGTGTGGCTCTACATTCTGGCATTTCTACGGCGCGTCTGTTTTACTTAGGGTATAACCAGTAGCAACGGCATGAACTGTAAAAATAAGATTACGAGGTTCATATCTCATTAGCCCTCACTTGTCCATCATGGTATCAAGATAAACTCACTTAACTTACTTATGTTTTTGCATCCCCCCCGTAGGAAAAGGGAAAAAGGCCTCTGATCGCAGCTTCTCTTTACTTTTTAACAAAATTAAATGGAGTGAGAAATTCAAAATGCAATTAAAGGAAGGGGGGGTACAGCTACAGAAAGAGTCTTTGTAACAGCTTTTGTGATATTTTCTTTGTACTGCTTTGGAAATATCAGGGTTGGAAATGTTTCTTAGGACTGCAGATGCTCTTCTTGCTAGATCTCTACATGTCATGCACAATGAGGGACCTCAACAGATGCAAGAAGAAATATTAGTGCTGCTACATGAATGACATAACTGCTAGGCTGGAACATCACTTACTCTTGACAACTACTGCTTTAGGTAAAACATGACTAGGAAGTGGAAAAACTCCCCCACACTGCAATTCTGACATATTCTACATACTGCTACTGTTACCAAATGTTGTTACGAACGGCAACTGTTACCACTAACAGCTAACCTCTGCTAAAGATAATGTTAACCTTTACAGAACCTAAGAGTCACTGTGACAAATGAAAAAAAATAAGTGCAGACCTTCTGCACTGGGTGGGTTTTAAACACTTAAACAGCCATCATGTGCACTACTCAAATGCATAAGAACACAAAGTGAGGCACAGAAACAGATAAGCCCTTGGTATTCCACCAATTTTGAACAAAACTCACAAATACCACACTGAGCTTCTTATCAATTTCCCAATACATAAAATCACTGACTGAGATACTGACTGGAAATCAAGTAACCAAAACCTGCAACTGATTAATGTGGTTTACTGAGGCAGGAAATGCTTTGCCCCTGCTGTAATTATAATTGCCTCCAGGATCACTGTCACAGGGGTAAGGAGAATCCCCCCCTTGTAGCAGCACCATTCAGAACTGACATTTCTAATGAAATGGACGAAAATGCCAATTTGCACTGCAGGCTTTAAAAGAAGTGTTGGGTTTCCCACACCAAACATGCATTCTCCCTCTGCTCCCACTTCCTCCTCTCCAAAGATGTCTAGGCAAACCTTTTAGAAAGTTTATTTTTTAAAAATTCCACACGTTTTTTTTAACCAGGAACATATCTCCCTTTTTTCTGTTATCGAGACATTCCATTCCAATCAGTTGGTCCCGACTCTACTGCCTGTCTGAAATTTGAATACATGTGTAAATAAATTCTCTGAAATGACATTGGAAGCAGAAAATCCACAGACTTTACTTGTTTAACTTCTTTAACTGGGAGAGCATACGGATTCTTCTGGACTGTTTTCAGGCCAGCCCTCAAGCAATGGTAGAGTAAGTGCCCCTTCGGCCCTGGGCAGGTTTCTACTCCCACACACACACCTTTTACTGGACCATGCATAAATGTACATGCTCTTTTAGATTACTTTCCTATTAGATTAATATTCATTGTTAAGTAAAACAAATTCTGTGTGTAAGTGTATTCTTCACTTTTCAAGAAGTGAAACAAAATCAACTAGTACACATTATCTTCAAACACCCCAATCTCCCCAAGAATACCATTTAAAAGAATAAAACCAATAGCTGTCGTTACTTCCTAGGCCTCGTTAACAAGACTGACCAGTTTGAACACGGTCAAGATTTCCCTACCCAGTTTCACATCATGTCAGCTGTATACATCCCTCTACTTAAAAAAAAAAAAAAAAAAACTACAATTAAAATGTTCTACCCATGGTAGTTTATTCTTAAAGTTATATATGGATATTCTCCCTATAAGGATCCATTTTTAAGTTCTGATGTTAACGGTGCATTAATAACTCAGTACCTTTTCTTCTTCCTTACTCAGAAGTAAATCACACAAGTCACATACCAAAGGCTTTCCTGCTATAACATTCACTACCTACTTAACACTCCTAAAACAGTCTACTTTCTTTATAACATCATCACACCTGAACATTTCTTCCCTACCTGTGATCATAAGTGTATCATTCTAACCTTAATCTAGCAACTTCATTAATAAAACTAGGCTCATGGTAGTTGGGAATGTGTCAAAGTTAATGTCGGTGAATGTAAAATGTTTGAATGATGTTCATAGGTTGGTACTAGGCTATCGGCCCTAGGGCCTATGCAAGCCTAGCCATAACAATTCCCTGGCTATTTCTTCCCACACTATGTACTTCCCTGGACCCCTGTCTAGCAGGGCGACTGACATGATCCCCAGGGCGAATTTCCTTTCTCCCATCCAATCATCAAGGTTCCTTTTGAAGAGGGCCAAAGAGGCGCTCTGCTTGACATATGTGGGCAGTCTATTCCAGAGTCTGGGGAGTCTCTGGGTCAGGAACCTATCCCTCTAGCATGTTTTGTTTATTGTGATGACAAGGTTTAGATCCCTGGAACGTGTGGCTCTGAGGGACTGGGATTTCTTTAAGTGTAGCATGTCCAACAGCTCTGGGTTTGACATGGCCTTGTATGATAAGCAAAGATCGCCTCGGAGTAGACGGTATGAGACAGAGTATAGCTGGAGTTTTTTAAGGCGGTCAGCACAGGGCATCTGCTTTAGGCCTGTGATTCTTTTAGTGAGGTACTTCTGCAGCCTTTCACCAAAACTAACTTCACCAACAGTGGAGAAAGAGGCAAACTCCACTGTTGTGCAACCTTGGAGTTGGTATACAAAGTTCAGGTGGTATACCCCCATGGTGGTACAGAAGGGCCTCCTCCCTGCAAAAAATGCTATACTAGGTTTGCTGAAGGTAGTTTCGGCAAGGAGTTTTCAAATTTTTTTTACCGTTACTGAAACCACCTTGTGCGATTTGACAGGATTCCATGGCAGGTTTGAAACTGAATACTATATGTGCAGATATTTTGTATGTTATTACTGCAGTAGATTCCAACTCTTCTGTTACTTCATGGAAACTGTTGGCTTACTTCAATGCACTGCAAAAGAACTCTGCACTCTTGTGACTTTACAGCTACTAAAGGCTTTGTCATTACAGCAGTATCTCTGGTGACATGCAATTTATCAGTAGTGTTTTCTTTACATAGAGGACCAGCTTTAGATGAAGCAACACCCCAGAAGAAAAAGGCTTCATGGCACCCCACTGCTCACTCCCCCCCCACACACACACACACACACACACATCCTCTAATGCCCTCATTGGTTTCCTCAGATCCTGGCCTCCACACATCACCCAGAGTATGTTTCATCTTCCTCCTCCCACATTTTTATCTCACATTCTTCAGCTTTTGTCTATGTTTTTTCAACAAATCCCAATTGGGCAAGATTACAGTCCAGTAACAGTGGAGGAAATAATTCAATTATGCCAGGGGTCAGGAGGCTGCTAGATTTCTGGAGGTGCATTTTAGAACTTTTTTCCAACCTTTTGATTCAACAACGGCTTGGACAAAAATCATGGCTAAGAGTTGTTCAATGTTATTTTCTTCTTTCAAAGAATAAATAAGTTGAATCCAATGCTTAAATGTTCAAAGCTGACAAAATAGCAGTTCCCAATAAACTGAGAATATGAATGCTTGCAAGATTAAGCAAGTCATATCCTGGAATGCCACCCCCCCCCCCTCCAAAAAAAAAGTCACCTGATGTAACACACAGATGAAAGTGAAAGCATAAATGACAGCAGTGCTTTTTTTTTAAACTTTGGGTGCTCTCCCCACAAGATGTGGGGGAACATATACTTTTTTGTTATTTTGATTTCCTAGTGGTCTAGTGGCTCTTGACTGGTCCTATAGCCAATCACAGCAGTCCTTTGTTATATTAAAGGAAGTCATTGTTAAGTGGACCTGAGCATATTGCATCAATGGGAAGTGATTGTGTGAATAGGGAGGATGGTTATATTTGCTCTACAAGGTAATATTCCCATTTAATTCTATTGTCTGGGACATCAGAAAGGACATTTGTTTATTATTTGAGCTACTTGCCTTTGCACTGGATAAGGTTAGGAACATCAGTTTAAATATTTACTTGTCAATGACCAAGCATTACAGTGGGCTGAGTAACTGAATTTACATTTCATGTGATACGTAGATTTGTCATACTGCTGGCAACAGTTTGTAACAATAGTACAAGTACTATTTGACATTTTTGTGGGACTTGGAAATCTAGTATGTTGTCTTGTCTTAAAATGGACAACTCAAATACATATGCCTTGCAAGACCTACTACAATACGAGTATGTAACAGAGTGCTCTGTGTGTAAATTATACATGAAGGATGAATACATAGATTTGAAACATGTTCACTGTAGTACGTCAAGTCTAAAGAAGAACACATTCACACAATCTTATCTGACAAACACAAAATAGAAGTAATGACGGAAATGCTGCAGCAAAAAGTGAAAGACATGGAGGACTCTGGACTGTCTAAAGAGGTTAGTAGCAATATGCAGCGTTGTGCATACATGTATATAATAGATGTGAATTGTGCATAAATATATTTCTGCATGGGTCCATGCAAATGAGTTGACACTTCACAATTCTGAAGCTCAGTAACAACAAAAACTGAACTAAAAACACAGAAAAACAATGCTCTTCCTCCAAAACAAACACTTGGAACAAGCAAACACAAAAGTTTTTTTTTTTTTTTTTTTTCCAGGCAGGCAAGCCTCACTGTACTCCCCAAACACCATGCTACTTAAATATAACAACTCTTGGGACTGTACAGTGTTGGGGAAATGACATATTCCCCGACCCTGTTGTTACAGCAGCCTCACACCACTGTTGATCAAACAACCTGTCACCCATACTGTACGGCAAGGAAAGCTGTTGACAAAAAGAACCATTCATCTACACAAAGGTGCATGTGTGTGTGTCTATTGGTATTAACGGATGTGCAGAAATATGGACACACAATATGCTGAACTCTGCATCTCAAAATAATACTTATTGAACATACATAAAGTACAAAAAGACTGAAAACATAAACAATCTCCACAATCTCCTTTTCCATTTGATTTAAAAATCTCACATTTTCAGACCAAATTTGACCAAATAGTGGTACTAATAGAGGGAGGGATTTTCATAAAGTAATATGCATGTTTAGGGTTAGATGCAGACCCCCCCCCTGCCCCCACCTTATTCGTGTGCTAACCTTAACTCTGCTCTTGATCCTTAACCCTAACCATACCCATTACCTTATGAGAATTGCATCCTTTATACAAGCCTCTCAGACACACACACATATATATATATATATATATATATACATATATTACAATAATCAAACACTCACAGCACTAAATCTGTTCCCTTACTTAGCCTTACCTGCAAAATACTTGCACACAGACTCTCATCCCCACTTCTGCCACAAGGACATTGCTTAAGCACATGCAATGCTTGTTGTTGATTTTAAAATACTTCCAACATTTGACCTTTTATGAAATCACCCCATTTACTACAGCACAAATTGCTGTCAACATTCTGTGCATTTGAGCAAAAGGAAAAAAATATATATAGAGATATTGATTTTATATATATATATATATATATATATATATATATATATATATATATATATATATATATACATACATACATACACATATGGATGTCTGCATGTCCTCCCTGTGGTCGCGTGGGTTTCCTCCGGGTGCTCCAGTTTCCTCCCACATCTCAAAGACGTGTAGGTGGATTGGACACTCTAAACTGGCCCTAGGCAAGAGTGCTTTTGTATGTGTGCCTTCTGTGGAAGGTTGGGCGCCGGGCTGGCAACTCTACACCGTAAAACTCCACTGCCAATCTTGGGCGGACAGGAGATCCGCTGTGGCAACCCCTACCCAGGAAAGGCCGAAAGAAGAAGTAAGTTACAAGAATTGAGAATGATTAAATTGATCCAGAAACTGTGTGATTGCAATAGTAAAACAATTTGTACTATACTTAATTTTATTAAAAACTGGATTGAAGACCTTGATGCTATTAGTATAGCTAACTTGATAAGTAGTAATACATTAGAAAAAAAGTAGTTGGGAAGGACACAAATCCTGGTAATCATAACTTTGTCAAGGATTTAACTGGAATAGAAGTCAGTAATAACAACTTAGTAACGAAGAAAAGGAAAAAGCATTTAATAAATGTTAAAAATTCAAACTGGGACACTCAAAGAGAAAGGGCATCACTGGTAAAAATAATTTTTCAGATGGTCATTCGTCTTCTGTGCAAAGTAATACATCCCTTTTGGAAGGCCTCGCTTCTATTTCTGAGTTAGATTTACCACTGTTAAAGGAGCCTTCTATTTTAAACCACAATGAGGATGCCCTTCCTAAATCTTGGGCAGTACCCAACAATGGGGGTTTCAATTGTGACTGTAGGAAAATACAGCAAGTATGGATACTAAGAAGATGCAAACTAGGTGGTCCTAGGAGTTCAAATGTTATGGAAAATCCAATTCTTACACAAAAGATGCACGTCTTATCTAACCTAAGGTTAGAAGGTTGTAATAACATGGCAATCTCACCATGAGCATAACACTAATGCGGGAGCATGTAAGTTAAAAATACGTGCACGAAGTAGTTATGACAGTCTTAATTTACTGGAAAACAGTACTGTCCTGAATTTAATTAAGTCCAGTGGTGATAGAATGTTTGTCTTTAATCTCTTCCTTCTATATTGGTGACTCAATAACCTTCTACTTTCATCACAATAATACTACATGTATAAAGACAACATTTCTACTTCTTCACTTTCTGGTAATAAATAAGCTGATTTTATGAAGTGATCAAAAGACTACTCAAGGGTAAAACAAAATGTAGACTTGTTATACATACTGGTACTAATGACTACACCATTAAATCATATGAAGTGATCAGTTTTGGATATCATTGAGATATTGGAAATTAATTTTTGTAGAAGTCATATTCAGTGAAATAATTCCTTCGGTAAAATGGACTAATTATTTGTATACTAAAATCCATTCATTTAATTCACAGCTTTGACAGTTGTGTCCTGTTTATCATCTCTGTATCATTGCTACTTGAGAAAAGTTTATTTATGATTTGAGAATATTTTCTTGACAGTTACCTACTTTAAATCACTATGGCTCCGACTATTTATCAGGAAAATTCAGTGATTTTTATTAAAGATTTTTAGGCCATTACTTGGATGGAATACTGGAGACAGATCTCATAACATTATAAATCATACCAATGTAATGAATTGTAAAACTGATACTTTATTTAATAAAATTAAATATGTTTTTTGCACTCTAGATTGCCTCACAGTAAGACGCTGTCCGGTTCGAATCTCAGCTAGAGCGTCTTCTGCGTGGAGACATGCGTGAATGGGCGTACCTTCGTTGAAGGTTGTGGGTCAGGGCTGGTAACTCGGCACGTAAAAATCAACTACCAATCATTAGCAGACCGGAGTTCCGCTGTGGCGACCCCTAACCGGGAAAAGCCGAAAGAAGACTACTACATTATAAACACGAAAGTGCAAAACAGCGAATACATCTACAGCGATACATAAAGGTTGATGTACAAAAAGAGCAGAATACGTAGGCGGAGAAAATGAAAACGCCGAACGTATTTCATCAATCAACATCGCCATACAGGTAAGCTCAAACTAACTAAATAAAATTAAATTAACACACTTTTGCAGGGGGCAAGCCCCCCTGCACCCTCCACACCCCCCTACTTAAATATACCAACTCCGAGATCTCACTACAGTGGGGAAAAAGGATATATTTCTTCATCCCCACGATCTTCATCCCCATGATCACCCTGACGGCCAAGCAAATACATTCAGCGTTTTCATTTTCGCCGATTATGTATTTTGCTCTTTTTGTACATCGACCTTTATGTGTCGATTTAGATGTATTTGCTGTTTTGTGCTTTTGTGTTTATAATATAGACTCTTTTTTTATACTGAGCATTGGCAACATATCTGAGTAGTTAAAATTTATCACATTCAACAAGAATTATGACTTTATAATGAATAATGAAGTGTGGAATTCAATTTGATTTATAATTACTGGATTTAAGAAATGTGAGTGCTTACATGCATCTCAGAGGTGGTGGTTTTCTTACACTTGTTAGAGATAATATACCATCCAAATTAAAAGTAAAGTAAAAAAATACTAATTACCCTACTGCCTATACTATTTCTATTTTGCAGATAAAAAACACAAGTGAACCACAGCAAAACGGCTATTTAGCTACTGTTCAAAAATGAAGTCAGTCCATATAAAAGCAAACTTCTTCTTTATTGTAGAACCACAAAATGAGCGCTTTCACGTATCTAAAATATGCTTCATCAGATTTTAATGTACAATGTATCAGCTCAGTTTATATAGTATCTGTATTCTTATAATTAAGGCAATTAACTTGCTAATTGAATCCATTTGTCTTCAATTAAACAGCATAACTTTCTATTTAAAGTTATAAGAGCACTGTTAAATCTATTGTCTCCGTGGTTTGTTGAACCAATATACAATTTAGTCTAAATGTCAAACATCTTCAATGTCACTTAGAATACAGAAATATAGAAGTAGAAATGAGAATGTATACTATATACATCACAAATAAACATCAAAAATCATCATAAAATGAGTCAGACAAAAACCTATGATAATGTATATTGATAAGACTTAAAACATTTGTCCAAGCCATGTGCCTCATTAATTACCTCTTCTTAGTATCTATTTCTCCCATATTCAATCCAATTGAAATGTGTATATTTATCAAATATCATTTCTGCCCAATATAATCATGATATATTGATAAATAAAAACAATATAAATATGAATATAAATATAGAAAAATATATATATTAGTGTATATATCAAAAGTCATGTATATGTATATGACAGTATGCCTATCCCTAGCTATACATGAGTTTGAGTAAATAGAACATGGAATGTATTGCACATATTCCTTTTACCTCTGTATAAGTCTATGTACATAGATCCATATATCTATATATTCTATCTATTAAAGTGCATCGTGCAAATCTTGTATATATGTATTAGTCCCTGGTTAATGAATATATTCAACATATATTGAACAATCTATGAATATAAAAATGAAACATATGAATGGGGGAACCAGGGAACATATAAAGTGCTCCTTGCAAATCTAATAAAATAAAATAAAATAAGATAGAAATATGTAAACAAAGGAAATATAAAGTGCTTCGTGCAGACCCTATATTCATACATAATGCATCATGCATCATGACTGTCATCTCTCAATATTAAAGAAGCATATACATATTCAAATATTAAAAGCTACTTCTAAATAATTATATATATGTATGTACAATATAAATATGTGTCTATATAGTATGGTCCCTTATTATTGTTAAGTTGGATAACCATGTAGCACAAAATGTATTAAATAGTGCTAAATAAACAATTCATATGGATCAACCCATTGCAAAAAAGAAAAGGAAACTATTCATATGGAAGTGTGTGGAGTCCATATGTATATATGTCAAGTCCATACATACCTGCCAGATTATAAATGCATCTATGTAATCAAGAAATTCTAATATTAAGGACATATCATTGCATATACCAGCATGTAGTGGTGTTGGAATGTACAAATAATCAAATAATGTTTGTTATATATCTAACACCATCGTGTCATTTTAAATATAGTGTGATTCATTAAGTGCCATCATAAATCTTATAAACAGACCTATATATATAGCCATGGTTGTTAATCCTTACCTATAGCATAATAGACATCCTATGGACTATAATATACAACCTACATAGACTAACAAATATGGACCAGTATATCTTTTATTTTGGTCTTATCGTAACATAGGTGCCATCGGAACACACTGGTTTAACCCAGGTGGATAGTGTGCTCTCATTCTTAGAATCCAGTATAATTCCTTCTGTTCCAGGATATTTACCACTTCTCCCCCATTTCTATTTTCTTCTATCACCTGTAATACCCTGAATCTAAAAGCGTGTGATGTATTCTGCTTTACATGCTTAGCCAATGCATTCGTTTCGTTACTTTTCTTTATGTCGTATATGTGGTTGTATATTCTTTTCCTAAATTCTCTTTTTGTAAGTCCTACATAGAATGCTGTGCATTTTTCACAGTTTGCTAAATATATAACGTTACAAGTATTACAGGAGGCATAGAAACAGGGTTTGAATTCATACTCCAAAATTGGATGTATAAACTCTTGAACCCTTGTAATAAATTGACACATGCTGCATCTATTGCATGCAAAAGTTCCTTTCCTATCTAATACTGGAAATGACTGCATCCCTTTCTTGTGCGTCTTGCATAATAGCCTTTTCAGGTTTTTGTTGTTTCTGTATATAAATTTAGGTGTTTCTCCTACCAGTGTCCTTGTTTTCTCATCTATAGTTAATACTGACCAATGTTGTTCTATGATTTGTGTAATTCTTTTGTTGTCATTAGTGTATGTGGTCAAGAATTGTATCTGTTCTTGAAAATTGACCTTGGATCTTTGCTTGTTATTATAGAATCTCCACTCCTTTCTCTCTAATGTTGGCCTATCTCTATCTCTAAGTGCTTGATCCTTAATTTCACCCACCATTTTCTTATCATAGCCCCTTTGTAGGAACAGTTGTTCCATTACATCTGCCTCTATCCTGAAATCTGTCTGTTTTTTGCACAATTTATTCAATCTTATATACTGGCTTTTCACTATGCCTCTAAAGACATGCCTGGGGTGCATACTATCATAGCTCAACAGAGCATTCTTCCAGCAACTCTTTCTATGGATCTTAGATGTAATTTTTCCTTTTTCTAGTTTGATGTTGAGATCCAGGAAATTAATTTCTTTGGGAGAGGCTTCCATAGTGAATCTTAGGAAGCTTGTGGTGCTCTCCATATACTGTAGCAAGCTAGAAAATTGTTCCTTTGTACCCTCCCATATGATTATGATGTCATCTACAAATCTCGAGTATAGAACTACATTTTTGAACATGTGATGACTAAATAAGTGTTCTCTCTCCCACCCGTACACCACCAAATTGGCGTAGGTGTTAGCGCAGGGTGTGCCCATGGCAACACCCCACTTCTGAAGATATACATGGTTGGAGAATGAGAAAACATTGTTAGAAAGAACCATGTCCAGTAGCTGACATATCAATATGCTTTTGTTACTACTGATTTCAAGATAGAATTGCAGTAATTCTCTGATGCTTTGTATTCCCTGATCATTGGGGATGCATGTGAAGAGGCTCTGTATATCTAACGTAATAAACATATGTACCCCAGGAATTAGTTGTATGGCAAGATTATCCAGCATTTCCAATAGCTGATAGCTATCTCTTAATATGGTGGGAATCTGATTCATGATGGGTCTCAAACTTTTCTCTAGAAAAATAGAAATATTTTGCGTGGCCCATCCTTCACCATCTACTATAGGCCTGAGGGGAGGTGGAGATATTCCTTTATGCATCTTGGGCAACGCTTTTATGTATGGTATTTGTGGTGACTCTATATTAAAGTAGTCATATAGCTCTTTACTGATTTGACGACACATCAGCATATCATATGTTTCATCCTTAATTCTACTTAATATTCCTTTAAGAGATCCACGAGAAATTTCCATATATGTATCTTGATCACTTAACATTAGCAGCATAAGTGCATTGTATTGCTCAGTGTCTAATATTACTATGCCTCCCCCCTTATCGGCAGGTCTAATAATGATTGAGGGTTCTTTTATCAGTGCTTGTAATGATAGTCTCTCATCAGAACTCATGAGTATACAAACATCCACCAATAAGGCAATCAAACTTAGCGCTTTCTTCCACTTTATTTCCGTGAACTTCTTCAGAAAAAAGACAATGAGCCCCCTCTTACTCATGTCTTTTAAATGAGACAAATAGGAAATGATGTCACAAATTGACTTTTTTGGTATGTGATTGATAATAACCATTTTAAAAATATATAAAGGCTAATAATGCCTTAATTATTAGCTTTGTCTTGTTTATACAATGTTTTTAAAAAAACATACCTATAAAAATTAAATCTAAATCACCTCTTACACTAAAAAGTACTTTGTAAAGAAGTACTACTTTTTAGTCATTTTTATACACAAAACAACTCTACTTTGTATAAAAGTTTTCTGTCATCCACTTAAAAAATAGTGTAATAATAATACTTGTATTAGAATTCAATACTAGTACAGTTATAAAATACCTATTTTTCTAAAATAGTCCATATTATTTACTTATTAGTGTAAATGACAATCTAAATCAAAATTGAGTCTGGTCTAACCTAAACTGATGTTCCTTGTCACCGTTTCTTACCAAAAAGAACTACATGAAGGTGTGAACAGTGCCTATAATACTTCATACTTCAATTTTTGTGGTCTAGACTACAAAAATCGAAGAAATCTCCTGATGTACAATGGCTGACTCTACATCCCCAGTGAGATTTGGACCTTGACTAACTTGCACAACTACACTGGCCAATGTTGAAAACTTATTTATATAACAGAAAACATTTCAGATTGATAGATTCATTCAAACCCGGTGGACAATCTGCTCCTAGTATGAGTTGCCACAAGGTTTCCCTTTGCTCCAGGGTGTTGTTAACATCTCCCTTGAAAACTCCCTTCTCCACCTGGTCTAATACAAAGAACTCGAATTTCTTGAAGTTCTCACACACTAGAGCATGCCTGGCTAATGAGTTGTTCTTGTCCTTGTTTTTGATAGCCAATGTGTGTTCGTAGATTCTACGTTTCAAAACCCTAATGGTCTTGCCAACGTAGAAACTATCACAAGAACAACACATGGCCAAGTATACCACGTGGTCACTATGGCAGTTGAAATAGCCATGTGCCCAAAAGGTTCTTTTTATGTGTTTCAGAGTTACAAATGATGTGTTGCTAAGAAATCTGCATTGTCTGCAGTCTTTGCATGAGAAACTCCCTCTCTTAAAACTAATCCCTCTAGTTGGTTTTTCTGTCTTTCTATTTGTGGCCTCCAAAATTTGTTTAACATTTGTGACCATCTTATATGTAAATTTTGGTCTAATTCCTAATGTTTCCATAAGATCCTTATTTCCTAAAATGATGTTCCAGTTATTTTCTATGATGCTCTTGATGCACCAAATTTCATTGGAAATAGGTAATGGAAACGCTGTACAAAACTCATTTGAGTGTCCTTTGGTCTCTTTGCTAGTTCTGACAGTGACAGGAGGACCCACTGTCTGATCTGATGAAAGTAATATTGGTTTAGCTACATTGTCCCTTAACTTTGTAACCTGTTGTTCAAACTTTTTCAATTTACTGTGTTTGTAACCCCTGGCCAAAAATAACTGCCTCAACTTCCCTAGTTCTTCCTTGAAAACATGATCCTCAGATGTAAGTCTACTCAGTCTTATCATCTGGCCCTTGATAACATTGTTTTTCATGTGATTGGGATGGAGGCTGTCCTTGTGCAAATATTGGTTAGCAAAACAAGCCTTCCTGTAAATCCTGCTCTCAATATTGCCATGGGTGGAATTTATCTTTAAATTGAGATCCAGGTAATTGATGTCCTTACCATAACCACTGTGTTTGAAATATAAAAAGTTAGTGGTATTGTTCAAGTCTTTTGTCATGTCAAGAAATTCTTCCTCTTCACCCGCCCAAACAAAAAACAAATCGTCTATGTATCTCAAATATAGTTTAACTTTACCGAAACTGGGATGGTTCTTTAAATAAGTCTGCTCCCAATTTGCCATTACTATATTTGCAAAGGCTGGTGCTACTCTGGCCCCCATTGCTACTCCCGATATTTGTTTGTAATAAGTGTTATTGAAGGGAAAAAAATTGTTATCAAGAACTAATTCCATCAGGGCACATATTGTATTCACTTGAACAGCCCTGATGTTTGTCTTTTGCGTCAAATAGTCCCTCATGTACTCTATTCCTTCTTCTTGACTGATTGAAGTGTATAAACTTCTCACATCCAGGGTAGCTAAACTGACTTCTTCCCAGGCCAGATTAAGTTTCACCAAAATTTCAAGCAAGTGCCATGAGTCTCTTAGAAAGAACTCAGCCATTTGTGCTATAGGGTTTAATAAGCTATCCAACCAAATCGAAATGTTTTCGGTTTTATACTGTTTGGCGAGATGATAGGTCTGAAAGCCATTTTTGTGACATTACCTTGTAATTTCGGTATACCAAAGAACTTTGCCATTCTTGGATGGTCTATTGATAAATATTCATAATCTGACCTTTCCAACTCTTCCTGACAGAACATGTCAAATAGTGAAATATCTATTCTTCTAAAGCTGGTTTCTATCAAATCAGGTGTCACCTTTTGATAACTTTTTTTATCATTTAACATATCTAATACTGCTTCCTCATAGTCACAGGTGTTCATGACTATGATTTTACCCCCCTTGTCAGCTTTCATTACTCTAACCTCGGGTGTTTGTGCAAGGTCTGTTAGTGCTGTAATCTCGGCCTCACTTAAATTGTTCTCCACCTGAACTTTCATCTTTTTAAACTCTGATTCACAAATATGTTGGAAAACGTGCAGTGTATTGACCAAGGGAGGGTTACAAGTACTTGGTCTACTAGGTAAATTTCTACTCTGTTTAGTTCCTTGGTTAATGTCCTTTAAAATATATTTCAGGTTCAGCTTTCGTAAGAACAACCTAAAGTCCACAAGTAACTTGCCCAACTCTACTTTGTTAGAAGGAATGTAGGTGAAACCTTTTGTTAAAACATTATATATTTCTTCAGATAGTTCTACATCACTAACATTTACAACGTTTACAGTGAATTCTTTGTCCATGTCTTTAGACGTTACCACCTCCTTTTGTTTTCTGTTTCCCCCCTCTTTTCTGTGTGGAATTGTACCACCTGGTAGTCCTTCTCCATTGGGGTTTGTGTTGGTGAAAAGGGGTGTCATCTTGCTCGTTTACCTGATTAACCACTTCTGCAAAACTGGGGTTTGTGGCAATCACTTTGACCCCGTCGTTCTTTGAACTGTCATGTACTTTAGACTTGTTTGATTTTGTATGAACATTGGTAGTCTGTACTGGTTGTGAAATTGCTTCACAATCAATAATTTCCAGTTCAGCACATTTGTCTAATGGTGATAATTCGTCATTGACCACAGCGTTTGAATTCAAATCAACTTCAACAGTCTCTATACTTATATAAGCCACATTGTTGTTATAAGCCCTAATGTCCCTTCTAAGTTTGTTCTGCTTTCTGCTTATTATAGTGGCTTGATGCTTGTCTGCTTTAGCCTCAATGCCACTATAAAGGCCCAATAGATGTTTGTAACTGTTGGCGTTTTTTATGAATACATCCATTTCTTTAATTTTTTGTCTTAATTGCATAATTTCTTTTTCATAATGGTTAATCAATAACTTCATCATGGATAAGCCTGTATCATTGTACAATTTAATCAATGCCTTGCTTAAACTGTCACCCGGTGTGACACAGTTAGGGAATTTAGCTGTTCTTAATCCTTGTGGAACAATTTCCCTCTTTATGCACTCAGTAAAATACTGTATCTCTAAGCATAACGTAACATGTTTGAAGACCATTTTCTCTAAC
Organism: Protopterus annectens; assembly: GCF_019279795.1. Classification (NCBI taxonomy): domain Eukaryota; kingdom Metazoa; phylum Chordata; order Ceratodontiformes; family Protopteridae; genus Protopterus; species Protopterus annectens. The sequence continues at coordinate 1,709,592,044 of NC_056739.1, read as the reverse complement.
TCAAAAATCGACTTTTTGCAAGTGTTAAAATCATCATTGTACTCACTTCTAGTTGCCTGTACTCCGTTGTCAACAATATCACTGAACGGATTCTTATGTTCTTTACATACATAACCCCAAATGTTTGGATTAGCCGTAACAGTTTCTTCCCCTTCTTCCACATGTTGTCGTGTATCCCCGACCTTGTCTGACGGTCCTGCTGCTGTACGCTTTTGCAAAAGATTGTGTATTTGCGCTTCCTTAACTTTGCCGGTCGTGGATGAACCCGCCGTAATGTTCTCTCCCTCACCTTCCGTATCCAGTCGCGCACCACTGATGTCATCAGGTACTCCCTCCGTTATGGAAGCTCGTACATTGTTGTATTTTGAGCTTTGCTCCGCTATATGAGTATTAGCAGAAATTGTAAACCCTTTAGTCATTTTCTTTAAATGACTTTCAACTATCTTCGTGATAGTATCAGTTAAGTTAATATTCTCCTCACCGGACTGTGAGTGTCCAACTAGTAATACTCCTTCCGGTGTGGAGTATGTAGATAAATTCAACAGTTCGTCTTGAGAGGTCACCTCGATGGACATCCTTCAACTCTCGGTCTAAACTGAGAACTGTTAGTGAACTTCGGACAAACCGAAAAGACAAACTTGCAAACAAATGAAAAGACCACGAGTATACAAACATCCACCAATAAGGCAATCAAACTTAGCGCTTTCTTCCACTTTATTTCCGTGAACTTCTTCAGAAAAAAGACAATGAGCCCCCTCTTACTCATGTCTTTTAAATGAGACAAATAGGAAATGATGTCACAAATTGACTTTTTTGGTATGTGATTGATAATAACCATTTTAAAAATATATAAAGGCTAATAATGCCTTAATTATTAGCTTCGTCTTGTTTATACAATGTTTTTAAAAAAACATACCTATAAAAATTAAATCTAAATCACCTCTTACACTAAAAAGTACTTTGTAAAGAAGTACTACTTTTTAGTCATTTTTATACACAAAACAACTCTACTTTGTATAAAAGTTTGTCTTTTCGGTTTGTCCGAAGTTCACTAACAGTTCTCAGTTTAGACCGAGAGTTGAAGGATGTCCACCGAGGTGACCTCTCAAGATGAACTGTTGAATTTATCTACATACTCCACACCGGAACGAGCATTAGCAGTTGGACATTCACAGTCCGGTGAGGAGAATATTAACTTAATTGATACTATCACGAAGATAGTTGAAAGTCATTTAAAGAAAATGACTAAAGGGTTCACAGTTTCTGCCAACACTCATACAGCGGAGCAAAGCTCAAAACACAACAATACACGAGCTTCCGTGATGGAGGGAGTACCTGATGACATCAGCGGTGCGCGACTGGATACGGAAGGTGAGGAAGAGAACATTACAGCGGGTTCATCCATGACCGGCAAAGTTAAGGAAGCGCAAACATACAATCTTTTGCAAAAGCGTACAGCAGCAGGACCGTCTGACAAGGTCGGGGATGTACGACAACATGTGGAAGAAGGGGAAGAAACTGTCACGGTCAAGACAAACATTTGGGGTTATGTATGCAAAGAACACAAGAATCCGTTCAGTGATATCGTTGACAACGGAGTACAGGCAACTAGAAGTGAGTACAATGACGATTTTAACACTTGCAAAAAGTCGATTTTTGAGTTGGAGAAAATGGTCTTCAAACATGTTACGTTATGCTTAGAGATACAGTACTTTACTGAGTGCATAAAGAGGGAAATTGTTCCACAAGGATTAAGAACAGCTAAATTCCCTAACTGTGTCACACCGGGTGACAGTTTAAGCAAGGCATTGATTAAATTGTACAATGATACAGGCTTGTCCATGATGAAGTTATTGATTAACCATTATGAAAAAGAAATTATGCAATTAAGACAAAAAATTAAAGAAATGGATGTATTCATAAAAAACGCCAACAGTTACAAACATCTATTGGGCCTTTATAGTGGCATTGAGGCTAAAGCAGACAAGCATCAAGCCACTATAATAAGCAGAAAGCAGAACAAACTTAGAAGGGACATTAGGGCTTATAACAACAATGTGGCTTATATAAGTATAGAGACTGTTGAAGTTGATTTGAATTCAAACGCTGTGGTCAATGACGAATTATCACCATTAGACAAATGTGTTGAACTGGAAATTATTGATTGTGAAGCAATTTCACAACCAGTACAGACTACCAATGTTCATACAAAATCAAACAAGTCTAAAGTACATGACAGTTCAAAGAACGACGGGGTCAAAGTGATTGCCACAAACCCCAGTTTTGCAGAAGTGGTTAATCAGGTAAACGAGCAAGAGGACACCCCTTTTCACCAACACAAACCCCAATGGAGAAGGACTACCAGGTGGTACAATTCCACACAGAAAAGAGGGGGGAAACAGAAAAACAAAAGGAGGTGGTAACGTCTAAAGACATGGACAAAGAATTCACTGTAAACGTTGTAAATGTTAGTGATGTAGAACTATCTGAAGAAATATATAATGTTTTAACAAAAGGTTTCACCTACATTCCTTCTAACAAAGTAGAGTTGGGCAAGTTACTTGTGGACTTTAGGTTATTCTTACGAAAGCTGAACCTGAAATGTATTTTAAAGGATATTAACCAAGGAATTAAACAGAGTAGAAATTTACCTAGTAGACCAAGTACTTGTAACCCTCCCTTGGTTAACACATTGCATGTTTTCCAACACATTTGTGAATCAGAGTTTAAAAAGATGAAAGTTCAGGTGGAAAACAATTTAAGTGAGGCCGAGACTACAGCACTAACAGAACTTGCACATACACCAGAGGTTAGAGTAATGAAAGCTGATAAAGGGGGTAAAATCATAGTCATGAACACCTGTGACTATGAGGAAGCAGTATTAGATATGTTAAATGATAAAAAAAGTTATCAAAAGGTGACACCTGATTTGATAGAAACCAGCTTTAGAAGAATAGATATTTCACTATTTGACATGTTCTGTCAGGAAGAGTTGGAAAGGTCAGATTATGAATATTTATCAATAGACCATCCAAGAATGGCAAAGTTCTTTGGTATACCGAAATTACAAGGTAATGTCACAAAAATGGCTTTCAGACCTATCATCTCGGCCAAACAGTATAAAACCGAAAACATTTCGATTTGGTTGGATAGCTTATTAAACCCTATAGCACAAATGGCTGAGTTCTTTCTAAGAGACTCATGGCACTTGCTTGAAATTTTGGGGAAACTTAATCTGGCCTGGGAAGAAGTCAGTTTAGCTACCCTGGATGTGAGAAGTTTATACACTTCAATCAGTCAAGAAGAAGGAATAGAGTACATGAGGGACTATTTGACGCAAAAGACAAACATCAGGGCTGTTCAAGTGAATACAATATGTGCCCTGATGGAATTAGTTCTTGATAACAATTTTTTTTCCTTCAATAACACTTATTACAAACAAATATCGGGAGTAGCAATGGGGGCCAGAGTAGCACCAGCCTTTGCAAATATAGTAATGGCAAATTGGGAGCAGACTTATTTAAAGAACCATCCCAGTTTCGGTAAAGTTAAACTATATTTGAGATACATAGACGATTTGTTTTTTGTTTGGGCGGGTGAAGAGGAAGAATTTCTTGACATGACAAAAGACTTGAACAATACCACTAACTTTTTATATTTTAAACACAGTGGTTATGGTAAGGACATCAATTACCTGGATCTCAATTTAAAGATAAATACCACCCAGGGCAATATTGAGAGCAGGATTTACAGGAAGGCTTGTTTTGCTAACCAATATTTGCACAAGGACAGCCTCCATCCCAATCACATGAAAAACAATGTTATCAAGGGCCAGATGATAAGACTGAGTAGACTTACATCTGAGGATCATGTTTTCAAGGAAGAACTAGGGAAGTTGAGGCAGTTATTTTTGGCCAGGGTTACAAACACAGTAAATTGAAAAAGTTCGAACAACAGGTTACAAAGTTAAGGGACAATGTAGCTAAACCAATATTACTTTCATCAGATCAGACAGTGGGTCCTCCTGTCACTGTCAGAACTAGCAAAGAGACCAAAGGACACTCAAATGAGTTTTGTACAGCGTTTCCATTACCTATTTCCAATGAAATTTGGTGCATCAAGAGCATCATAGAAAATAACTGGAACATCATTTTAGGAAATAAGGATCTTATGGAAACATTAGGAATTAGACCAAAATTTACATATAAGATGGTCACAAATGTTAAACAAATTTTGGAGGCCACAAATAGAAAGACAGAAAAACCAACTAGAGGGATTAGTTTTAAGAGAGGGAGTTTCTCATGCAAAGACTGCAGACAATGCAGATTTCTTAGCAACACATCATTTGTAACTCTGAAACACATAAAAAGAACCTTTTGGGCACATGGCTATTTCAACTGCCATAGTGACCACGTGGTATACTTGGCCATGTGTTGTTCTTGTGATAGTTTCTACGTTGGCAAGACCATTAGGGTTTTGAAACGTAGAATCTACGAACACACATTGGCTATCAAAAACAAGGACAAGAACAACTCATTAGCCAGGCATGCTCTAGTGTGTGAGAACTTCAAGAAATTCGAGTTCTTTGTATTAGACCAGGTGGAGAAGGGAGTTTTCAAGGGAGATGTTAACAACACCCTGGAGCAAAGGGAAACCTTGTGGCAACTCATACTAGGAGCAGATTGTCCACCGGGTTTGAATGAATCTATCAATCTGAAATGTTTTCTGTTATATAAATAAGTTTTCAACATTGGCCAGTGTAGTTGTGCAAGTTAGTCAAGGTCCAAATCTCACTGGGGATGTAGAGTCAGCCATTGTACATCAGGAGATTTCTTCGATTTTTGTAGTCTAGACCACAAAATTGAAGTATGAAGTATTATAGGCACTGTTCACACCTTCATGTAGTTCTTTTTGGTAAGAAACGGTGACAAGGAACATCAGTTTAGGTTAGACCAGACTCAATTTTGATTTAGATTGTCATTTACACTAATAAGTAAATAATATGGACTATTTTAGAAAAATAGGTATTTTATAACTGTACTAGTGTTGAATTCTAATACAAGTATTATTATTACACTATTTTTTAAGTGGATGACAGAAAACTTTTATACAAAGTAGAGTTGTTTTGTGTATAAAAATGACTAAAAAGTAGTACTTCTTTACAAAGTACTTTTTAGTGTAAGAGGTGATTTAGATTTAATTTTTATAGGTATGTTTTTTTAAAAACATTGTATAAACAAGACGAAGCTAATAATTAAGGCATTATTAGCCTTTATATATTTTTAAAATGGTTATTATCAATCACATACCAAAAAAGTCAATTTGTGACATCATTTCCTATTTGTCTCATTTAAAAGACATGAGTAAGAGGGGGCTCATTGTCTTTTTTCTGAAGAAGTTCACGGAAATAAAGTGGAAGAAAGCGCTAAGTTTGATTGCCTTATTGGTGGATGTTTGTATACTCGTGGTCTTTTCATTTGTTTGCAAGTTTGTCTTTTCGGTTTGTCCGAAGTTCACTAACAGTTCATCAGAACTCATGTTAAAATACATGCATTTTCTATTGCCCTGGTGAAAGTAATCATATATACTCTTTTCACATAGTTTTACAAAACATTCCACATGACTTGGCAGTGGTGGACAATAGGTACTTTTCTTTCTAAAGCATGGAATATCATTCCTATTCGCCTGATTACTATTTCTTTCATTAAAAAACATCAGTTTCAAAGCAACTTTACGGCTAAAAACTCTAATATCAATCAGAATATCTTGGAGGTAACTAGCTTGAGACGGCACAAAAGATAGGCCTTTGTTAAGAATGCTTGTCTCAGAATTACTCAAAGCATAACTCGACAAATTGAAAAATAACAATGAAGAAGAAGAAGAAAAGTCATTTACTGTCTCTGTCTCCGCTGTTGTTGTCCATTGTCTTCCGAGTGGGTTCTTTTCCTTTTCTCCCAGCTCCTGGACCGCTCTCTGAACGTTGCTGGTTTCTTGATGGAATACGGTAAAAAAAGGGGGGGCACTGCATGTCGTTTCAGGATTGCCCCAGTGTTGATGGTATTCGGATCTTGTTTCTCTTTGTCTGCCTCTTGGTTGGGTAATGGAGTGGAGGCGGAGACCTGCGGCATCGGATCCACCACTTCCGGCGGAGTAACAAAGGCACTGTCTGAATTATTGGTGTCCTCAACCTGAATAATGGTTGTATCATGTAGCCTGATTTCTCGTATGTCATTACTTTCATTGCGCGACATGGGCTCTCTTGCTTTCTGCCTTTCTGTTTCTTCCTGGTTCGTGCGTCGTGGCCAGATGAACACGTGACCCTCTGCAAAATCTGAGTGGTCACGCTGCAGCTTACGTTGTTTAATCAATTGCAGTCTATGGCTATAGGCTTCGATTTGAATGTACAGGGCATCTAGTTTACCCATACAGAACTCATTATTAAATGTCTCACAAATTTCCTGATGGATTTGATTCGCACTGGATATCAATTCCTGCTCCATTGGCATAAAATGTTCTATTAGTAACTGCATATATTGTCGACTGGTATTTAGATTGATTTCCTGCCATTTTTTTAATAATTCTGGCTGACTGTCGCCATAAGTTGGCATACATAGGACCCTCATACCTCTCGGTATGATGTTAAAGTGCAATGACGCTTCAAGATGCTTGCGTTGCCAGTTGTAACGTTGTACTTTGTACAGGGTATTCTCTAGTTGTTTATAGAGCTTATTAAACAAGTCCATATTGCAGTTACCTTGCTCTTACTATTTCTATTTTACTATCTTACTGCTTACGAACAAAAACTTGACCGTAGTATTCACTACCCAAATGGTCAAACAGCCACCAACGACTTCACACATAAGACCAAACACTTTACCATCCCCAGCACACTGAATCTACCATCATCAACAAAATATCACCCCTGTAGAGCCACAAAACATAATCCTAAAGGCAAATACTATATATAACTTATAAACAAACTCCTAAAGCTTAGAGTATCCTATCACAATAACCTTATAATACATGGGGACATTCATGCCAACCCCGGCTCATCCACCCTGGCCCACCCACACCCAATAACCCTCACTCCCCTACCACAACCCCCTCAGTCAAGCTACCCTTTCTACTCCCACCAGTTCACTCCTAGCATTTCACCTGAATATTAGAAGTATTAACAATAAGATTCCCAACCTACACGCCCTCCTAGCAACCCACTCCCGAGACATTATGTGTCTTACGGAAACCTGGGTATAACCTAATACTACTGATAATGAAATACTACCTCCAGGATATAATATTCACCGGTTAGAACATACTAACCTAGTACTACTGATAATGAGATACTACCTCCAGGCTATAATATTCACCGGTTAGACTGTACTAACCTAGTACTACTGATAATGAGATACTACCTCCAGGATATAATATTCACCGGTTAGAACATACTACCCTAGTACTACTGATAATGAGATACTACCTCCAGGCTATAATATTCACCGGTTAGACCATACTAACCTAGTACTACTGATAATGAGATACTACCTCCAGGCTATAATATTCACCGGTTAGACCGTACTAACCTAGTACTACTGATAATGAGATACTACCTCCAGGATATAATATTCACCGGTTAGACCGTACTAACCTAGTACTACTGATAATGAGATACTACCTCCAGGATATAATATTCACCAGTTAGACCGTACTAACCTAGTACTACTGATAATGAGATACTACCTCCAGGATATAATATTCACCGGTTAGACTGTACTAACCTAGTACTACTGATAATGAGATACTACCTCCAGGATATAATATTCACCGGTTAGGCCGTACTAACCTAGTACTACTGATAATGAGATACTACCTCCAGGATATAATAATCACCAGTTATACCGTACTGACCTAGTACTACTGATAATGAGATACTACCTCCAGGATATAATATTCACCGGTTAGACCGTACTAACCTAGTACTACTGATAATGAGATACTCCCTCCAGGATATAATATACACCGTTAGACCGTACTAACCTAGTACTACTGATAATGAGATACTACCTCCAGGATACAATATTCACTGGTTAGACCGTACTAACCTAGTACTACTGATAATGAGATACTACCTCCAGGATATAATATTCACCAGTTAGACCGTACTAACCTAGTACTACTGATAATGAGATACTACCTCCAGGCTTTAATATTCACCGGTTAGACCATACTAACCTAGTACTACTGATAATGAGATACTACCTCCAGGCTATAATATTCACCGGTTATACAGTACTAACCTAGTACTACTGATAATGAGATACTACCTCCAGGCTATAATATTCACCGGTTAGACCGTACTAACCTAGTACTACTGATAATGAGATACTACCTCCAGGTTATAATATTCACCGGTTAGACTGTACTAACCTAGTACTACTGATAATGAGATACTACCCCCAGAATATAATATTCACCGGTTATACCGTACTGACCTAGTACTACTGATAATGAGATACTACCCCCAGGATATAATATTCACCGGTTAGACCATACTAACCTAGTACTACTGATAATGAGATACTACCTCCAGTATATAATATTCACTGGTTAGAACATACTAACCTAGTACTACTGATAATACCTCTAGGATATAATATTCACCGGTTAGACTGTACTAACCTAGTACTACTGATAATGAGATACTACCTGCAGGCTATAATATTCACCGGTTAGACCGTACTAACCTAGTACTACTGATAATGAGATACTACCTCTAGGATATAATATTCACTGGTTAGACCGTACTAACCTAGTACTACTGATAATGAGATACTACCTGCAGGCTATAATATTCACCGGTTAGACTGTACTAACCTAGTACTACTGATAATGAGATACTACCTCCAGGATATAATATTCACTGGTTAGATCATAATAACCTAGTACTACTGATAATGAGATACTACCTCCAGGATATAATATTCACCGGTTAGACCGTACTAACCTAGTACTACTGATAATGAGATACTACCTCCAGGATATAATATTCAGCGGTTAGACCGTACTGACCTAGTACTACTGATAATGAGATACTACCTCCAGGCTATAATATTCACCGGTTATACCGTACTAACCTAGTACTACTGATAATGAGATACTACCTCCAGGATATAATATTCACCGGTTATACCGTACTAACCTAGTACTACTGATAATGAGATACTACCTCCAGGATATAATATTCACCAGTTAGAACATACTAACCTAGTACTACTGATAATGAGATACTACCTCCAGGATATAATATTCACTGGTTATACCGTACTGACCTAGTACTACTGATAATGAGATACTACCTTCAGGATATAATATTCACTGGTTATACCGTACTAACCTAGTACTACTGATAATGAGATACTACCTCCAGGCTATAATATTCACCGGTTAGACCGTACTAACCTAGTACTACTGATAATGAGATACTACCTCCAGGATATAATATTCACCGGTTATACCGTACTAACCTAGTACTACTGATAATGAGATACTACCTCCAGGCTATAATATTCACCGGTTAGACCGCACTAACCTAGTACTACTGATAATGAGATACTACCTCCAGGCTATAATATTCACCGGTTATACCATACTAACCTAGTACTACTGATAATGAGATACTACCTCCAGGCTATAATATTCACCGGTTATACTGTATTGACCTAGTACTACTGATAATGAGATACTACCTCCAGGCTATAATATTCACCGGTTATACCATACTAACCTAGTACTATTGATAATGAGATACTACCTCCTGGCTATAATATTCACCGGTTATACCGTACTAACCTAGTACTACTGATAATGAGATACTACCTCCAGGCTATAATATTCACCGGTTATACCGTACTGACCTAGTACTACTGATAATGAGATACTACCTCCAGGCTATAATATTCACCGGTTATACCGTACTAACCTAGTACTACTGATAATGAGATACTACCTCCAGGATATAATATTCACTGGTTAGACCGCATTACAAAGAAAGGAGGTGGGATAGCAGTCCTATACAAAAACTCTGTTAACGGAGAAACCATTCAACCACCCCAGTTCAATAATGCAGAACTCCTCATAACCAAACTACAGATTAATCATAACAAATACTTGAACATCGTCTGTGCATATATTCCGCCAGGTAACAACTTAAATACTCTGGAGGATATCCCTCACTGGTTATCCACTACCTATCCCCAAGAAACCATTCTTGGTGACTTCAATACCGAATGGCACCCCTGCTCCTCCGAACCCCCCCCCCACACCCCTATAAACCTAACTGGGTTTAAACAGACCATAACCTCTCCCACCAGGTTAAACAAACTGACCAAAAGGGAAAGTAACCTAGACTGGATCCTAGTTAATAACCAAAACCAACTATACACATCTGGAATTCTCTCTGATGACCTTAGTGACCATCTACTAACCTATATCATAAAACATAAGGCAGGAAACCCCCACCAGACCAAATATAAAACACTTAGAAACAGAACTTTTGATGCTGCTATTTTTCTAAACAAACTAAAAGCAGTTGACTGGTCAAAACTAAAAAATATATACCACTAGAAGAGGCTATAGCTTACTTTAACACTAAATTCCTAAGCATCCTTGATTCCCATGCTCCAGCACATACAATAAAATCTAGATCAAACACAGCACCACGGCTCACAAAGGATACCAAATCTAAAATCAAAACTAGGAACAGAGCCTGGACCAACTGGAGATCAACTAAAGACCCACTTGACCATTTAAAATATCATCAACTCAGGAATGATACTAAAAAATCTATTTTACTAGACAAAAAAAGCTTTTACCAAAATCTCTTACAAAAACACCAAAACCACCCTCAAAAGTTCTGGGCAGGCCTAAATCAACTTCTACATCCAGGTCATTCTACCACCCCAACCCCAGCCAACCACACCCATAGCTCCCCTAAGACCATAGCTGCCACTTATATAACTTTTTCACTGAAACAATCCAATCCCTAGCAAATTAACTAACCCCCAAAAACCTAAGCCACACCCCTAATCTACCTACTAATCACCCCCAATTTAGCTTCTAACCAATATCCACAAGTTTTATCAAAATACTTATAAAAAAACTAAAACCTACCACCCTCCCTGCTGACCTCCTCCCTGCAGAGTACCTACAAATAGTGGCAGATGCCACTGCATATCCCATATCTATCCTAATCAACAGAACCTTAACCAAAAGCACTATCCCCTCCCTCTGGAAAATATCCCACATCATCCCACTCCACAAAGGTGGAAGTTGTACAGACATATCCAACTATAGACCCATTGCCATTCTTTCCCCACTAGCCAAAATAATGGAGAAATGTGTACACAAGCAACTAATGCAGTACCTTACACAGAATAACTTACTATCAAACTCCCAGCATGGCTTCAGGCCAAACCATAGCACCACCTCGGCCCTCCTTTCCTTTTCTAACGCCGTAAATCAAAATAGGAACAACAATAGGCTATCCTCCGCCCTCTTTCTTGTCCTATCAAAAGCCTTCGACATGGTCATCCATGAACTTCTCTTTATCTCTCTCAAGTCTATTTCCCTCAATAAGCATGCAATCCAGTGGTTCCAGTCCTACCTGACTGTTAGACAACAGGCGGTATTATGGCAGGGCAAACTCTCCAGCCAGCTACCCCTCACACTTGGTGTCCCTCAAGGCTCCATACTAGGTCCACTACTCTTCTCTATTTTTATCCACGACCTTCACACTGCTATCCCTAAAGCTACCTGCATTCAATATGCAGATGATTCCACTGTGATCTGCTCAGCCACCTCCCCATCCGAACTGCAAATCCTAATCCAAAATACATTCAACACTATTGAGAACTGGCTCGCCAACCAACGCCTACTGCTGAACCCCAATACAACTAAACTTCTACTCTTCACCCCCACTCCACACTTTCATTCTCTGCCACATCTAACAATGGTATCACTCCACACTTTCATTCTCTGCCACATCTAACAATGGTATCACTATCTCCCCAGATCAACACACTAAGCTCCTAGGGGTTATCATAGACAATAATCTTAAATTTGACCTACAGGTCAACAAAACCATACATACCATCAATAAGAAGCTTGGATCACTGTATGGAAAAAAAAACATTTTTAACCCCACTGGCTAGGACTGCAATAGCCCGGTCACACCTACTCTCTACTCTTTTATATGCCTCGCTGGTACTCTCAAACCTCAACAAATCTGAACTAGGTAAGCTCTCCCACAGCTACAACCATATTGCCAGATTTGCCACTGGCTCCACTTATAGAACCCACCATTGCCAGAACCTGAAACAACTAGAATGGCTAGAACTGCCCAGCTTAATTCAATCAACTCTTGATAGCGCACACAATTTTGTACCACCCTGAGGATACCCACTCACTTATAAATATCATTAAGCCATATAGCAACTTGAGATCCCTACGATCAGCCAACAAACTACTGGTCCAAACCCACAAAGCTAATAACGCTTCTGGTGAATCCCTGCTTGCCAACTTTGTTGGCAAAACCTGGAATTCGTTGCCAAACTATATAACCCTACAACCCTCCATAGGTCTCTTCAAAAACAACCTCAAACAGTATCTCAATGTGAACTGGCTTTGCCCGTGTACCAACCCCAATTAAGTTATAAACTGAAAGCATAATCTCTATATATCGTAACATGTAACTACTTCACCAAGCTCTGTATCCAGTCTGATGTCTCTTGCCTTTAATTGTGTCTGACCATGTGAATTGTGTGTCCCTATTGGGAACATCATGAACCACTGTACATAATCACTTTGTTTTACACTTTGTTGTATACTTTGTTTTATACTTTCAAATGTTATCTATGTAATTTTGTCTATTTGGAGCTTTTCTCCCCAGGCCTCCGCTGAAAATGGACATATATCCAGTCGGACTATCCCGGGAAACAAATGTAAAATGAATAATAAAATAAAATAAATAAATAAATAATAAATTATCTCTGATGTAAGCAATTAATCTTTAATGATGGCTTTACTAGTTTCATTAAGTACATTCAGAATTTTGGTATGTTACTGAAGGCCTAATATAGATAAAACGTATGGAGTTTTTAGACATTCTTGAGTCAAGGTTATCCCATGATAATTAACTTTCTTGGGGGACTTTAATTACCCAGATACTGAATGGGAAGTATTTGTGGTAAGAATGAATTCTCTAGGATATGCAGAAGTATGATTTATTTCCAAAGTATGTTGTCTTTTTACCTGATAAGGAAAAACAAAATTCTGGACTTAATTTTAACAAATGAAAATTCAATCAATAACATATGAGCTGGGGTGCCATTGGGATTGACAAATCACAATTCCATAAGTTTTGAGACTTTGACAAGAATATCGTTATAAAGTTGAAAATTTATAATTATAGCTATACTGATACATCAATAAGAAAAAAGTATTTGGTTACAATACCCTGAAATAGATATCAATGATTTGCTACTAATAAAGTCCATAACAAATTACTGGTGGGATAAAGATCTGAACAGATGTTATAGGGGAAAAAGAAGGCTGTTTTGGAAGTATAAAAACTTCTATTGATAGCTCTCTTATTTTGGCTAGAATGGTTAACGATTTACAAAATAATATAAAGAAAAGGAAAATTGCTTTTGAAACAAAGTTGGCATCCTCTAGCAATACAAAGGATTATTATAAATATATTAACTCACAAGAGTAAGAATCCAATTAATTCATTTAGTTTGAATGGTATAAAGTTACTAAATCCTATGTTAATATACAATGCTTTTAATAAACATTTCCCTGGCATATCTACTATCATCGATAACAATGAAAGCGCATTTACGAAGTTGAATACAGATTGATCCATTTGTGCTGAAATTACTTTAAATAGTGTTGTCATTGCTTTAAGTAAGCTTCAAAATAAAACATCTGCAGGTCCGGATGATACTCCCTTAATTTTGTTAAAGCAGTTAAAGGGTGAAGTTACCCCTTTCATTAAAATGTTTAATTACTCCAATATAAAAAAAGGAAAAAAAATACAGATATGATATAATCTCCGTATACGTTTAACATCTATACTGGGGAAATATATTGAAAGGTGCCTCATTGAACTTATTGTACAAGATAAGGTATCCAATAATCTGTATGATTTAGAGCAACATGCCTTTAGTACTGGAAGATCTAGGTTAACTAAATTTAATTTAATTTAATTTAATGACCATGTTACTACAACAACTTGTCCGTAGTGGTCATATATCTAGATTTAGCAAAGGCCTTTTGACACATCGCCACAAAGCCTTACAGGATATCCTTCTTAAAGATAAATGAAATTATTATCTTATCAACTGGATTATGGAGTGGTTATCAAACAGGAGTCAAGTTGTTTCAGGCTTAGAGGACATATTTCAGATCCTTATCCAGGGTTTCCGCAGTATTCTGCGTTGGGATCCCTTCTGTTTAATATTGTCTTTGCAAATTTCCAGTCACTAAACCATGGCTGGATGAACAAATATGCAGATGACTACGAGTAGTTTTTTTTCCCTTACTTCAAATGAAGATTACAAAACTATAATTATATGACACAAATATCATCTTGGGCCTTTAACATGGGAATAAAGTAAGAATATTAAAGGGAACCTATTGTTACATAATACATATTTAACTGAAGTTGCTAATTACAAAGATTTGGGAATATTAATTTCATTAAACTTAATGTTAACAAAACATGTTAACAAAATTACTGCTAAAGCCATGAAACAGACTTAGTTAAAAAATAATATTCCTTTAAGGGATGATCAGCACAAAGTAATATTGTATAAAACATTTATAAGACCACTGGTTTGAATACAATAAAGTTTTTTGCATTTACAATAAAGGTAATTTAATTAAATGAAATAGGTGCAACGCACATTTACTAAGAAAATTAAATTATTTGAAGATCAAACTTATGAAGAGAGATGTACAAATTTGAAATTGTGTTTGAAATTGTGTTCAGTACATTATAGATCTTTCTAAGGGAAACTGCTAAGGCAATGTTTGACATCAGTATTAACGATAACAGTAAAAAACAAATAAAAATTGTACGTTTAAAATTAAATATATTAGTATTGCATTGAGATGAAAATATATAAGCCAGATGATCTCTAGATTATGGAATAAACTCCCTTCAGACATAAGAAAATCTGAATGCCACGACTTTAAAAAAACAAAGTTATACGCTTGGTTTGTTCCAAAGGTGTATGCTTCTGAATTGTTTAAATCAGCATTCTTAGATGACCTTATGGCCTAAATCCTGTAAACTACTTATGAACAGCATGCTTCCTCACACCTCACCCAAAAGATAGCTACTTTCTGGGTATCTCTCTGATGTCATACTGGGATGAAACTAAAAGAACAAATAGAATGTAATAGCATATATATTTCAACCGTTTGCTGTCGGACGCATGTAAACACTAAAGCTCCTTACTACTATCACCAAAAAACAGCCGTGGTTATGTTTCCTTAAAGTTTTATTATGAGGAAAGTTTTAAAAACAAGTTAAACTATCACAGTAATGCATTGTGGTTTACTGCTCCTAGACATTGCATTGCCTTTACACAAGTTACACTGATCTTATGCATATCTCTAAGGTTTGTGAGGAAAATTAAAGAAATAATGAATACACTGTCCACAGCACTCCCCCAAGCTATAGCAATCTGTGTGCACCTCTGAGTAAGACCAGTACTAGACTGCATGGAGTTCAGGCCAGAAGTCACTAATAAGCCTGTGTCAAAATCCACTCATACAGGTGTGGTGGCCACTAGTCTCCCAGAAGCCCTGACAGCCTGGATGTTCTGAAATGCATTTATCCCTTATGTTTGAAAGATGACTTGTTATGGTTGTTTTGACAAATAGGATAACCAACAAATAAACACAGGCTGGAGACAAATTCCTCTGGAGCGTACAGAAAACTTTAGTTTATTGTTTTAGTGCTTTCTTCAGAGTGTTATCACAGACTTCTTCAGAAACAAAGTAGTAGTAACATCCCCTTAACTATCCCTCCAAATGCACAAACACATGACTAAAGCACCCAATCAACAAGCAAGCTACATTAACAAATTAACATATCAAATATTTATAAAAAAAGTTAAAAATGAATGATATTATCCTAAACACAAATTCTAAGTGAACAAATCCCCACAATAATAATAAATAAATCAGAGTAAATAAGACCACAATTTCAGAACATTTGAAATTGACACATTTTCATTTAAACCAGGATATGTACATGCATTTAACCTAATCTGCCATCTGAGCTTCCTTCATTCAATGAGATCATTCCAGGGACCACCTCTTGTATTTTTCACTACAATGTCCAAACCCATAAATCCAAAACAATGACCTGGATTACTAAGCACGTTTTGCCACAGCACTTTTAAGACTCCCTTTCTTAATATCCAAAACATGCTCATATACCCCTTCTTTAAACTTTCTTTGGGTTTTACCCACATAGAAACAAGGACATTGCACACATTAAGCCAGATATAGAATTCCCACAGTGTTACAGTTGCAAAAGAATTTGCTGCAAAGTTGCACCTTGTTAACTACAACTTCATCTTGCACCATGATGTATTGACATTGCCTACACAAACCACATGTTTCCTGCTAGTGCATAACTGTTCATGGTTGATTCCAAAAGGTTCTTAAGAGATCTATCTTTCTTATATACTATCATAGATACCGATCCTAGTACATCCAGGTAACCATCAAAGCAGGAAAAAGTGTTCCAATATTTTCTCAAGATGTCAAAAATTGTGTATGTGGTAACAAAAGCATGAGCAAATTCTTTTTGGTTCATTCTATCCATAGATATAAACCACACCCTCCCATCAGTATTATTAAAAAGTAAATGTATATACTGCCCGTTTTTTCTTTTCTGTTCTACTTCCTTGTATATCTCATATATCATATTCAGTGAGTACCTTCTAGATAGTAACATGTCAATGAGTTTTGCCAGCTTCTTTTTTGAGAGTGTATCACCATCAGTAACTATTCTCATAAATTGAACTAGTTGCCCCTTTACTACCCCCCTCTTCTGATGTTCAGGGTGGCAACTATTATAGTGTAAAAGATGGTTTGAAAAGGTGGGCTTTCGATAAATATTACTAACAAGTCTCTGGTTAGACCTATCTTTTGACAGCTCTACATCCAAATAGGCAATATTATTATGGCTCCATTGGGAGGTAAAACTAAAGCAAGTTGTGGTTTGATTCAAATAATCAATAAAAAACTGCAGTTCACCTCAGATTTTTTTCCATACAATAAATATGTCAGCCAGGAACTGCATATAAAATTCACATGGAGGTGACTCAACTTGATTAAAGATATATTTCTTTTCCCACTGTAACATGATAATATTTGCAAACATGGGGGCACATGCTGATGATGTCTGAAGCACTAAAACAATAAACTAAAGTTTTCTCTATGCTCGAGGGGAATTTGTCTCCAGCATGTGTTTTGCGATGGTTGGTTGTTTTTTTTTTTTACTCCTATCCAGAATTTTTTTTTTTTTTACTCCTATCCAGAATTTTTTTACTGCTAACAGAAGAGTTGATTGTGCATCTGGCATAACAAATGGTGATATTATTTTTTCACATACATATACACACACGCATCCATCCACCCACACACGCCACATCAATACTAGTTTTATATCAATTTCAGCAAATAAAAATACATTGATGTGGTGTAGCAGAATGTGTTAAGACAATTAACTGTTGCTTAGCAGTGATCAAACAACAGTTAAGCACTTTTATCGAGACATGGTCTCCACAGCCTATCAATTACAACCATTTTAATGACTGTGTACACTTCAGATGTCTGACCATGGTAAAAAAAGTCAAAATAAAACAATCAAATTTGTCTCAAAAACACACGGGAATCATGGTGAAGTGGCCAATTTTACTTCATAGAAAAGTACAATAGTCCTGCAAAGCCAGTGTATACTTAGCAACTGCATGCCCTTCTTTCCATCATGCAAAGAAAATACCTCTGCCACCATCTTTCTAATAGTACTTACTTGGTTCAGACACACCTGAATTACCAGTGCACATCCAGGAAGGGCCCCCACAACAAAAACTAGAAGATTAACAGATTGGTTCATTCAGGTCTTTGAATTTAGGAAGAAAATATTTTCATCTGAATGGATATCACCTTTGTGAAAGACGAGATAAGGCTTGCAGCTACTACATATTACAAGAAGAAATATCCAACCGAAAGTGTTTCCCAACACAAAACATCACAGTCACTAAGCTAGCAGGTTCAAATGGTAGATAGACAAGTCTGTCAAAGTATGAAGTTTATTATCCTGTGTGCCAACACACCTTGCTTACATACTTTACACCCCCATTCATCTAGCCAAATTGTTTGAGTTTATATACAGTATATATACAGCTATTGTTTGAGTTAGTATATAATTTTATTATGCTTCAGGAACACAGATTTGACTTATCAAATTCCTGTTGATGACTACATTCTAAATACTCTTGATGTATGTATCATCTCCATTAGTTCTTTATCTTAATATTAATCTTTTCTCCTAAACTGTGTAGTTGCAAGTATAGAAAACTTCTGGAAGAACCTTAAGTTGATTAGGAATGAATGCAGGAGTGGTTAAGGACAAGCAAATTCAAAGACATGAAAGGTTAACATTGGCAGTGCAAGACAGTGGGCTGCGTACAAGTTGGTTTACAAAGTCCATTGAATATGTGGGAGAAACAGACAAATGTAGGTTTTGTAAAACCGAATTGGAAACAGTCGCACACGTTGTTGCTGGTTGTGAAATACTCATGGCAGAAGGACTGTATAAAGAAAGGCATAACTATGTGGCAAGACTGTTGCACTAAGGATTGTGCAAACATTACGGCATTGAAGTGGCTGAAAAACACTGGAAATATGAGCCACAAAGGATCATAGAAAATGATGAAGTTTCTATCACATGGGATCATCCATTACCAACAGCTCAAAAGATAGATGCTAGAAAACTGGATATAGTGGTCCATGAAAAGAAGACAAAAGTATCATTTATCATTGAAATAACCAGACCCAGTGACTACAGTTCCTTGCGTACAGGGATACACAAAGTCATAAAATATCAGGATTTGCAGGCAATGTGGAAGAAAGATAACCAGACAGCCTCAATAGTAGTAGGAGCAATGTGTCTTATAAAAAAGAATCTACAACCGTATTTAGATATGTTACCAATACTTGTAACTCCGTACGAATTGCAGGAGGAGTCATTAATGGGCTCACTGTGGGTGCTGTGAACAGCACTTCTGGCTGACATCAAAGATTGAAACAATACTAATTTCATGAACTTTAATTGTACTTTGACTTAAGAATGGGGTCTATTCCCATCATGGTATTAGAAACCCAAAAGATCTGGAGAAATTTTTAAAAATGACTAAAATAGATCCTACATGGAGTAGACCACTACCTTTTGACTTTGTAGTAGACCAAATGTCTTGATCCAACTTGCACTTGGTTTGACTTGATAGCTAGCTACATTTCAATTAAAGGCCAGTGGTCTTTAACTCATGAAATACTGGAAATGTAGAGTTGTATAAGTTGTTCTTTTGATTTCTGCTTTCCAGAGGATCCTTTCAGAGTCCAACACCAACAATCTCAATGAGTTTTTCACACTGGAGATCTTTCCTTGGGCTTATTCACCCACCTACTCTCAAAGTATATCTTGTTCACAGAACCCATGGCTTGGTGACCATCTCTGCATATTTAGGAGACTAGGACAAAGGTTTTAATGTAAATGGTGATAAACTGGCTCTGTTAATTTCAGCAAAGGCCACGTCACAGCTGACAACTTCCTAAATTAAATTTAGTAATTTACCCACACCTTCTCAATCTTTACAGCTGCCCCCAACTCAGACAACATCCTATTTCAAAACAATAGAAAACAAAGAAAAACAATAAATACTAGGAAATATATCCAAAGACAGCAAATAAGGAGCTAGTAACCTACAGATTACAATTTATTAAATCCTGCAACAATTATACCACCCATCCCTCTCAAACACTAATGGGGTATCTCCCTTTGTCATGGCCCATTTCTCCGCAGTCTGGAAAAAAGCAAAAATTAAACCCATACTGAAAATATCTAAATCAGACACACTAACTGACTTCAGACCAGTATCCACTCTTGCTATCCTAGATAAGATGCAGGATAAAGTGTCTATTTTCAGAGGTCTGATGTTATAAAAATGTAAGGGTCCCTCTATCAGAAATCAACATGGATTTCAAAATGGACAATCCACTATGACCACAATTGGACACGGATACTATTCTGGTGAACAGAACTAAAGGTATCTGACATGTTTGGCCATCACAGAATGAATCTCTGTCTCTCAACTTCTCAATGGAATAAGCCCCATTCTTTCTCAATGAGTACATACAAGATTTCCTAACAAACCACAAAATTGCTGTGAAAGTCAGCCTCTAATTGTAACCCTACTCAATGTGTTCCACAGAGATCTGTCTTATCCCTACTCTGAATCAATAAGCTTCCAAATGACCACCATCAACTCCCCATTCTACTACACAGATGGCATGGTCATCTACACGTCAGCTAAATCACATAAACCACAAACACACATCTCCAGCAGGATGATGATCACTTCACCTGTTGCATACTGCCTTAATTCAAGAAACCAACAGTCACACTCTTTGGAACAGCTCCAAAAGATAGCCAAAACTTTCCCCAAAGTATGAAAAAACTGGGAACTACCACCAACTTTAAGTACCTTAGCATATTATCTAGACCAAATGCTAACATTCCAATACCATGTACAACAAACTAAGACCAAGAGTCGACTTCTGCAATTCTAGACCCGGAAACCCTCTCACCAGCAGCCAAAACATCCAATGGGGAAAGGAATTCAACACATCAATTAGAATGTAGGCTGTCACTGATCCCTCCTTAAGAAGAGGTCAAATTCACTTTAAGCACCCTAAAATAACATGTTGGCTGCTTTTGAGATTTCTTTTATACAAATTGTTAAATTCAAATTCATTTCCTTATTTAACTGGGAGACTCACCATTAAAGAAAGAACTTGTGCACTATAAAATCATCCTCAAAAACTCCAAACTAGTGCAGTAACCACCATTGCTCAGTATTAGGTTCCAAAACATGAGAATCTTAAACTCACGTGCCATGTTTAGATCCAAGCTCAAAATGCATCTGCAAAATGGAGCCACATGCAAAATACTTCACACATCAAGCAATAACATAAATTTCCCAAGTAAGCAACTTATAGGGTGCTGCCCTTATCATCACTTTTAATACAGAGAGCCCACATAAACATTATGCATTAAAGAGACCTCTCAGTACCACTTACCTCAATAAAATAATTCATACATTTTAAATAACTAAACAAGTAAATTCTCCATAACATAAATAAGCTGGGCTGCCCCCTTGCTATTACAAAGGATTTCTTCATTCGTTACCTTAATGCATTCTCTGTTCTCTTGGCCAGCATCATATAACCAGAAAATCATATCCTTTTTAAAAACAGTCTTTTTTCTCTTTATTATTCTTTCTCAAGGCTTTCTTCAGGCTGCACCTGAAATAGGTCCACATGGATCACTATTTTACTCTAGTTTATGAATGTTAATAAACCATAACAGGTAACATGAATTAATGAAAGCCCTAAACGCAATGTGTCAGGGGAATGAACACTTTTGCTACACCTGTGTGAAGCTCAACAGCCACCGTTCAGGCAAATGCTGTAGTCTCATACCTATGCTGAATCATACAGCAGTTAATACTGGGCAGCTAGGTAAGTTACTATGCCAAATATGGTGGCAACTTACACAGAGAAAAAGCCTTCCTGTAGAATGAAGAAGCAGAGTCAGAGTACCTCCAGGTTGCCCTGATGATGACTAACTGTGAGGACTGCTCAGAGCTCTTAAGGCTTCTTTTCCAGGAACTCCACTAGGTACTTCGAGAAAGGGGGGAGGAAGATCAAAGTAAGTCCATAATGTTTCTTATAAGCCTGAGGGCATCTCCAAAAGATGGTCACCTGGAAGAGATGTGGATGGGGGTTAGACTCTCTGTCCTTACTGATGTCATTGGCTTCAGGAACTTCATATTCATGGCTGAATATGGAGAATGAGGGAGTACCACCCACTGAATTCTCCATTTTTACCTTTAGGCTACTATATGACAGATATTGCCTATCCATACTATCCTCAAACATACCTTCCACATATCTTTCTTCTACCTTAACATAAAAAAAAAAAACTTTTTCAAATGGCAACATCTTTCCCAACCCAAGCATAGAAAGCTCACAGCATACACAGCATTTAGAAAATAAATAAAAAAAAAAAAAAAGGAGATTACCTTGAACAAACCTCCTGGTACACCTGCTTTGTTAATTGCCAACTTCATATACCTTAAAAATAGCAGTTTTTTTCTTACACGACCTAAATCCAATCTACACATTCAACAGAATTTAACTTAATGTTATTTTTTTCTGCTAATGTGATTAAAAGTACAACATAAGCCGCAAACAGAGATCTACGCAGTGTTTAAGTAACCTGTGGAGGCTACCTCAACAACTGCTAATGTAACTTGTCAGCTGTATTTCAAATGTAGTTACAAATGCTATTTCATGACAAGCTTGTTTGGATAGGCCTATCTAAGTCTTACTGCGTATGTCACCACCACTGTGTCCAGGTGTGTGGTGGAAAAGTAGTCAAGGATCAGTTCACTTACTTGGTTTATTGTTTTCATGTATGTGTGTGTAAATATATATTATATATATATATATAACCCAGCCACTGGGGATGCACAAACCAGTGCATTTCTTTGTGCCGGTCCCAAGCCCGGATAAATGGGGAGGGCTGAGTCAGGAAGGGCATCTGGCGTAAAACTTCACCAAATAATTCATGCGGACACCAGTAAATATTTTCAGATACCGGATCGGTCGAGGCCCGGGTTAACAAGGACTGCCACCAGTACTGTTAGCCAACAGGGTGCCGGTGGAAATTGGGCTACTGTTGGCCGAAGGAGGAGAAGAGGCAGAAGGCATGGCCGAAGGTAGGAAGCGAGGAGAAAAGCTAGGACTGTGGGAGTGAGGGTTGGAACTTTGAATGTTGGCAGTATGACTGGTATAGGGAGAGAGCTAGCTGATATGATGGACAGAAGCAAGGTTGGTATATTGTGTGTGCAAGAGATCAGATGGAAGGGGAGTAAAGCTAGGTGTATCAGAGGTGGGTTTAAATTGTTTTATCATGGTGTGGATGGGAGG